>NW_028135918.1:0-380000 GCF_964662115.1 Mustela nivalis
CCTTGAGATTCCTCTCCGTTCATGAAGTTGCAGTCATGCACAGAAACTACAACCTGAGCCAACGTCTTCCTCGCCGTGACATCAGATGAATGAGATATTGGTTCAGATGTGCAGGGGGTACCTGAATTGCCCTCGGCCAGAAGCCCAAGTCTAGCTTGTGGTCTCAGACTTCTGTCCTCACATTACTGGCCCAGAAGCCCTCACGTTTGCCAATTCAGGACCCACAATGCAGCACTCTGCCTGCCCTCTAGAAAAAATATCTTCCCTAATGAGCTGCCCAGGCACCTCAAATGAGGATCAACCTACACGGCACTCGAATGTACCCAAATTACATAGTCTAACCTGGGCACTAATGCACTGTCTGACACAACCTGAGCCCGAAGCTCCTGACCAACAACCAGGCGGCTGACCGCACACTGAGCACATCAAACCCACCATGGCCTTGGTCATCATCTCTTCCCAACTGCGGTTTTCAGGCTTCCGAACCTAGACCTTATCTCCAACGACTGCCCAGGGTGAAAATGATGCAGAAATCAGAACTCCTTCACCATGGCAAGAGACCTTGTGATTGGCATGTTGTCCAAAGTTCAGTGTAGTTCAAACCAGTGTGGCCCATGAGGCCCGGCCCCTGCTCACGGGCCACATTGGACACAAACACACATTGTGACCCTCAGCCTGAGCCCCGTCCTCAAGTAAGGCCTCTCAGTGGCTGGATGAAGAGACAGCATATGGGGCCTGCCATGCCCCTAGGCCCCAAATTTTAACCATAGTTTGGGTTGTCCCTTCACTCTTCCCCAGGGCTCTGCTTTGGAATTCCTCTTTGGTTGGGACACCTGAGGTTACAAACATGAAAGGAGACCTCCCATCCCACAGATTGACGAAAAGCAATTGGGCCTGGGCCAAATCCACAGAGAGGAATATTCGTCCATGGCCCATGAGGCCTCCACTCATTCCACGGCCATCGTTGACACAAAATTCAGAGAACAAAGCCTGAGCAAGCGCCTCAGACTCGCTCTTTCTTCGTATCCTGAAGAGTTCTTCTCATGGTTTGTAGATTGGGCCTGCCATACCTATGTCCCCAAACCCAAGCTGAGTTTGTGTTTTCAGACTTCTGTCCTCAAAGTCCTGGGCCACACACCCTCCAGGCTGGGGCCCCTGGAGCCACACATTAGGACTGTGCCTAACCCATGCATGGGAATACTGCCCATTCCATTGTCCAAAATTGTACAAATTAGGAGAAACCTCCAAAGTCCCCGCGGTCATCCGAATATTTAGGTCTCGGTGGACAAACAAGGGCGGTCTGACACCAGCTGAGCATCTACCTCCACTCATACCATAGATGGATGTCCCCAGAGAAGGATATGGTACCAGACAGGACCCTAGGCCTTAATCGGATCCATTGCTTTGGTTTAAAGGCATGTCTCCTTAAAATCCTGGATTCCAATACCAGCATAGGGGGTTTCCTGAGGCACCCATCAGAAAAAATCTCGTCTCCACGAGGAAACTTGTGCTTGGGACCTATGTCAAAATCTTAGGAGAATACTTCAGAGTCCCAGTGCCACCGCCCCATTCCAAGGTCCTCATGGACACAAACACACATTAGGCCCCATGCTCAGGAAAGTCCATATCAACTCAGCCAACCAGGTTGCTCCCGCAGAGCCATCTGATCTCCACTGTCTTGTTGCTAGGAGACAATTGGAATGCGAGGCGTGCTTCCCTGGAATCCATCCTCGAACAGTGCTCTGGAGTCATTCCATATGGGATGTTTTGGAGCTGCCCAAAAGGTCTCAATTGTCCCGCAGAAGGAATCCTTGAAGGGGGCATCCCACAACCCCAACGTGGGAAAACCTCCATGGCCTTGAGATTCCTCTCCGTTCATGAAGGGGCAGTCATGCACAGAAACTACAACCTGAGCCAACGTCTGATCCTCGCCGTGACTTCAGATGCATGAGATATTGGTTCAGATGTGCATGGGGTACGTGCCTTGCCCTCGGCCTGAAGCCCAAGTCTAGCTTGTGGTCTCAGACTTCTGTCCTCACACTACTGTCCCAGAAGCCCTCACGTTTGGCAATTCCGGGCCCACAATGCAGCACTCTGCCTGCTCTCTAGAAAAAATATCTTGCCTATGGAACACACCGGGCACCTCAAATAAGGATCAAACTACACGGCAATCGAATGTATCCAAATTATATAGTCTAACCTGGGCACTAATGCACTGTCTGACACAACCTGAGCCCGAACATCCTGACCAACCACCAGGCAGCTGACCGCACACTGAGCACATCAGACCCACCATGGCCTTAGGTCATCATCTCTTCCCAACTGCGGTTTTCAGGCTTCCGAACCTAGACCTTATCTCCAACGACTGCCCAGGGTTGAAAATGATGCAGAAATCAGAACTCCTTCACCATGGCAAGAGACCTTGTGATTGGCATGTTGTCCAAAGTTCAGTGTAGTTGAAACCAGTGTGACCCATGAGGCCCCGCCCATGCTCGCGAGCCACATTGGTCACAAACACACATTGTGACCCTCAGCCTGAGCACAGTCCTCATGTAAGGCCTCTCAGTGCCTGGTGAAGAGACATCATATGTGGCCTGCCATGCGCCTAGGCCCCAAATTTTAACCATAGTTTGGGTTGTCCCTTCACTCTTCCCCAGGGCTCTGCTTTGGAATTCCCCTTTGGTTGGGACACCTGAGGTTACAAACCTGAAAGGAGACCTCCCATCCCACCGTTTGACGAAAAACAATTGGGACCGGGCCAAATCCACAGAGAGGAAGATTCGTCCATGGCCCATGAGGTCTCCCCACATTCCAAGGATATTGTTAACAAAAATCCAGAGACCCAAGCCTGAGCAAGCGCCTCAGACTCACTCTTTCTTCATATCCTGAAGAGTTCTTCTCAAGGTTTGTAGATTGGGCCTGCCAGACCTACATCCCCAAACCTAAGCTGAGTCTGTGTTTTCAGACTTCTGTCCTAAAAGTTCTGGGCCACACACCCTCCAGGATGGGGCCACTGGAGCCACACATTAGGACTGTGCCTACCCCATGCATGGGAATTCTGCCCATTCCATTGTCCAAAATTGTACAAATTAGGAGAACCCTCCAAGTCCCCGAGGCCATCCCAATATGTAGGTCTCTGTGGACAAACAAGGGCGGTCTGACACCTGCTGAGCATCTACCTCCACTCATACCATAGATGGATGTCCCCAGAGATGGATATGGTACCAGACAGGACCCTAGGCCATAATCGGATCCATTGCTTTGGTTTACAGGCATTTCTCCTCAAAATCCTGGATTCTAATACCAGCATAGGGGGTTTCCTGAGGCACCCATTAGATAAAATCTCGTTTCTACGAAGAAACTTCTGCATGGGACCTATGTCAAAATCTTAGGAGAATACTTCAGAGTCCCAGTGCCACCGCCCCATTCCAAGGTCCTCATGAACACAAAAAAATATTAGGCCCCATTCTCGGGAACGTCCATTTCAACTCAGCCACCCCGGTTGCTCCCGCGGAGCCATCCGAACTCCACTGTCTTGTTGCAATGAGACAATTGGAATGCGAGGCGGGCTTCCCTGACATCCATTCTCGAACGGTGCTCTGGAGTCATTCCATATGGGATGTTTTGGAGCTGACAAACAGGTCTCAATTGTCCCGCAGAAGGAATCCTTGAATCAAGCTCCCAACGTGGGAAAACCTCCATGGCCTTGAGATTCCTCTCCGTTCATGAAGTTGCAGTCATGCACAGAAACTACAACCTGAGCCAACGTCTTCCTCGCCGTGACATCAGATGAATGAGATATTGGTTCAGATGTGCAGGGGGTACCTGAATTGCCCTCGGCCTGAAGCCCAAGTCTAGCTTGTGGTCTCAGACTTCTGTCCTCACATTACTGGCCCAGAAGCCCTCACGTTTGCCAATTCAGGACCCACAATGCAGCACTCTGCCTGCCCTCTAGAAAAAATATCTTCCCTAATGAGCTGCCCAGGCACCTCAAATGAGGATCAACCTACACGGCACTCGACTGTACCCAAATTACATAGTCTAACCTGGGCACTAATGCACTGTCTGACACAACCTGAGCCCGAAGCTCCTGACCAACAACCAGGCGGCTGACCGCACACTGAGCACATCAAACCCACCATGGCCTTGGTCATCATCTCTTCCCAACTGCGGTTTTCAGGCTTCCGAACCTAGACCTTATCTCCAACGACTGCCCAGGGTTGAAAATGATGCAGAAATCAGAACTCCTTCACCATGGCAAGAGACCTTGTGATTGGCATGTTGTCCAAAGTTCAGTGTAGTTGAAACCAGTGTGGCCCATGAGGCCCGGCCCCTGCTCACGGGCCACATTGGACACAAACACACATTGTGACCCTCAGCCTGAGCCCCGTCCTCAAGTAAGGCCTCTCAGTGGCTGGATGAAGAGACAGCATATGGGGCCTGCCATGCCCCTAGGCCCCAAATTTTAACCATAGTTTGGGTTGTCCCTTCACTCTTCCCCAGGGCTCTGCTTTGGAATTCCTCTTTGGTTGGGACACCTGAGGTTACAAACATGAAAGGAGACCTCCCATCCCACAGATTGACGAAAAACAATTGGGCCTGGGCCAAATCCACAGAGAGGAATATTCGTCCATGGCCCATGAGGCCTCCACTCATTCCACGGCCATCGTTGACACAAAATTCAGAGAACAAAGCCTGAGCAAGCGCCTCAGACTCGCTCTTTCTTCGTATCGTGAAGAGTTCTTCTCATGGTTTGTAGATTGGGCCTGCCATACCTACGTCCCCAAACCCAAGCTGAGTTTGTGTTTTCAGACTTCTGTCCTCAAAGTCCTGGGCCACACACCCTCCAGGCTGGGGCCCCTGGAGCCACACATTAGGACTGTGCCTAACCCATGCATGGGAATACTGCCCATTCCATTGTCCAAAATTGTACAAATTAGGAGAAACCTCCAAAGTCCCCGAGGTCATCCGAATATGTAGGTCTCGGTGGACAAACAAGGGCGGTCTGACACCAGCTGAGCATCTACCTCCACTCATACCATAGATGGATGTCCCCAGAGAAGGATATGGTACCAGACAGGACCCTAGGCCTTAATCGGATCCATTGCTTTGGTTTAAAGGCATGTCTCCTTAAAATCCTGGATTCCAATACCAGCATAGGGGGTTTCCTGAGGCACCCATCAGAAAAAATCTCGTCTCCACGAGGAAACTTGTGCTTGGGACCTATGTCAAAATCTTAGGAGAATACTTCAGAGTCCCAGTGCCACCGCCCCATTCCAAGGTCCTCATGGACACAAACACACATTAGGCCCCATGCTCAGGAAAGTCCATATCAACTCAGCCAACCAGGTTGCTCCCGCAGAGCCATCCGATCTCCACTGTCTTGTTGCTAGGAGACAATTGGAATGCGAGGCGTGCTTCCCTGGAATCCATCCTCGAACAGTGCTCTGGAGTCATTCCATATGGGATGTTTTGGAGCTGCCCAAAAGGTCTCAATTGTCCCGCTGAAGGATTCCTTGAAGGGGACATCCCACAACCCCAACGTGGGAAAACCTCCATGGCCTTGAGATTCCTCTCCGTTCATGAAGGGGCAGTCATGCACAGAAACTACAACCTGAGCCAACGTCTGATCCTCGCCGTGATTCAGATGCATGAGATATTGGTTCAGATGTGCATGGGGTACGTGCCTTGCCCTCGGCCTGAAGCCCAAGTCTAGCTTGTGGTCTCAGACTTCTGTCCTCACACTACTGTCCCAGAAGCCCTCACGTTTGGCAATTCCGGGCCCACAATGCAGCACTCTGCCTGCTCTCTAGAAAAAATATCTTGCCTATGGAACACACCGGGCACCTCCAATAAGGATCAAACTACACGGCAATCGAATGTATCCAAATTATATAGTCTAACCTGGGCACTAATGCACTGTCTGACACAACCTGAGCCCGAACATCCTGACCAACAACCAGGCAGCTGACCGCACACTGAGCACATCAGACCCACCATGGCCTTAGGTCATCATCTCTTCCCAACTGCGGTTTTCAGGCTCCCGAACCTAGACCTTATCTCCAACGACTGCCCAGGGTTGAAAATGATGCAGAAATCAGAACTCCCTCACCATGGCAAGAGACCTTGTGATTGGCATGTTGTCCAAAGTTCAGTGTAGATGAAACCAGTGTGACCCATGAGGCCCCGCCCATGCTCGCGAGCCACATTGGTCACAAACACACATTGTGACCCTCAGCCTGAGCACAGTCCTCATGTAAGGCCTCTCAGTGGCTGGTGAAGAGACAGCATATGTGGCCTGCCATGCGCCTAGGCCCCAAATTTTAACCATAGTTTGGGTTGTCCCTTCACTCTTCCCCAGGTCTCTGCTTTGGAATTCCTCTTTGGTTGGGACACCTGAGGTTACAAACCTGAAAGGAGACCTCCCATCCCACCGTTTGACGAAAAACAATTGGGACCGGGCCAAATCCACAGAGAGGAAGATTCGTCCATGGCCCATGAGGTCTCCCCACATTCCAAGGATATCGTTTACACAAAATCCAGAGACCCAAGCCTGAGCAAGCGCCTCAGACTCACTCTTTCTTCATATCCTGAAGAGTTCTTCTCAAGGTTTGTAGATTGGGCCTGCCAGACCTACATCCCCAAACCTAAGCTGAGTCTGTGTTTTCAGACTTCTGTCCTAAAAGTTCTGGGCCACACACCCTCCAGGATGGGGCCACTGGAGCCACACATTAGGACTGTGCCTACCCCATGCATGGGAATTCTGCCCATTCCATTGTCCAAAATTGTAAAAATTAGGAGAACCCTCCAAGTCCCCGAGGCCATCCCAATATGTAGGTCTCTGTGGACAAACAAGGGCGGTCTGACACCTGCTGAGCATCTACCTCCACTCATACCATAGATGGATGTCCCCAGAGATGGATATGGTACCAGACAGGACCCTAGGCCATAATCGGATCCATTGCTTTGGTTTACAGGCATGTCTCCTCAAAATCCTGGATTCTAATACCAGCATAGGGGGTTTCCTGAGGCACCCATTAGATAAAATCTCGTTTCTACGAAGAAACTTCTGCATGGGACCTATGTCAAAATCTTAGGAGAATACTTCAGAGTCCCAGTGCCACCGCCCCATTCCAAGGTCCTCATGAACACAAAAAAATATTAGGCCCCATTCTCGGGAACGTCCATTTCAACTCAGCCACCCCGGTTGCTCCCGCGGAGCCATCCGAACTCCACTGTCTTGTTGCAATGAGACAATTGGAATGCGAGGCGGGCTTCCCTGACATCCATTCTCGAACGGTGCTCTGGAGTCATTCCATATGGGATGTTTTGGAGCTGACAAACAGGTCTCAATTGTCCCGCAGAAGGAATCCTTGAATCAAGCTCCCAACGTGGGAAAACCTCCATGGCCTTGAGATTCCTCTCCGTTCATGAAGTTGCAGTCATGCACAGAAACTACAACCTGAGCCAACGTCTTCCTCGCCGTGACATCAGATGAATGAGATATTGGTTCAGATGTGCAGGGGGTACCTGAATTGCCCTCGGCCTGAAGCCCTAGTCTAGCTTGTGGTCTCAGACTTCTGTCCTCACATTACTGGCCCAGAAGCCCTCACGTTTGCCAATTCAGGACCCACAATGCAGCACTCTGCCTGCCCTCTAGAAAAAATATCTTCCCTAATGAGCTGCCCAGGCACCTCAAATGAGGATCAACCTACACGGCACTCGACTGTACCCAAATTACATAGTCTAACCTGGGCACTAATGCACTGTCTGACACAACCTGAGCCCGAAGCTCCTGACCAACAACCAGGCGGCTGACCGCACACTGAGCACATCAAACCCACCATGGCCTTGGTCATCATCTCTTCCCAACTGCGGTTTTCAGGCTTCCGAACCTAGACCTTATCTCCAACGACTGCCCAGGGTTGAAAATGATGCAGAAATCAGAACTCCTTCACCATGGCAAGAGACCTTGTGATTGGCATGTTGTCCAAAGTTCAGTGTAGTTGAAACCAGTGTGGCCCATGAGGCCCGGCCCCTGCTCACGGGCCACATTGGACACAAACACACATTGTGACCCTCAGCCTGAGCCCCGTCCTCAAGTAAGGCCTCTCAGTGGCTGGATGAAGAGACAGCATATGGGGCCTGCCATGCCCCTAGGCCCCAAATTTTAACCATAGTTTGGGTTGTCCCTTCACTCTTCCCCAGGGCTCTGCTTTGGAATTCCTCTTTGGTTGGGACACCTGAGGTTACAAACATGAAAGGAGACCTCCCATCCCACAGATTGACGAAAAACAATTGGGCCTGGGCCAAATCCACAGAGAGGAATATTCGTCCATGGCCCATGAGGCCTCCACTCATTCCACGGCCATCGTTGACACAAAATTCAGAGAACAAAGCCTGAGCAAGCGCCTCAGACTCGCTCTTTCTTCGTATCGTGAAGAGTTCTTCTCATGGTTTGTAGATTGGGCCTGCCATACCTACGTCCCCAAACCTAAGCTGAGTTTGTGTTTTCAGACTTCTGTCCTCAAAGTCCTGGGCCACACACCCTCCAGGCTGGGGCCCCTGGAGCCACACATTAGGACTGTGCCTAACCCATGCATGGGAATACTGCCCATTCCATTGTCCAAAATTGTACAAATTAGGAGAAACCTCCAAAGTCCCCGAGGTCATCCGAATATGTAGGTCTCGGTGGACAAACAAGGGCGGTCTGACACCAGCTGAGCATCTACCTCCACTCATACCATAGATGGATGTCCCCAGAGAAGGATATGGTACCAGACAGGACCCTAGGCCTTAATCGGATCCATTGCTTTGGTTTAAAGGCATGTCTCCTTAAAATCCTGGATTCCAATACCAGCATAGGGGGTTTCCTGAGGCACCCATCAGAAAAAATCTCGTCTCCACGAGGAAACTTGTGCTTGGGACCTATGTCAAAATCTTAGGAGAATACTTCAGAGTCCCAGTGCCACCGCCCCATTCCAAGGTCCTCATGGACACAAACACACATTAGGCCCCATGCTCAGGAAAGTCCATATCAACTCAGCCAACCAGGTTGCTCCCGCAGAGCCATCCGATCTCCACTGTCTTGTTGCTAGGAGACAATTGGAATGCGAGGCGTGCTTCCCTGGAATCCATCCTCGAACAGTGCTCTGGAGTCATTCCATATGGGATGTTTTGGAGCTGCCCAAAAGGTCTCAATTGTCCCGCTGAAGGATTCCTTGAAGGGGACATCCCACAACCCCAACGTGGGAAAACCTCCATGGCCTTGAGATTCCTCTCCGTTCATGAAGGGGCAGTCATGCACAGAAACTACAACCTGAGCCAACGTCTGATCCTCGCCGTGATTCAGATGCATGAGATATTGGTTCAGATGTGCATGGGGTACGTGCCTTGCCCTCGGCCTGAAGCCCAAGTCTAGCTTGTGGTCTCAGACTTCTGTCCTCACACTACTGTCCCAGAAGCCCTCACGTTTGGCAATTCCGGGCCCACAATGCAGCACTCTGCCTGCTCTCTAGAAAAAATATCTTGCCTATGGAACACACCGGGCACCTCCAATAAGGATCAAACTACACGGCAATCGAATGTATCCAAATTATATAGTCTAACCTGGGCACTAATGCACTGTCTGACACAACCTGAGCCCGAACATCCTGACCAACAACCAGGCAGCTGACCGCACACTGAGCACATCAGACCCACCATGGCCTTAGGTCATCATCTCTTCCCAACTGCGGTTTTCAGGCTCCCGAACCTAGACCTTATCTCCAACGACTGCCCAGGGTTGAAAATGATGCAGAAATCAGAACTCCCTCACCATGGCAAGAGACCTTGTGATTGGCATGTTGTCCAAAGTTCAGTGTAGATGAAACCAGTGTGACCCATGAGGCCCCGCCCATGCTCGCGAGCCACATTGGTCACAAACACACATTGTGACCCTCAGCCTGAGCACAGTCCTCATGTAAGGCCTCTCAGTGGCTGGTGAAGAGACAGCATATGTGGCCTGCCATGCGCCTAGGCCCCAAATTTTAACCATAGTTTGGGTTGTCCCTTCACTCTTCCCCAGGTCTCTGCTTTGGAATTCCTCTTTGGTTGGGACACCTGAGGTTACAAACCTGAAAGGAGACCTCCCATCCCACCGTTTGACGAAAAACAATTGGGACCGGGCCAAATCCACAGAGAGGAAGATTCGTCCATGGCCCATGAGGTCTCCCCACATTCCAAGGATATCGTTTACACAAAATCCAGAGACCCAAGCCTGAGCAAGCGCCTCAGACTCACTCTTTCTTCATATCCTGAAGAGTTCTTCTCAAGGTTTGTAGATTGGGCCTGCCAGACCTACATCCCCAAACCTAAGCTGAGTCTGTGTTTTCAGACTTCTGTCCTAAAAGTTCTGGGCCACACACCCTCCAGGATGGGGCCACTGGAGCCACACATTAGGACTGTGCCTACCCCATGCATGGGAATTCTGCCCATTCCATTGTCCAAAATTGTAAAAATTAGGAGAACCCTCCAAGTCCCCGAGGCCATCCCAATATGTAGGTCTCTGTGGACAAACAAGGGCGGTCTGACACCTGCTGAGCATCTACCTCCACTCATACCATAGATGGATGTCCCCAGAGATGGATATGGTACCAGACAGGACCCTAGGCCATAATCGGATCCATTGCTTTGGTTTACAGGCATGTCTCCTCAAAATCCTGGATTCTAATACCAGCATAGGGGGTTTCCTGAGGCACCCATTAGATAAAATCTCGTTTCTACGAAGAAACTTCTGCATGGGACCTATGTCAAAATCTTAGGAGAATACTTCAGAGTCCCAGTGCCACCGCCCCATTCCAAGGTCCTCATGAACACAAAAAAATATTAGGCCCCATTCTCGGGAACGTCCATTTCAACTCAGCCACCCCGGTTGCTCCCGCGGAGCCATCCGAACTCCACTGTCTTGTTGCAATGAGACAATTGGAATGCGAGGCGGGCTTCCCTGACATCCATTCTCGAACGGTGCTCTGGAGTCATTCCATATGGGATGTTTTGGAGCTGACAAACAGGTCTCAATTGTCCCGCAGAAGGAATCCTTGAATCAAGCTCCCAACGTGGGAAAACCTCCATGGCCTTGAGATTCCTCTCCGTTCATGAAGTTGCAGTCATGCACAGAAACTACAACCTGAGCCAACGTCTTCCTCGCCGTGACATCAGATGAATGAGATATTGGTTCAGATGTGCAGGGGGTACCTGAATTGCCCTCGGCCTGAAGCCCTAGTCTAGCTTGTGGTCTCAGACTTCTGTCCTCACATTACTGGCCCAGAAGCCCTCACGTTTGCCAATTCAGGACCCACAATGCAGCACTCTGCCTGCCCTCTAGAAAAAATATCTTCCCTAATGAGCTGCCCAGGCACCTCAAATGAGGATCAACCTACACGGCACTCGACTGTACCCAAATTACATAGTCTAACCTGGGCACTAATGCACTGTCTGACACAACCTGAGCCCGAAGCTCCTGACCAACAACCAGGCGGCTGACCGCACACTGAGCACATCAAACCCACCATGGCCTTGGTCATCATCTCTTCCCAACTGCGGTTTTCAGGCTTCCGAACCTAGACCTTATCTCCAACGACTGCCCAGGGTTGAAAATGATGCAGAAATCAGAACTCCTTCACCATGGCAAGAGACCTTGTGATTGGCATGTTGTCCAAAGTTCAGTGTAGTTGAAACCAGTGTGGCCCATGAGGCCCGGCCCCTGCTCACGGGCCACATTGGACACAAACACACATTGTGACCCTCAGCCTGAGCCCCGTCCTCAAGTAAGGCCTCTCAGTGGCTGGATGAAGAGACAGCATATGGGGCCTGCCATGCCCCTAGGCCCCAAATTTTAACCATAGTTTGGGTTGTCCCTTCACTCTTCCCCAGGGCTCTGCTTTGGAATTCCTCTTTGGTTGGGACACCTGAGGTTACAAACATGAAAGGAGACCTCCCATCCCACAGATTGACGAAAAACAATTGGGCCTGGGCCAAATCCACAGAGAGGAATATTCGTCCATGGCCCATGAGGCCTCCACTCATTCCACGGCCATCGTTGACACAAAATTCAGAGAACAAAGCCTGAGCAAGCGCCTCAGACTCGCTCTTTCTTCGTATCCTGAAGAGTTCTTCTCATGGTTTGTAGATTGGGCCTGCCATACCTACGTCCCCAAACCTAAGCTGAGTTTGTGTTTTCAGACTTCTGTCCTCAAAGTCCTGGGCCACACACCCTCCAGGCTGGGGCCCCTGGAGCCACACATTAGGACTGTGCCTAACCCATGCATGGGAATACTGCCCATTCCATTGTCCAAAATTGTACAAATTAGGAGAAACCTCCAAAGTCCCCGAGGTCATCCGAATATGTAGGTCTCGGTGGACAAACAAGGGCGGTCTGACACCAGCTGAGCATCTACCTCCACTCATACCATAGATGGATGTCCCCAGAGAAGGATATGGTACCAGACAGGACCCTAGGCCTTAATCGGATCCATTGCTTTGGTTTAAAGGCATGTCTCCTTAAAATCCTGGATTCCAATACCAGCATAGGGGGTTTCCTGAGGCACCCATCAGAAAAAATCTCGTCTCCACGAGGAAACTTGTGCTTGGGACCTATGTCAAAATCTTAGGAGAATACTTCAGAGTCCCAGTGCCACCGCCCCATTCCAAGGTCCTCATGGACACAAACACACATTAGGCCCCATGCTCAGGAAAGTCCATATCAACTCAGCCAACCAGGTTGCTCCCGCAGAGCCATCCGATCTCCACTGTCTTGTTGCTAGGAGACAATTGGAATGCGAGGCGTGCTTCCCTGGAATCCATCCTCGAACAGTGCTCTGGAGTCATTCCATATGGGATGTTTTGGAGCTGCCCAAAAGGTCTCAATTGTCCCGCTGAAGGATTCCTTGAAGGGGACATCCCACAACCCCAACGTGGGAAAACCTCCATGGCCTTGAGATTCCTCTCCGTTCATGAAGGGGCAGTCATGCACAGAAACTACAACCTGAGCCAACGTCTGATCCTCGCCGTGATTCAGATGCATGAGATATTGGTTCAGATGTGCATGGGGTACGTGCCTTGCCCTCGGCCTGAAGCCCAAGTCTAGCTTGTGGTCTCAGACTTCTGTCCTCACACTACTGTCCCAGAAGCCCTCACGTTTGGCAATTCCGGGCCCACAATGCAGCACTCTGCCTGCTCTCTAGAAAAAATATCTTGCCTATGGAACACACCGGGCACCTCCAATAAGGATCAAACTACACGGCAATCGAATGTATCCAAATTATATAGTCTAACCTGGGCACTAATGCACTGTCTGACACAACCTGAGCCCGAACATCCTGACCAACAACCAGGCAGCTGACCGCACACTGAGCACATCAGACCCACCATGGCCTTAGGTCATCATCTCTTCCCAACTGCGGTTTTCAGGCTCCCGAACCTAGACCTTATCTCCAACGACTGCCCAGGGTTGAAAATGATGCAGAAATCAGAACTCCCTCACCATGGCAAGAGACCTTGTGATTGGCATGTTGTCCAAAGTTCAGTGTAGATGAAACCAGTGTGACCCATGAGGCCCCGCCCATGCTCGCGAGCCACATTGGTCACAAACACACATTGTGACCCTCAGCCTGAGCACAGTCCTCATGTAAGGCCTCTCAGTGGCTGGTGAAGAGACAGCATATGTGGCCTGCCATGCGCCTAGGCCCCAAATTTTAACCATAGTTTGGGTTGTCCCTTCACTCTTCCCCAGGTCTCTGCTTTGGAATTCCTCTTTGGTTGGGACACCTGAGGTTACAAACCTGAAAGGAGACCTCCCATCCCACCGTTTGACGAAAAACAATTGGGACCGGGCCAAATCCACAGAGAGGAAGATTCGTCCATGGCCCATGAGGTCTCCCCACATTCCAAGGATATCGTTTACACAAAATCCAGAGACCCAAGCCTGAGCAAGCGCCTCAGACTCACTCTTTCTTCATATCCTGAAGAGTTCTTCTCAAGGTTTGTAGATTGGGCCTGCCAGACCTACATCCCCAAACCTAAGCTGAGTCTGTGTTTTCAGACTTCTGTCCTCAAAGTTCTGGGCCACACACCCTCCAGGATGGGGCCACTGGAGCCACACATTAGGACTGTGCCTACCCCATGCATGGGAATTCTGCCCATTCCATTGTCCAAAATTGTACAAATTAGGAGAACCCTCCAAGTCCCCGAGGCCATCCCAATATGTAGGTCTCTGTGGACAAACAAGGGCGGTCTGACACCTGCTGAGCATCTACCTCCACTCATACCATAGATGGATGTCCCCAGAGATGGATATGGTACCAGACAGGACCCTAGGCCATAATCGGATCCATTGCTTTGGTTTACAGGCATGTCTCCTCAAAATCCTGGATTCTAATACCAGCATAGGGGGTTTCCTGAGGCACCCATTAGATAAAATCTCGTTTCTACGAAGAAACTTCTGCATGGGACCTATGTCAAAATCTTAGGAGAATACTTCAGAGTCCCAGTGCCACCGCCCCATTCCAAGGTCCTCATGAACACAAAAAAATATTAGGCCCCATTCTCGGGAACGTCCATTTCAACTCAGCCACCCCGGTTGCTCCCGCGGAGCCATCCGAACTCCACTGTCTTGTTGCAATGAGACAATTGGAATGCGAGGCGGGCTTCCCTGACATCCATTCTCGAACGGTGCTCTGGAGTCATTCCATATGGGATGTTTTGGAGCTGCCAAACAGGTCTCAATTGTCCCGCAGAAGGAATCCTTGAATCAAGCTCCCAACGTGGGAAAACCTCCATGGCCTTGAGATTCCTCTCCGTTCATGAAGTTGCAGTCATGCACAGAAACTACAACCTGAGCCAACGTCTTCCTCGCCGTGACATCAGATGAATGAGATATTGGTTCAGATGTGCAGGGGGTACCTGAATTGCCCTCGGCCTGAAGCCCTAGTCTAGCTTGTGGTCTCAGACTTCTGTCCTCACATTACTGGCCCAGAAGCCCTCACGTTTGCCAATTCAGGACCCACAATGCAGCACTCTGCCTGCCCTCTAGAAAAAATATCTTCCCTAATGAGCTGCCCAGGCACCTCAAATGAGGATCAACCTACACGGCACTCGACTGTACCCAAATTACATAGTCTAACCTGGGCACTAATGCACTGTCTGGCACAACCTGAGCCCGAAGCTCCTGACCAACAACCAGGCGGCTGACCGCACACTGAGCACATCAAACCCACCATGGCCTTGGTCATCATCTCTTCCCAACTGCGGTTTTCAGGCTTCCGAACCTAGACCTTATCTCCGACCACTGTCTAGCGTTAAAAATGATGCAGAAATCAGAACTCCTTCACCATGGCAAGAGACCTTGTGATTGGCATGTTGTCCAAAGTTCAGTGTAGTTGAAACCAGTGTGGCCCATGAGGCCCGGCCCCTGCTCACGGGCCACATTGGACACAAACACACATTGTGACCCTCAGCCTGAGCCCCGTCCTCAAGTAAGGCCTCTCAGTGGCTGGATGAAGAGACAGCATATGGGGCCTGCCATGCCCCTAGGCCCCAAATTTTAACCATAGTTTGGGTTGTCCCTTCACTCTTCCCCAGGGCTCTGCTTTGGAATTCCTCTTTGGTTGGGACACCTGAGGTTACAAACATGAAAGGAGACCTCCCATCCCACAGATTGACGAAAAACAATTGGGCCTGGGCCAAATCCACAGAGAGGAATATTCGTCCATGGCCCATGAGGCCTCCACTCATTCCACGGCCATCGTTGACACAAAATTCAGAGAACAAAGCCTGAGCAAGCGCCTCAGACTCGCTCTTTCTTCGTATCGTGAAGAGTTCTTCTCATGGTTTGTAGATTGGGCCTGCCATACCTACGTCCCCAAACCCAAGCTGAGTTTGTGTTTTCAGACTTCTGTCCTCAAAGTCCTGGGCCACACACCCTCCAGGCTGGGGCCCCTGGAGCCACACATTAGGACTGTGCCTACCCCATGCATGGGAATACTGCCCATTCCATTGTCCAAAATTGTACAAATTAGGAGAACCCTCCAAAGTCCCCGAGGTCATCCGAATATGTAGGTCTCGGTGGACAAACAAGGGCGGTCTGACACCAGCTGAGCATCTACCTCCACTCATACCATAGATGGATGTCCCCAGAGAAGGATATGGTACCAGACAGGACCCTAGGCCTTAATCGGATCCATTGCTTTGGTTTAAAGGCATGTCTCCTCAAAATCCTGTATTCCAATACCAGCATAGGGGGTTTCCTGAGGCACCCATCAGAAAAAATCTCGTCTCCACGAGGAAACTTCTGCTTGGGACCTATGTCAAAATCTTAGGAGAATACTTCAGAGTCCCAGTGCCACCGCCCCATTCCAAGGTCCTCATGGACACAAACACACATAAGGCCCCATGCCCAGGAAAGTCCATATCAGCCAACCAGGTTGCTCCCGCAGAGCCATCAGATCTCCACTGTCTTGTTGCTAGGAGACAATTGGAATGCGAGGCGTGCTTCCCTGGAATCCATCCTCGAACAGTGCTCTGGAGTCATTCCATATGGGATGTTTTGGAGCTGCCCAAAAGGTCTCAATTGTCCCGCTGAAGGATTCCTTGAAGGGGGCATCTCACAACCCCAACGTGGGAAAACCTCCATGGCCTTGAGATTCCTCTCCGTTCATGAAGGGGCAGTCATGCACAGAAACTACAACCTGAGCCAACGTCTGATCCTCGCCGTGACTTCAGATGCATGAGATATTGGTTCAGATGTGCATGGGGTACGTGCCTTGCCCTCGGCCTGAAGCCCAAGTCTAGCTTGTGGTCTCAGACTTCTGTCCTCATACTACTGGCCCAGAAGCCCTCACGTTTGGCAATTCCGGGCCCACAATGCAGCACTCTGCCTGCTCTCTAGAAAAAATATCTTGCCTATGGAACACACCGGGCACCTCCAATAAGGATCAAACTACACGGCAATCGAATGTATCCAAATTATATAGTCTAACCTGGGCACTAATGCACTGTCTGACACAACCTGAGCCCGAACATCCTGACCAACAACCAAGCAGCTGACCGCACACTGAGCACATCAGACCCACCATGGCCTTAGGTCATCATCTCTTCCCAACTGCGGTTTTCAGGCTTCCGAACCTAGACCTTATCTCCAACGACTGCCCAGGGTTGAAAATGATGCAGTAATCAGAAATCCTTCACCATGGCAAGAGACCTTGTGATTGGCATGTTGTCCAAAGTTCAGTGTAGATGAAACCAGTGTGACCCTTGAGGCCCCGCCCATGCTCGCGAGCCACATTGGTCACAAACACACATTGTGACCCTCAGCCTGAGCACAGTCCTCAAGTAAGGCCTCTCAGTGGCTGGTGAAGAGACAGCATATGGGGCCTGACATGCCCCTAGGCCCCAAATTTTAACCATAGTTTGAGTTGTCCCTTCACTCTTCCCCAGGGCTCTGCTTTGGAATTCCTCTTTGGTTGGGACACCTGAGGTTACAAACATGAAAGGAGACCTCCCATCCCACAGATTGACGAAAAACAATTGGGACCGGGCCAAATCCAAAGAGAGGAAGATTCGTCCATGGCCCATGAGGTCTCACCACATTCCAAGGATATCGTTTACACAAAATCCAGAGACCCAAGCCTGAGTAAGCGCCTCAGACTCACTCTTTCTTCATATCCTGAAGAGTTCTACTCATGGTTTGTAGATTGGGCCTGCCAGACGTACATCCCCAAACCTAAGCTGAGTCTGTGTTTTCAGACTTCTGTCCTCAAAGTTCTGGGCCACACACCATCAAGGATGGGGCCCTGGAGCCACACATTAGGACTGTGCCTACCCCATGCATGGGAATTCTGCCCATTCCATTGTCCAAAATTGTACAAATTAGGAGAACCCTCCAAGTCCCCGAGGCCATCCCAATATCTAGGTCTCTGTGGACAAACAAGGGCGGTCTGACACCACCTGAGCATCTACCTCCACTCATACTATAGATGGATGTCCCCAGAGAAGGATATGGTACCAGACAGGACCCTAGGCCATAATGGGATCCATTGCTTTGGTTTACAGGCATGTCTCCTCAAAATCCTGGAATGTAATACCAGCATAGGGGGTTTCCTGAGGCACCCATTAGAAAAAATCTCGTCTCCACGAGGAAAATTCTGCATGGCACCTATGTCAAAATCTTAGGAGAATACTTCAGAGTCCCAGTGCCACCGCCCCATTCCAAAGTCCTCATGGACACAAACACACATTAGACCCCATGCTCAGGAAAGTCCATATTAACTCAGCAAACCAGGTTGCTCCCGCAAGCCATCCGAACTCCACTCTCTTGTTGCTACGAGATAATTGGAATGCGAGGCGGGCTTTCCAGGCATCAATTCTCGAACGGTGCTCTGGAGTCATTCCATATGGGATGTTTTGGAGCTGCCCAACAGGTCTCAATTGTGCCGCAGAAGGAATCCTTGAAGGGGGCATCCCACAACTCCCAACGTCGGAAAACCTCCATGGCCTTGAGATTCCTCTCCGTTCATGAAGTTGCAGTCATGCACAGAAACTACAACCTGAGCCAACGTGTGATCCTCGCTGTGACTTCAGATGCATGAGATATTGGTTCAGATGTGCAGGGGGTACCTGCCTTGCCCTCGGCCTGAAGCCCAATTCTAGCTTGTGTTCTCAGACTTCTGTCCTCACACTACTTAACCAGAAGCCCTCAAGTTTGGCAATTCCGGGCCCACAATGCAGCACTCTGCCTGCCCTCTAGAAAAAATATCTTGCCTAATGAGCTGCCCAGGCTCCTCAAATGAGGATCAACCTACACGGCACTCAACTGTACCCAAATTATATAGTCTAACCTGGGCACTCATGCACTGTCTGATACAACCTGAGCCCGAAGCTCCTGACCAACAACCAGGCAGCTGACCGCACACTGAGAACATCAGACCCACCATGGCCTTAGGTCATCATCTCTTCCCAACTGCGGTTTTCAGGATCCACAGCCTAGACCTTATCTCCAACCACTGCCAATGGTTGAAAATGATGCAGAAATCAGAACTCCTTCCCTATGGCAAGAGACCTTGTGATTGGCATGTTGTCCAAAGTTCAGTGTAGTTGAAACCAGTGTGGCCCATGAGGCCTCGCCCATGCTCGCGGGCCACATTGGTCACAAACACACATTGTGACCCACAGCCTGAGCCCAGTCCTCATGTAAGGCCTCTCAGGGGCTGGATGAAGAGAGAGCATATGGGGCCTGCCATGTCCCTACGCCCCAAATTTTAACCATAGTTTTGGTAGTCCCCTCACTCATCCACAGGGCTCTGCTTTGGAATTCCTCTTTGGTTGGGACACCTGAGGTAACAAACCTGAAAGGAGACCTCCCATCCCACAGATTGACGAAAAACAATTGGGACAGTGCCAAATCCACAGAGAGGAATATACGTCCATGGCCCATGAGGCTTCCCAACATTCCACAGCCATTGTTGACACAAAATCCAGAGACCAAAGCCTGAGCAAGCGCCTCAGTCTCGCTCTGTATTTAATCCTGAAGAGTTCTTCTCATGGTTTGTAGATCGGGACTGCAATACCTACGTCCCCAAACCTAAGCTGAGTTTGTGTTTTCAGACTCCTGTCCTCAATGTCCTGGGCCACACACCCGCCAGTCTAGGGCCCCTGGAGCCACACATTAGGACTGTGACTAACCCATGCATGGTAATTCTGCCCATTCCATTGTCCAAAATTGTACAAATTAGGATAACCCTCAAAAGTCCCCAAGGCCATCCCAATATGTAGGTCTCTGTGGACAAACAAGGGCGGTCTGACACCAGCTAAGCATCTACCTCAACTCATACCATAGATGGATGTCCCCAGAGAAGGTGATGTAACCAGACAGGACCTTAGGCCATAATCGGATCCATTGCTTTGGTTGAAAGGCATGTCTCCTCAAAATCCTGGTTCCAATACCAGCATAGGGGGTTTCCTGAGGCACCCATCAGAAAACATCTCGTCTCCACGAAGAAACTTGTGCATAGGACCTATGTCAAAATCTTAGGAGAATACTTCAGAGTCCCAGTGCCACCGCCCCATTCCAAGGTCCTCATGGACACAAACAAACATTATGCCCCATGCTCAGGAGCTGTCCAATTCAAATCAGCCACCCCTGTTGCTCCCGCAGAGCCATCCGATCTCCACTGTCTTGTTGCTAGGAGACAATTGGAATGCGAGGCGGGCTACCCTGGCATCCATCCTTGAACGGTGCTCTGGAGTCATTGATTATGGGATGTTTTGGAGCTGGCAAACAGGTCTCAATTGTCCCGCAGAAGGAATCCTTGATCCAGCTCCCAACGTGGGAAAACCTCCATGGCCTTGAGATTCCTCTCCGTTCATGAAGTTGCAGTCATGCACAGAAACTACAACCTGAGCCAACGTCTTCCATGCCGTGACATCAGATGAATGAGATATTGGTTCAGATGTGCAGGGGGTACCTGCCTTGCCCTCGGCCTGAAGCCCAAGTCTAGCTTGTGGTCTCAGACTTCTGTCCTCACATTACTGGCCCAGAAGCCCTCACGTTTGGCAATTCCGGACCCACAATGCAGCACTCTGCCTGCCCTCTAGAAAAAATATCTTCCCTAATGAGCTGCCCAGGCACCTCAAATGAGGATCAACCTACACGGCACTCGACTGTACCCAAATTACATAGTCTACCTGGGCACTAATGCACTGTCTGACACAACCTGAGCCCGAAGCTCCTGACCAACATCCAGGCAGCTGACCGCACACTGAGCACATCAGAACCACCATGGCCTTGGTCATCATCTCTTCCCAACTGCGGTTTTCAGGCTTCCGAACCTAGACCTTATCTCCGACCACTGTCTAGCGTTGAAAATGATGCAGAAATCAGAAGTCCTTCACCATGCAAGAGACCTTGTGATTGGCATGTTGTCCAAAGTTCAGTGTAGTTGAAACCAGTGTGGCCCATGAGGCCCGGCCCCTGCTCACGGGCCACATTGGACACAAACACACATTGTGACCCTCAGCCTGAGCCCAGTCCTCAAGTAAGGCCTCTCAGTGGCTGGATTAAGAGACAGCATATGGGGCCTGCCATGCCCCTAGGCCCCAAATTTTAACCATAGTTTGGGTTGTCCCTTCACTCTTCCCCAGGGCTCTGCTTTGGAATTCCTCTTTGGTTTGGACATCTGAGGTTACAAACGTGAAAGGAGACCTCCCATCCCACAGATTGACGAAAAACAATTGGGACTGGGCCAAATCCACAGAGAGGAAGATTCGTCCATGGCCCATGAGGCCTCCCCTCATTCCACGGCCATCGTTGACACAAAATTCAGAGACCAAAGCCTGAGCAAGCGCCTCAGACTCGCTCTTTCTTCGTATCCTGAAGATTTCTTCTCATGTTTTGTAGATTGGGCCTGCCATACCTACGTCCCCAAAACCAAAGCTGAGTTTGTGTTTTCAGACTTCTGTCCTCAAAGTCCTGGGCCACACATCCTACAGGCTGGGGCACCTGGAGCCACACATTAGGACTGTGCCTACCCCATGCATGGGAATACTGCCCATTCCATTGTCCAAAATTGTACAAATTAGGAGAACCCTCCAAAGTCCCCGAGGTCATCCGAATATGTAGGTCTCGGTGGACAAACAAGGGCGGGCTGACACCAGCTGAGCATCTACCTCCACTCATACCATAGATGGATGTCCCCAGAGAAGGATATGGTACCAGACAGGACCCTAGGCCTTAATCGGATCCATTGCTTTGGTTTAAAGGCATGTCTCCTCAAAATCCTGGATTCCATTACCAGCATAGTTGGTTTCCTGAGACACCCATCAGAAAAAATCTCGTCTCCACGAGGAAACTTGTGCTTGGGACCTATGTCAAAATCTTAGGAGAATACTTCAGAGTCCCAGTGCCACCGCCCCATTCCAAGGTCCTCATGGACACAAACACACATTAGGCCCCATGCTCAGGAAAGTCCATATCAACTCAGCCAACCAGGTTGCTCCTGCAGAGCCATCCGATCTGCACTGTCTAATTGCTAGGAGACAATTGGAATGCGAGGCGGGCTTCCCTGGAGTCCATCCTCGAACGGTGCTTTGGAGTCATTCCATATGGGATGTTTTGGAGCTGCCCAAAAGGTCTCAATTGTCCCGCAGAAGGAATCCTTGAAGGGGGCATCCCACAACCCCAACGTGGGAAAACCTCCATGGCCTTGAGATTCCTCTCCGTTCATGAAGGGGCAGTCATGCACAGAAACTACAACCTGAGCCAACGTCTGATCCTCGCCGTGACTTCAGATGCATGAGATATTGTTTCAGATGTGCATGGGGTACCTGCCTTGCCCTCGGCCTGAAGCCCAAGTCTAGCTTGTGGTCTCAGACTTCTGTCCTCACACTACTGGCCCAGAAGCCCTCACGTTTGGCAATTCCGGACCGACAATGCAGCATTCTGCCTGCTCTCTAGAAAAAATATCTTGCCTATGGAACACACCGGGCACCTCAAATAAGGATCAAACTACACGGCAATCGAATGTATCCAAATTATATAGTCTAAACTGGGCACTAATGCACTGTCTGACACAACCTGAGCCCGAACCTCCTGACCAACAACCAGGCAGCTAACCGCACACTGAGCACATCAGACCCACCATGGCCTTAGGTCATCATCTCTTCCCAACTGCGGTTTTCAGGCTTTCGAACCTAGACCTTATCTCCTACGACTGCCCAGGGTTGAAAATGATGCAGAAATCAGAACGCCTTCACCATGGCAAGAGACTTTTTGATTGGCATGTTGTCCAAAGTTCAGTGTGGATGAAACCAGTGTGGCCCATGAGGCCCCGCCCATGCTCGCAAGCCACATTGGTCACAAACACACATTGTGACCCTCAGCCTGAGCCCAGTCCTCAAGTAAGGCCTCTCAGTGGCTGGTGAAGAGACAGCATATGGGGCCTGACATGCCCCTAGGCCCCAAATTTTAACCATAGTTTGGGTTGTCCCTTCACTCTTCCCCAGGGCTCTGCTTTGGAATTCCTCTTTGGTTGGGACACCTGAGGTTACAAACATGAAAGGAGACCTCCCATCCCACAGATTGACGAAAAACAATTGGGACCGGGCCAAATCACAGAGAGGAAGATTCGTCCATGGCCCATGACGCCTCCCCTCATTCCACGGCCATCGTTGACACAAAATCCAGAGACCAAAGCCTGAGCAAGCGCCTCAGACTCGCTCTTTCTTCATATCCTGAAGATTTCTTCTCATGGTTTGTAGATTGGGCCTGCCATACATACGTCCCCAAACCCAAGCTGAGTTTGTGTTTTCAGACTTCTGTCCTCAAAGTCCTGGGCCACACACCCTCCAGGCTGGGGCCCCTGGAACCACACATTAGGACTGTGCCTACCCCATGCATGGGAATACTGCCCATTCCATTGTCCAAAATTGTACAAATTAGGAGAACCCTCCAAAGTCCCCGAGGTCATCCCAATATGTAGCTCTGTGGACAAACAAGGGCGGTCTGACACCAGCTGAGCGTCTACCTCCACTCATACCATAGATTGATTTCCCCAGAGAAGGATATGGTACCAGACAGGACCCTAGGCCTTAATCGGATCCATTGCTTTGGTTTAAAGGCATGTCTCCTCAAAATCCTGTATTCCAATACCAGCATAGGGGGTTTCCTGAGGCACCCATCAGAAAAAATCTCGTCTCCACGAGGAAACTTGTGCATGGGACCTATGTCAAAATCTTAGGAGAATACTTCAGAGTCCCAGTGCCACCGCCCCATTCCAAAGTCCTCATGGACACAAACACACATTAGGCCCCATGCTCAGGAAAGTCCATATCAACTAAGCCAACCAGGTTGCTCCCGCAGAGCCATCCGATCTCCACTGTCTAATTGCTAGGAGATAATTGGAATGCGAGGCGGGCTTCCCTGGAATCCATCCTCGATTGATGCTCTGGAGTCATTCCATATGGGATGTTTTGGAGCTGCCCAAAAGGTCTCAATTGTCCCGCAGAAGGAATCCTTGAAGGGGGCATCCCACAACCTCAACGTGGGAAAACCTCCATGGCCTTGAGATTCCTTCCGTTCATGAAGGGGCAGTCATGCACAGAAATACAACCTGAGCCAACGTCTGATCCTCGCCGTGACTTCAGATGCATGAGATATTGGTTCAGATGTGTATGGGGAACCTGCCTTGCCCTCGGCCTGAAGCCCAAGTCTAGCTTGTGGTCTCAGACTTCTGTCCTCACACTACTGGCCCAGAAGCCCTCACGTTTGGCAATTCCGGGCCCACAATGCAGCACTCTGCCAGCTCTCTAGAAAAAATATCTTGTCTATGGAACACACCGGGCACCTCCAATAAGGATCAAACTACACGGCAATCGAATGTATCCAAATTATATAGTCTAACCTGGGCACTAATGCACTGTCTGACACAACCTGAGCCCGAACCTCCTGACCAACAACCAGGCAGCTGACCGCACACTGAGAACATCAGACCCACCATGGCCTTAGGTCATCATCTCTTCCCAAGTAGATTTTTCAGGCTTCCGAACCTAGACCTTATCACCAACGACTGCCCAGGTTTGAAAATGATGCAGAAATCAGAACTCCTTCACCATGGCAAGAGACCTTGTGATTGGCATGTTGTCCAAAGTTCAGTGTAGATGAAACCACTGTGGCCCATGAGGCCCCGCCCATGATCGTGGGCCACATTGGTCACAAACACACATTGTGACCCTCAGCCTGAGCCCAGTCCTCAAGTAAGGCCTCTCAGTGGCTGGTGAAGAGACAGCATATGGGGCCTGACATGCCCCTAGGCCCCAAATTTTAACCATAGTTTGGGTTGTCCCTTCACTCTGCCCCAGGGCTCTGCTTTGGAATTCCTCTTTGGTTGGGACACCTGAGGTTACAAACCTGAAAGGAGACCTCCCATCCCACAGATTGACGAAAAACAATTGGGACCGGGCCAAATCCACAGAGAGGAAGATTCGTCCATGTCCCAAGAGGTCTCCCCACATTCCACGGATATCGTTGACTCAAAATCCAGAGACCAAAGCCTGAGCAAGCGCCTCAGACTCGCTCTTTTTCATATCCTGAAGAGTTCTTCACATGGTTTGTAGATTGGGCCTGCCATACCTACATCCCCAATTCTAAGCTGAGTCTGTGTTTTCAGATCTGTCCTCAAAGTCCTGGGCCACACACCCTCGAGGCCGGGGCTGCTGGAGCCACACATAAGGACTGTGCCTTACCCATGCATGGGAATACTGCCCATTCCATTGTCCAAAATTGTACAATTTAGGAGAACCCTCCAAAGTCCCCGAGGCCATCCCAATATCTAGGTCTCTGTGGACAAACAAGGGCAGTCTGACATCAGCTGAGCATCTACCTCCACTCCTACCATACATGGAATTCCCCAGAGAAGGAGATGGAACCAGTCAGGACCCTAGGCCATAATCGGATCCATTGCTTTGGTTTACAGGCATGTCTCCTCAAAAACCTGGATTCTAATACCAGCATAGGGGGTTTCCTGAGGCACCCATCAGAAAAAATCTCGTCTCCACGAGGAAACTTGAGCATGGGACCTATGTCAAAATCTTAGGAGAATACTTCAGTGTCCCAGTGCCACCGCCCCATTCCAAGGTCCTCATGGACACAAACACATATTAGGCCCCATTCTCGGGATCGTCCATTTCAACTCAGCCACCCCGGTTGCTCCCGCAGAGCAATCCGATCGATACTGTCTTGTTTCTAGGAGACAATTGGAATGTGAGGCGGGATTCCCTGGCATCCATCCTCAAACGGTACTCTGGATTCATTCCATATGCGATGTTTTGGAGCTGCCCACAGGTCTCAATTGTCCCACAGAAGGAATCCTTGAAGGGGGCATCCCACAACTCCCAACGTTGGAAACCTCCATAGCCTTCAGATTCCTCTCCGTTCATGAAGGGGCAGTCATGCACAGAAACTACAACCTGAGCCAACGTCTGATCCTCGCCGTGACTTCAGATGCATGAGATATTGGTTCAAATATGCAGGGGGTACCTGCCTTGCCCTCGGCCTGAAGCCCAAGTCTAGCTTGTGTTCTCAGACTTCTGTTTTCACACTACTGGCCAGAAGCCCTCAAGTTTGGCAATTCCCGAAACACAATGCAGCACTGTGCCTGCCCTCTAGAAAAAATATCTTGCCTAATGAGCTGCCCAGCCACCTCAAATGAGGATCAACCTACAGGCACTCGACTGAACCCAAATTATAGAGTCTAAACTGGGCACAAATGCACTGTCTGACACAACCTGAGCCCGAACCTGCTGACCAACAACCAAGCAGCTGACCGCACACTGAGCACATCAGACCCACCATGGCCTTAGGTCATCATCTCTTCCCAACTGCGGTTTCAGGCTTCCGAACCTAGACCTTATCTCCAACCACTGCCCAGGGTTGAAAATGATGCAGAAATCAGAACTCCTTCCCCATGGCAAGAGACCTGTGATTGGCATGTTGTCCCAACTTCAGTGTAGTTGAAACCAGTGTGGCCCATGAGGCCCCGCCCATGCTTGTAAGCCACATTGGTCACAAACACACATTGTGACCCTCAGCCTGAACCCAGTCCTCTAGTAAGGCCTCTCAGTGGCTGGATGAAGAGACAGCATATGGGGCCTGCTATGCCCCTAGGCCCCAAATTTTAACCATAGTTCGGGTTGTCCCTTCAGTCTTCCCCAGGGCTCTGCTTTGGAATTCCACTTTGGTTGGGACACCTGAGGTAACAAACCTGAAAGGAGACCTCCCATCCCACAGATTGACGAAAAACAATTGGGACTGGACCAAATCCACAGAGAGGAAGATTCGTCCATGGCCCATGAGGCCTCCCCACATTCCACGGCCATCGTTGACACAAAATCCAGAGACCAAAGCCTGAGCAAGCGCCTCAGACTCGCTCTTTCTTCATATCCTGAAGAGTTCTTCTCACGGTTTGTAAATTGGGCCTGCCATACCTACGACCCCAAACCTAAGCTGAGTTTGTGTTTTCAGACTCCTGTCCTCAAAGTCCTGGGCCACACACCCTCCAGTCTGGGGCCCCTGGAGCCACACATTAGGACTGTGCCTACCCCATGCATGGGAATTCTGCCCATTCCATTGTCCAAAATTGTACAAATTAGGAGAACCCTCCAAAGTCCCCGAGGCCATCCCAATATCTAGGTCTCTGTGGACAAACAAGGGCGGTCTGACACCAGCTGAGCATCTACCTCCACTCATACTATAGACGGATGTCCCCAGAGAAGGAGATGGAACCACAGAGGACCCTAGGCCATAATCGGATCCATTGCTTTGGTTTAAAAGCATGTCTCCTCAAAAGCCTGGATTCCAATACCAGCATAGGGGGTTTCCTGAGGCACCCATCAGAAAAAATCTCGTCTCCACGAGGAAACTTGTGCATGGGACCTATGTCAAAATCTTAGGAGAATACTTCAGAGTCCCGGTGCCACCGCCCCATTCCAAGGTCCTCATGGACACAAACACACATTAGGCCCCATGCTCAGGAAAGTCCATTTCAACTCAGCCACCCTGGTTGCTCCCGCAGAGCCATCCGATCTCAACTGTCTTGTTGCTAGGAGACAATGTGAATGTGAGGCGGGCTTCCCTGGCATCCATCCTCGAACGGTGCTCTGGAGTCATTCCATATGGGATGTTTTGGAGCTGCCCAACAGGTCTCAATTGTCCTGCAGAAGGAATCCTTGAAGGGGGCATCCCACAACTCCCAACGTGGGAAAAACTCCATGGCCTTTAGATTCCTCTCCGTTCATGAAGGGGCAGTCATGCAAAGAAACTTCAACCTGAGCCAACGTCTGATCCTCGCCGTGACTTCAGATGCATGAGATATTGGTTCAGATGTGCAGGGGGTACCTGCCTTGCCCTCGGCCTGAAGCCCAAGTCTAGCTTTTTTCTCAGACTTCTGTCCTCACACTACTGGCCCAGAAGCCCTCACGTTTGGCAATTCTGGACCCACAATGCAGCACTCTGCCTGCGATCTAGAAAAAAATATCTTGCCCAATGAGCTGCCAGGGCACCTCAAATGAGAATCAACTTACACGGCACTCGACTGTACCCAAATTATAGAGTCTAACCTGGGCACTAATGCACTGTCTGACACAACCTGAGGCCGAACCTCCTGACCAACAACCGGGCAGCTGACCGCACACTGAGCACATCAGACCCACCATGGCCTTAGGTCATCATCTCTTCCCAACTGCGGTTTTCAGGCTTCCGAACCTAGACCTTATCTCCAACCACTGCCCAGGGTTGAAAATGATGAAGAAATCAAAATCCTTCACCATGACAAGAGATCTTGTGAATGGCATGTTGTCCAAAGTTCAGTGTAGATGAAACCAGTGTGGCCCATGAGGCCCCGCCCATGCTCGTGAGCTACATTGGTCACAAACACACATTGTAACCCTCAGCCTGAGCCCAGTCCTCAAGTAAGGCCTCTCAGTGGCTGGTGAAGAGAGAGCATGTGGGGCCTGCCATGCCCCTAGGCCCCAAATTTTAACCATAGTTTGGGTTGTCCCTTCACTCTTCCCCAGGGCTCTGCTTTGGAATTCCTCTTTGGTTGGGACACCTGAGGTAACAAACCTGAAATGAGACCTCCCATCCCACAGATTGACGAAAAACAATTGGGAATGGGCCAAATCCACAGAGAGGAAGATTCGTCCATGGCCCATGAGGTCTCCCCACATTCCACGGCCATCGTTGACACAAAATCCAGACCAAAGCCTGAGCAAGCACCTGAGACTCGCTCTTTCTTCATGTCCTGAAGAGTTCTTCTCATGGTTTGTAGATTGGGCCTGCCATACCTACGTCCCCAAACCTAGCTGAGTCTGTTTTCAGACTTCTGTCCTCAAAGTCCTGAACCACACACCCTCCAGGCTGAGGACCCTGGAGCCACACATTAGGACTGTGTCTACCCCGTGCATGGGAATTCTGCCCCTTCCTTTGTCCAAAATTGTACAAATTAGGAAAACCCTCCAAAGTCCCCGAGGCCATCCCAATATCTAGGTCTCTGTGGACAAACAAAGGCGGACTGACACCAGCTTAGCATCTACCTCCACTCATACCATAGATGGATGTCCAAAGAAAAGGATATGTTACCAGAGAAGACCGTAGACCATAATCGGATCCATTGCTTTGGTTTACAGGCATGTCTCCTCAAAATCCTGGATTCCAATACCAGCATAGGGGGTTTCCTGAGGCACCCATCAGAAAAATACTCGTCTCCACGAAAAACTTGTGCATGGGACCTATGTCAAAATCTTAGGAGAATACTTCAGAGTCCTGGTGCCACCGCCCCATTCCAAGTTCCTCATGGACACAAACACACATTAGGCCCATGCTCAGGAAAGTCCATATCAACTCAGAGACCCCGGTTGCTCCCGCAGAGCCATCCAATCTCAACTGTCTTGTAGCTAGGAGACAATTGGAATGCGAGGAGGGCTTCCCTGGCATCCATCCTCGCACGGTGCTCTGGATACATTCCATAAGGGATGTGGTGGTGCTGCCCAACAGGTCTCAATTGTGCCGCAGAAGGAATCTTTGAAGGGGGCATCCCACAACTCCCAACGTGGGAAAACCTCCATGGCCTTGAGATTCCTCTCCGTTCATGAAGGGGCAGTCATGCACAGAAACTACAACCTGAGCCAACGTCAGATCCTCTCCGTGACTTCAGATGCATGAGATATTGGTTCAGATGTGCAGGGGGTACCTGCCTTGCCTTCGGCCTGAAGCCCAAGTCTAGCTTGTGTTCTCAGATTTCTGTCCTCACGCTACTGGCCCAGAAGCCCTCAAGTTTGGCAATTCCCGACCCACAATGCAGCACTCTGCCTGACCTTAGAAAAAATATCTTGCCTAATGAGCTGCCCAGGCACCTCAAATGAGGATCAACCTACAGGGCACTCGACTGTACACAAATTATATAGTCTAACCTGGGCACTAGCACTGTCTAACACAAACTGAGCCCGAACCTCCTAACCAACAACCAGGCAGCTGACCGCACAGTGAGCACATCACACCCACCATGGCCTTAGGTCATCTTCTCCCCCAACTGCGGTTTTCAGGCTTCCGAACCTAGACCTTATCTCCAACCACTGCCCAGGGTTGAAAATGATGCAGAAATCAGAACTCCTTACCCATGGCAAGAGACCTTTTGATTGGCATGTTGTCCAAACTTCAGTGTACTTGAAACCAGTGTGGCCCATGAGGCCCCGCCCATGCTCGCGAGCCACATTGGTCACAAACACACATTGTAACCCTCAGCCTGAGCCCAGTCCTCAAGTAAGGCCTCTCAGTGGCTGGTGAAGAGAGAGCATATGGGGCCTGCCATGCCCCTAGGCCACAAATTTTAACCATAGTTTGGGTTGTCCCTTCACTCTTGCCAGGGCTCTGCTTTGGAAATCCTCACTGGTTGGGACCCCTGAGGTAACAAACCTGAAAGGAGACCTCCCATCCCACAGATTGACGAAAAACAATTGGGAATGGGCCAAATCCACAGAGAGGAAGATTCGTCCATTGCCCATGAGGCCTCCCCTCATTCCACGGACATCGTTGACACAAAATCCGGAGACCAAAGCCTGAGCAAGCGCCTCAGACTCGCTCTTTCTTCATATCGTGAAGAGTTCTTCTCATGGTTTGTAGATTGGGTCTGTCATACCTATGTCCCCAAACCTAAGCTGAGTCTGTGTTTTCAGACTTCTGTCCTCAAAGTCCTGGGCCACACACCCTCAAGGCTGGGGCCTCTCGAGCCACACATTAGGACTGTGCCTACCCCATGCATGGGAATTCTGCCCATTCCAATGTCCAAAATTGTACAAATTAAAAGAACCCTCCAAAGTCCCCGAGGCCATCCCAATATGTAGGTCTCTGTGGACAAACAAGGGCGGTGTGACACCAGCTGAGCATCTACCTCCACTCATACCATAGATGGACGTCCCCAGAGAAGGAGATGGTACCAGACAGGATCCTAGACCATAATCGGATCCATTGCTTTGGTTTACAGGCATTCTCCTCAAAAGCCTGGATTCCAATACCAGTATAGAGGGTTTCCTGAGGCACCCATCAGAAAAAATCTCGCCTCCACGAGGAAACTTGTGCATGGGACCTATGTCAAAACCTTAGGAAAATACTTCAGAGTCCCGATGCCACCGCCCCATTCCAAGGTCCTCATGGACACAAACACACATTAGGCCCCATACTCACGAACGTCCATTTCAACTCAGCCACCCCGGTTACTCCCCCAGAGCCATCCGATCTCAACTGTCTTGTTGCTAGAGGCAATTGGAATGCGAGGAGGGCTTCCCTGGCATCCATCCTTGAACGGTGCTCTGGAGTCATTCCATGTGGGATGTTTTGGAGCTGCCCAACAGGTCTCAATTGTGTCACAGAAGGAATCCTTGAAGGGGGCATCCCACAACTCCCAACGAGGGAAACCCTCCATGGCCTTGAGATTCCTCTCTGTTCATGAAGGGGCAGTCATGCACAGAAACTACAACCTGAGCCAACGTCTGATCCTCGCCGTGACTTCAGATGCATGAGATATTTGTTCAGATGTGCAGGGCGTACCTGCCTTGCCCTCGGCCTGAAGCCCAAATCTAGCTTGTGGTCTCAGACTTCTGTCCTCACACTACTGGCCCAGAAGCCCTCACGTTTGGCAATTCCGGACACAAAATGCAGCACTCTGCCTGCCCTCTAGAAAAAATATCTTGCCTAATGAACTGCCCGGGCACCTCAAATAAGGATCAACCTATACGGCACTCGACTGTACCCAAATTATATAGTCTAACCTGAGCACTAATGCACTGTCTGACTCAACCTGAGCGCGAAATTCCTAACCATCAACCAGGCAGCTGACCGCACATTTAGCACATCAGACCCGCCATGGACTTAGGTCATCATCTCTTCCCAACTGCGGTTTTCAGTATTCAGAACCTAGACCTTATCTCCAACCACTGCCCAGGATTGAAAATGATGCAGAAATCAGAACTCTTTCCCCATGGCAAGAGACCTTGTGATTGGCATGTTGTCCAAACTTCAGTGTAGTTTAAACCAGTGTGGCCCATGAGGCCCCGCCCATGCTCGCGGGCCACATTGGTCACAAACACACATTGTGACCCTCATCCTGAGCCCAGTCCTCAAGGAATGCCTCTCAGTGGCTGGATGAAGAGACAGCATATGGGACCTGCCATGCCCCTAGGCCCCAAATTTTAACCATAATTTGGGTTGTCCCTTCACTCTTCCCCAGGGCTCTGCTTTGGAATTCCTCTTTGGTTGGTACACCTGAGGTAACAAACCTGAAAGGAGACCTCCCATCACACAGATTGACGAAAAACTATTGGGGCCGGGCCAAATCCACAGAGAGGAAGATACGTCCATGTCCCATGAGGCCTCCCCACATTCCACGGCCATCGTTGACACAAAATCCAGAGACCAAAACCTGAGCAAGCGCCTCAGATTCGCTCTTTCTTCATATCCTGAAGAGTTCTTCTTATGGTTTGAGATTGGGCCTGCCATACCTATGTCCCCAAACCTAAGCTGAGTTTGTGTTTTCCGACTTCTGTCCTCAAATTCCTGGGCCACACACCCTCCAGGCTGGGGCCCCTGGAGCCACACATTAGGACTGTGCCTACCCCATGCATGGGAATTCTGCCCATTCCATTGTCCAAAATTGTACAAATTAGGAGAACCCTCCAAATTACCTGAGGCTATCCCAATATGTAGGTCTCTGTGGACAAACAAGGGCGGTCTGACATCTGCTGAGCATCTACCTCCACTCATACCATAGATGGACGTCCCCAGAGAAGGAGATGGAACCAGACAGGACCCTAGGCCATAATCGGATCCATTGCTTTGTTTTACAGGCATGGCTCCTCAAAATCCTGGATTCCAATATCAGCATAGGGGGTTTCCTGAGGCACCCATCAGAAAAAATCTTCACCAGGAGGAAACTTGTGCATGGGACCTATGTCAAAATCTTAGGAGAATACTTCAGAGTCCCGGTGCCACCGCCCCATTCCAAGGTCCTCATGGACACAAACACACATTAGGCCCCATGCTCAGGAAAGTCCATTTCAACACAGCCACCCCGGTTGCTCCCGCAGAGCCATCCGATCTCAACTGTCTTGTTGCTTGGAGACAATGTGAATGTGAGGCGGGCTTCCCTGGCATCCATCCTCGTACAGTCCTCTGGAGTCATTCCATATGGATAGATTTTAAGCTGCCCAACAGGTCTCAATTGTCCCGCAGAGGGAATCCTTGAAGGGGGCAACCCACAACTCCCACGTGGGAAAACCTCCTTGGCCTTGAAATTCCTCTCCGTTCATGAAGGGGCAGTCATGCACAGAAACTCCAACCTGAGCCAACGTCTGATCCTCTCCGTGACTTCAGATGCATGAGATATTGGTTCAGATGTGCAAGGGGTACCTGCCTTGCCCTCGGCCTGAAGCCCAAGTCTAGCTTGTGTTCTCAGACTTCTGTCCTCACACTACTAGCCCAGAAGCCCTCAAGTTTGGTAATTCCGGACCCACAATGCAGCACTCTGCCTGCCCTTAGAAAAAATATCTTGCCTATTGAGCTGCCCAGTCACCTCAAATGAGGATCAATATACACGGCACTCGACTGTACCCAAATTATATAGCCTAACCTGGGCACTAATGCACTGTCTGACACAACCTGAGCCCGAAACTCCTGACCAACAAACAGGCAGCTGACCGCACACTGAGCACATCAGACCCACCATGGCCTTAGGTCATCATCTCTTCCCAACTGTGGTTTTCAGGCTTACGAACCTAGACCTTATCTCCAAACACTGCCCAGGGATGAAAATGATGCAGAAATCAGCACTCCTTCCCCATGGCAACAGACCTTGTGATTGGCATGTTGTCCAAAGTTCGTGTAGTTGAAACCAGTGTGGCCCATGAGTCCCTGCCCATGGTCGCGGTCCACATTGGTCACAAACACACACTGTGACCCTCAGCCTGAGCCCAGTCCTCAAGTATGGCCTCTTAGTGGCTGGTTGAAGAGACAGCCTATGGGGCCTGCCATGCCCGTAGGCCCCAAATTTTAACCATAGTTTGGGTTGTCCCTTCACTCTTCCCCAGGGCTCTGCTTTGGAATTCCTCTTTGGTTGGGACACCTGAGGTAACAAACCTGAAAGGAGACCTCCCATCCCACAGATTGACGAAAAACAATTGGGAATGGGCCAAATCCACAGAGAGGAAGATTCGTCCTTGGCCCATGAGGCCTCCCCACATTCCACGGCCATCGTTGATACAAAATCCAGACACAAAAGCCTGAGCAACACCTCAGACTCGCTCTTTCTTCATATCGTGAAGAGTTCTTCTCATGGTTTGTAGATTGGGCCTGCCATACCTACGTCCCCAAAACTAAGCTGAGTCTGTGTTTTCAGACTTCTGTCCTCAAGTCCTGGGCCACACACCCTCCAGGCTGGGGCCCCTGGAGCCACACATTAGGACTGTGCCTACCCCATGCATTGGAATTCTGCCCCTTCCATTGTCCAAAATTGTACAAATTAGGAGAACCCTCCAAAGTCCCCGAGGCCATCCCAATATCTAGGTCTCTATGGTCAAACAAGGGCGGTCTGACACCAGCTGAGCATCTACCTCCACTCATACTATAGACGGATGTCCCCAGAGAAGGAGATGGAACCACAGAGGACCCTAGGCCATAATCGGATCCATTGCTTTGGTTTAAAAGCATGTCTCCTCAAAAGCCTGGATTCCAATACCAGCATAGGGGGTTTCCTGAGGCACCCATCAGAAAAAATCTCGTCTCCACGAGGAAACTTGTGCATGGGACCTATGTCAAAATCTTAGGAGAATACTTCAGAGTCCCGGTGCCACCGCCCCATTCCAAGGTCCTCATGGACACAAACACACATTAGGCCCCATGCTCAGGAAAGTCCATTTCAACACAGCCACCCCGGTTGCTCCCGCAGAGCCATCCGATCTCAACTGTCTTGTTGCTTGGAGACAATGTGAATGTGAGGCGGGCTTCCCTGGCATCCATCCTCGTACAGTCCTCTGGAGTCATTCCATATGGATAGATTTTAAGCTGCCCAACAGGTCTCAATTGTCCCGCAGAGGGAATCCTTGAAGGGGGCAACCCACAACTCCCACGTGGGAAAACCTCCTTGGCCTTGAAATTCCTCTCCGTTCATGAAGGGGCAGTCATGCACAGAAACTCCAACCTGAGCCAACGTCTGATCCTCTCCGTGACTTCAGATGCATGAGATATTGGTTCAGATGTGCAAGGGGTACCTGCCTTGCCCTCGGCCTGAAGCCCAAGTCTAGCTTGTGTTCTCAGACTTCTGTCCTCACACTACTAGCCCAGAAGCCCTCAAGTTTGGTAATTCCGGACCCACAATGCAGCACTCTGCCTGCCCTTAGAAAAAATATCTTGCCTATTGAGCTGCCCAGTCACCTCAAATGAGGATCAATATACACGGCACTCGACTGTACCCAAATTATATAGCCTAACCTGGGCACTAATGCACTGTCTGACACAACCTGAGCCCGAAACTCCTGACCAACAAACAGGCAGCTGACCGCACACTGAGCACATCAGACCCACCATGGCCTTAGGTCATCATCTCTTCCCAACTGTGGTTTTCAGGCTTACGAACCTAGACCTTATCTCCAAACACTGCCCAGGGATGAAAATGATGCAGAAATCAGCACTCCTTCCCCATGGCAACAGACCTTGTGATTGGCATGTTGTCCAAAGTTCGTGTAGTTGAAACCAGTGTGGCCCATGAGTCCCTGCCCATGGTCGCGGTCCACATTGGTCACAAACACACACTGTGACCCTCAGCCTGAGCCCAGTCCTCAAGTATGGCCTCTTAGTGGCTGGTTGAAGAGACAGCCTATGGGGCCTGCCATGCCCGTAGGCCCCAAATTTTAACCATAGTTTGGGTTGTCCCTTCACTCTTCCCCAGGGCTCTGCTTTGGAATTCCTCTTTGGTTGGGACACCTGAGGTAACAAACCTGAAAGGAGACCTCCCATCCCACAGATTGACGAAAAACAATTGGGAATGGGCCAAATCCACAGAGAGGAAGATTCGTCCTTGGCCCATGAGGCCTCCCCACATTCCACGGCCATCGTTGATACAAAATCCAGACACAAAAGCCTGAGCAACACCTCAGACTCGCTCTTTCTTCATATCGTGAAGAGTTCTTCTCATGGTTTGTAGATTGGGCCTGCCATACCTACGTCCCCAAAACTAAGCTGAGTCTGTGTTTTCAGACTTCTGTCCTCAAGTCCTGGGCCACACACCCTCCAGGCTGGGGCCCCTGGAGCCACACATTAGGACTGTGCCTACCCCATGCATTGGAATTCTGCCCCTTCCATTGTCCAAAATTGTACAAATTAGGAGAACCCTCCAAAGTCCCCGAGGCCATCCCAATATCTAGGTCTCTATGGTCAAACAAGGGCGGTCTGACACCAGCTGAGCATCTACCTCCACTCATACTATAGACGGATGTCCCCAGAGAAGGAGATGGAACCACAGAGGACCCTAGGCCATAATCGGATCCATTGCTTTGGTTTAAAAGCATGTCTCCTCAAAAGCCTGGATTCCAATACCAGCATAGGGGGTTTCCTGAGGCACCCATCAGAAAAAATCTCGTCTCCACGAGGAAACTTGTGCATGGGACCTATGTCAAAATCTTAGGAGAATACTTCAGAGTCCCGGTGCCACCGCCCCATTCCAAGGTCCTCATGGACACAAACACACATTAGGCCCCATGCTCAGGAAAGTCCATTTCAACTCAGCCACCCTGGTTGCTCCCGCAGAGCCATCCGATCTCAACTGTCTTGTTGCTAGGAGACTATGTGAATGTGAGGCGGGCTTCCCTGGCATCCATCCTCGAACGGTGCTCTGGAGTCATTCCATATGGGATGTTTTGGAGCTGCCCAACAGGTCTCAATTGTCCCGCAGAAGGAATCCTTGAAGGGGGCATCCCACAACTCCCAACGTGGGAAAAACTCCATGGCCTTTAGATTCCTCTCCGTTCATGAAGGGGCAGTCATGCAAAGAAACTTCAACCTGAGCCAACGTCTGATCCTCGCCGTGACTTCAGATGCATGAGATATTGGTTCAGATGTGCAGGGGGTACCTGCCTTGCCCTCGGCCTGAAGCCCAAGTCTAGCTTTTTTCTCAGACTTCTGTCCTCACACTACTGGCCCAGAAGCCCTCACGTTTGGCAATTCTGGACCCACAATGCAGCACTCTGCCTGCGATCTAGAAAAAAATATCTTGCCCAATGAGCTGCCAGGGCACCTCAAATGAGAATCAACTTACACGGCACTCGACTGTACCCAAATTATAGAGTCTAACCTGGGCACTAATGCACTGTCTGACACAACCTGAGGCCGAACCTCCTGACCAACAACCGGGCAGCTGACCGCACACTGAGCACATCAGACCCACCATGGCCTTAGGTCATCATCTCTTCCCAACTGCGGTTTTCAGGCTTCCGAACCTAGACCTTATCTCCAACCACTGCCCAGGGTTGAAAATGATGAAGAAATCAAAATCCTTCACCATGACAAGAGATCTTGTGAATGGCATGTTGTCCAAAGTTCAGTGTAGATGAAACCAGTGTGGCCCATGAGGCCCCGCCCATGCTCGTGAGCTACATTGGTCACAAACACACATTGTAACCCTCAGCCTGAGCCCAGTCCTCAAGTAAGGCCTCTCAGTGGCTGGTGAAGAGAGAGCATGTGGGGCCTGCAATGCCCCTAGGCCCCAAATTTTAACCATAGTTTGGGTTGTCCCTTCACTCTTCCCCAGGGCTCTGCTTTGGAATTCCTCTTTGGTTGGGACACCTGAGGTAACAAACCTGAAATGAGACCTCCCATCCCACAGATTGACGAAAAACAATTGGGAATGGGCCAAATCCACAGAGAGGAAGATTCGTCCATGGCCCATGAGGTCTCCCCACATTCCACGGCCATCGTTGACACAAAATCCAGACCAAAGCCTGAGCAAGCACCTGAGACTCGCTCTTTCTTCATGTCCTGAAGAGTTCTTCTCATGGTTTGTAGATTGGGCCTGCCATACCTACGTCCCCAAACCTAGCTGAGTCTGTTTTCAGACTTCTGTCCTCAAAGTCCTGAACCACACACCCTCCAGGCTGAGGACCCTGGAGCCACACATTAGGACTGTGTCTACCCCGTGCATGGGAATTCTGCCCCTTCCTTTGTCCAAAATTGTACAAATTAGGAAAACCCTCCAAAGTCCCCGAGGCCATCCCAATATCTAGGTCTCTGTGGACAAACAAAGGCGGACTGACACCAGCTTAGCATCTACCTCCACTCATACCATAGATGGATGTCCAAAGAAAAGGATATGTTACCAGAGAAGACCGTAGACCATAATCGGATCCATTGCTTTGGTTTACAGGCATGTCTCCTCAAAATCCTGGATTCCAATACCAGCATAGGGGGTTTCCTGAGGCACCCATCAGAAAAATACTCGTCTCCACGAAAAACTTGTGCATGGGACCTATGTCAAAATCTTAGGAGAATACTTCAGAGTCCTGGTGCGACCGCCCCATTCCAAGTTCCTCATGGACACAAACACACATTAGGCCCATGCTCAGGAAAGTCCATATCAACTCAGACACCCCGGTTGCTCCCGCAGAGCCATCCAATCTCAACTGTCTTGTAGCTAGGAGACAATTGGAATGCGAGGAGGGCTTCCCTGGCATCCATCCTCGCACGGTGCTCTGGATACATTCCATAAGGGATGTGGTGGTGCTGCCCAACAGGTCTCAATTGTGCCGCAGAAGGAATCTTTGAAGGGGGCATCCCACAACTCCCAACGTGGGAAAACCTCCATGGCCTTGAGATTCCTCTCCGTTCATGAAGGGGCAGTCATGCACAGAAACTACAACCTGAGCCAACGTCAGATCCTCTCCGTGACTTCAGATGCATGAGATATTGGTTCAGATGTGCAGGGGGTACCTGCCTTGCCTTCGGCCTGAAGCCCAAGTCTAGCTTGTGTTCTCAGATTTCTGTCCTCACACTACTGGCCCAGAAGCCCTCAAGTTTGGCAATTCCCGACCCACAATGCAGCACTCTGCCTGACCTTAGAAAAAATATCTTGCCTAATGAGCTGCCCAGGCACCTCAAATGAGGATCAACCTACAGGGCACTCGACTGTACACAAATTATATAGTCTAACCTGGGCACTAGCACTGTCTAACACAAACTGAGCCCGAACCTCCTAACCAACAACCAGGCAGCTGACCGCACAGTGAGCACATCACACCCACCATGGCCTTAGGTCATCTTCTCCCCCAACTGCGGTTTTCAGGCTTCCGAACCTAGACCTTATCTCCAACCACTGCCCAGGGTTGAAAATGATGCAGAAATCAGAACTCCTTACCCATGGCAAGAGACCTTTTGATTGGCATGTTGTCCAAACTTCAGTGTACTTGAAACCAGTGTGGCCCATGAGGCCCCGCCCATGCTCGCGAGCCACATTGGTCACAAACACACATTGTAACCCTCAGCCTGAGCCCAGTCCTCAAGTAAGGCCTCTCAGTGGCTGGTGAAGAGAGAGCATATGGGGCCTGCCATGCCCCTAGGCCACAAATTTTAACCATAGTTTGGGTTGTCCCTTCACTCTTGCCAGGGCTCTGCTTTGGAAATCCTCACTGGTTGGGACCCCTGAGGTAACAAACCTGAAAGGAGACCTCCCATCCCACAGATTGACGAAAAACAATTGGGAATGGGCCAAATCCACAGAGAGGAAGATTCGTCCATTGCCCATGAGGCCTCCCCTCATTCCACGGACATCGTTGACACAAAATCCGGAGACCAAAGCCTGAGCAAGCGCCTCAGACTCGCTCTTTCTTCATATCGTGAAGAGTTCTTCTCATGGTTTGTAGATTGGGTCTGTCATACCTATGTCCCCAAACCTAAGCTGAGTCTGTGTTTTCAGACTTCTGTCCTCAAAGTCCTGGGCCACACACCCTCAAGGCTGGGGCCTCTCGAGCCACACATTAGGACTGTGCCTACCCCATGCATGGGAATTCTGCCCATTCCAATGTCCAAAATTGTACAAATTAAAAGAACCCTCCAAAGTCCCCGAGGCCATCCCAATATGTAGGTCTCTGTGGACAAACAAGGGCGGTGTGACACCAGCTGAGCATCTACCTCCACTCATACCATAGATGGACGTCCCCAGAGAAGGAGATGGTACCAGACAGGATCCTAGACCATAATCGGATCCATTGCTTTGGTTTACAGGCATTCTCCTCAAAAGCCTGGATTCCAATACCAGTATAGAGGGTTTCCTGAGGCACCCATCAGAAAAAATCTCGCCTCCACGAGGAAACTTGTGCATGGGACCTATGTCAAAACCTTAGGAAAATACTTCAGAGTCCCGATGCCACCGCCCCATTCCAAGGTCCTCATGGACACAAACACACATTAGGCCCCATACTCACGAACGTCCATTTCAACTCAGCCACCCCGGTTACTCCCCCAGAGCCATCCGATCTCAACTGTCTTGTTGCTAGAGGCAATTGGAATGCGAGGAGGGCTTCCCTGGCATCCATCCTTGAACGGTGCTCTGGAGTCATTCCATGTGGGATGTTTTGGAGCTGCCCAACAGGTCTCAATTGTGTCACAGAAGGAATCCTTGAAGGGGGCATCCCACAACTCCCAACGAGGGAAACCCTCCATGGCCTTGAGATTCCTCTCTGTTCATGAAGGGGCAGTCATGCACAGAAACTACAACCTGAGCCAACGTCTGATCCTCGCCGTGACTTCAGATGCATGAGATATTTGTTCAGATGTGCAGGGCGTACCTGCCTTGCCCTCGGCCTGAAGCCCAAATCTAGCTTGTGGTCTCAGACTTCTGTCCTCACACTACTGGCCCAGAAGCCCTCACGTTTGGCAATTCCGGACCCAAAATGCAGCACTCTGCCTGCCCTCTAGAAAAAATATCTTGCCTAATGAACTGCCCGGGCACCTCAAATAAGGATCAACCTATACGGCACTCGACTGTACCCAAATTATATAGTCTAACCTGAGCACTAATGCACTGTCTGACTCAACCTGAGCGCGAAATTCCTAACCATCAACCAGGCAGCTGACCGCACATTTAGCACATCAGACCCGCCATGGACTTAGGTCATCATCTCTTCCCAACTGCGGTTTTCAGTATTCAGAACCTAGACCTTATCTCCAACCACTGCCCAGGATTGAAAATGATGCAGAAATCAGAACTCTTTCCCCATGGCAAGAGACCTTGTGATTGGCATGTTGTCCAAACTTCAGTGTAGTTTAAACCAGTGTGGCCCATGAGGCCCCGCCCATGCTCGCGGGCCACATTGGTCACAAACACACATTGTGACCCTCATCCTGAGCCCAGTCCTCAAGGAATGCCTCTCAGTGGCTGGATGAAGAGACAGCATATGGGACCTGCCATGCCCCTAGGCCCCAAATTTTAACCATAATTTGGGTTGTCCCTTCACTCTTCCCCAGGGCTCTGCTTTGGAATTCCTCTTTGGTTGGTACACCTGAGGTAACAAACCTGAAAGGAGACCTCCCATCACACAGATTGACGAAAAACTATTGGGGCCTGGCCAAATCCACAGAGAGGAAGATACGTCCATGTCCCATGAGGCCTCCCCACATTCCACGGCCATCGTTGACACAAAATCCAGAGACCAAAACCTGAGCAAGCGCCTCAGATTCGCTCTTTCTTCATATCCTGAAGAGTTCTTCTTATGGTTTGAGATTGGGCCTGCCATACCTATGTCCCCAAACCTAAGCTGAGTTTGTGTTTTCCGACTTCTGTCCTCAAATTCCTGGGCCACACACCCTCCAGGCTGGGGCCCCTGGAGCCACACATTAGGACTGTGCCTACCCCATGCATGGGAATTCTGCCCATTCCATTGTCCAAAATTGTACAAATTAGGAGAACCCTCCAAATTACCTGAGGCTATCCCAATATGTAGATCTCTGTGGACAAACAAGGGCGGTCTGACATCTGCTGAGCATCTACCTCCACTCATACCATAGATGGACGTCCCCAGAGAAGGAGATGGAACCAGACAGGACCCTAGGCCATAATCGGATCCATTGCTTTGGTTTAAAGGCATGGCTCCTCAAAATCCTGGATTCCAATATCAGCATAGGGGGTTTCCTGAGGCACCCATCAGAAAAAATCTTCACCAGGAGGAAACTTGTGCATGGGACCTATGTCAAAATCTTAGCAGAATACTTCAGAGTCCCGGTGCCACCGCCCCATTCCAAGGTCCTCATGGACACAAACACACATTAGGCCCCATGCTCAGGAAAGTCCATTTCAACACAGCCACCCCGGTTGCTCCCACAGAGCCATCCGATCTCAACTGTCATGTTGCTAGGAGACAAATGGAATGCGAGGCGGGCTTCCCTGGCATCCATCCTCGAACAGTCCTCTGGAGTCATTCCATATGGATAGATTTTAAGCTGCCCAACAGGTCTCAATTGTCCTGCAGAAGGAATCCTTGAAGGGGGCAACCCACAACTCCCACGTGGGAAAACCTCCTTGGCCTTGAAATTCCTCTCCGTTCATGAAGGGGCAGTCATGCACAGAAACTACAACCTGAGCCAACGTCTGATCCTCTCCGTGACTTCAGATGCATGAGATATTGGTTCAGATGTGCAAGGGGTACCTGCCTTGCCCTTGGCCTGAAGCCCAAGTCTAGCTTGTGTTCTCAGACTTCTGTCCTCACACTACTAGCCCAGAAGCCCTCAAGTTTGGTAATTCCGGACCCACAATGCAGCACTCTGCCTGCCCTTAGAAAAAATATCTTGCCTATTGAGCTGCCCAGTCACCTCAAATGAGGATCAATATACACGGCACTCGACTGTACCCAAATTATATAGCCTAACCTGGGCACTAATGCACTGTCTGACACAACCTGAGCCCGAAACTCCTGACCAACAAACAGGCAGCTGACCGCACACTGAGCACATCAGACCCACCATGGCCTTAGGTCATCATCTCTTCCCAACTGTGGTTTTCAGGCTTACGAACCTAGACCTTATCTCCAAACACTGCCCAGGGATGAAAATGATGCAGAAATCAGCACTCCTTCCCCATGGCAACAGACCTTGTGATTGGCATGTTGTCCAAAGTTCGTGTAGTTGAAACCAGTGTGGCCCATGAGTCCCTGCCCATGGTCGCGGTCCACATTGGTCACAAACACACACTGTGACCCTCAGCCTGAGCCCAGTCCTCAAGTATGGCCTCTTAGTGGCTGGTTGAAGAGACAGCCTATGGGGCCTGCCATGCCCGTAGGCCCCAAATTTTAACCATAGTTTGGGTTGTCCCTTCACTCTTCCCCAGGGCTCTGCTTTGGAATTCCTCTTTGGTTGGGACACCTGAGGTAACAAACCTGAAAGGAGACCTCCCATCCCACAGATTGACGAAAAACAATTGGGAATGGGCCAAATCCACAGAGAGGAAGATTCGTCCTTGGCCCATGAGGCCTCCCCACATTCCACGGCCATCGTTGATACAAAATCCAGACACAAAAGCCTGAGCAACACCTCAGACTCGCTCTTTCTTCATATCGTGAAGAGTTCTTCTCATGGTTTGTAGATTGGGCCTGCCATACCTACGTCCCCAAACCTAAGCTGAGTCTGTGTTTTCAGACTTCTGTCCTCAAGTCCTGGGCCACACACCCTCCAGGCTGGGGCCCCTGGAGCCACACATTAGGACTGTGCCTACCCCATGCATTGGAATTCTGCCCCTTCCATTGTCCAAAATTGTACAAATTAGGAGAACCCTCCAAAGTCCCCGAGGCCATCCCAATATCTAGGTCTCTATGGTCAAACAAGGGCGGTCTGACACCAGCTGAGCATCTACCTCCACTCATACTATAGATGGATGTCCCCAGAGAAGGAGATGGAACCAGAGAGGACCCTAGGCCATAATCGGATCCATTTCTTTGGAATAAAAGCATGTCTCCTCAAAAGCCTGGATTCCAATACCAGCATAGGGGGTTTCCTGAGGCACCCATCAGAAAAAATCTCATCTCCACGAGGAAAGTTGTGCATGGGACTTATGTCAAAATCTTAGGAGAATACTTCAGAGTCCCGGTGCCACCGCCCCATTCCAAGGTCCTCATGGACACAAGCACACATTAGGCCCCATGCTCAGGAAAGTCCATTTCAACTCAGCCACCCTGGTTGCTCCCGCAGAGCAATCCGATCTCAACTGTCTTGTTGCTAGGAGACTATGTGAATGTGAGGCGGGCTTCCCTGGCATCCATCCTCGAACGGTGCTCTGGAGTCATTCCATATGGGATGTTTTGGAGCTGCCCAACAGGTCTCAATTGTCCCGCAGAAGGAATCCTTGAAGGGGGCATCCCACAACTCCCAACGTGGGAAAAACTCCATGGCCTTTAGATTCCTCTCCGTTCATGAAGGGGCAGTCATGCAAAGAAACTTCAACCTGAGCCAACGTCTGATCCTCGCCGTGACTTCAGATGCATGAGATATTGGTTCAGATGTGCAGGGGGTACCTGCCTTGCCCTCGGCCTGAAGCCCAAGTCTAGCTTTTTTCTCAGACTTCTGTCCTCACACTACTGGCCCAGAAGCCCTCACGTTTGGCAATTCTGGACCCACAATGCAGCACTCTGCCTGCGATCTAGAAAAAAATATCTTGCCCAATGAGCTGCCAGGGCACCTCAAATGAGAATCAACTTACACGGCACTCGACTGTACCCAAATTATAGAGTCTAACCTGGGCACTAATGCACTGTCTGACACAACCTGAGGCCGAACCTCCTGACCAACAACCGGGCAGCTGACCGCACACTGAGCACATCAGACCCACCATGGCCTTAGGTCATCATCTCTTCCCAACTGCGGTTTTCAGGCTTCCGAACCTAGACCTTATCTCCAACCACTGCCCAGGGTTGAAAATGATGCAGAAATCAAAACTCCTTCACCATGACAAGAGACCTTGTGATTGGCATGTTGTCCAAAGTTCAGTGTAGATGAAACCAGTGTGGCCCATGAGGCCCCGCCCATGCTCGTGAGCTACATTGGTCACCAACACACATTGTAACCCTCAGCCTGAGCCCAGTCCTCAAGTAAGGCCTCTCAGTGGCTGGATGAAGAGACAGCATATGGGGCCTGCCATGCCCCTAGGCCCCAAAATTTAACCATAGTTTCGGTTGTCCCTTCACTCTTCCCCAGGGCTCTGCTTTGGAATTCCTCTTTGGTTGGGACACCTGAGGTAACAAACCTGAAAGGAGACCTCCCATCCCACAGATTGACGAAAAACAATTGGGACCGGTCCAAATCCACAGAGAGGAAGATTCGTCCATGGCCCATGAGGTCTCCCCACATTCCACGGCCATCGTTGACACAAAATCCAGACCAAAGCCTGAGTAAGCACCTGAGACTCGCTCTTTCTTCATGTCCTGAAGAGTTCTTCTCATGGTTTGTAGATTGGGCCTGCCATACCTACGTCCCCAAACCTAGCTGAGTCTGTTTTCAGACTTCTGTCCTCAAAGTCCTGAACCACAAACCCTCCAGGCTGAGGACCCTGGAGCCACACATTAGGACTGTGTCTACCCCATGCATGGGAATTCTGCCCCTTCCATTGTCCAAAATTGTACAAATTAGGAGAACCCTCCAAAGTCCCCGAGTCCATCCCAATATCTAGGTCTTGTGGACAAACAAAGGCGGACTGACATCAGCTTAGCATCTACCTCCACTCATACCATAGATGGATGTCCCAAGAAAAGGATATGGTACCAGACAGGACCGTAGGCCATAATCGGATCCATTGCTTTGGTTTACAGGCATGTCTCCTCAAAATCCTGGATTCCAATACCAGCATAGGGGGTTTCCTGAGGCACCCATCAGAAAAAATCTCGTCTCCACGAAAAACTTGTGCATGGGACCTATGTCAAAATCTTAGGAGAATACTTCAGAGTCCTGATGCCACCGCCCCATTCCAAGGTCCTCATGGACACAAACACACATTAGGCCCCATGCTCAGGAAAGTCCATATCAACTCAGACACCCCGGTTGCTCCCGCAGAGCCATCCGATCTCAACTGTCTTGTAGCTAGGAGACAATTGGAATGCGAGGAGGGCATCCCTGTCATCCATCCTCGCACGGTACTCTGGAGTCATTCCATAAGGGATGTGGTGGTGCTGCCCAACAGGTCTCAATTGTGCCGCAGAAGGAATCTTTGAAGGGGGCATCCCACAACTCCCAACGTGGGAAAAGATCCATGGCCTTGAGATTCCTCTCCGTTCATGAAGGGGCAGTCATGCACAGAAACTACAACCTGATACAACGTCTGATCCTCTCCGTGACTTCAGATGCATGAGATATTGGTTCAGATGTGCAGGGGGTACCTGCCTTGCCCTCGGCCTGAAGCCCAAGTCTAGCTTGTGGTCTCAGAATTCTGTCCTCACACTACTGGCCCAGAAGCCCTCAAGTTTGACAATTCCGGACCCAAAATGCAGCACTCTGCCTGCCCTCTAGAAAACATATCTTGCCTAATGAACTGCCCGGGCACCTCAAATAAGGATCAACCTATACGGCACTCGACTGTACCCAAATTATATAGTCTAACCTGAGCACTAATGCACTGTCTGACTCAACCTGAGCCCGAATTTCCTGACCATCAACCAGGCAGCTGACCGCACATTTAGCACATCAGACCCGCCATGGCCTTAGGTCATCATCTCTTCCCAACTGCGGTTTTCAGTATTCATAACCTAGACCTTATCTCCAACCACTGCCCAGGATTGAAAATGATGCAGAAATCAGAACTCTTTCCCCATGGCAAGAGACATTGTGATTGGCATGTTGTCCAAACGTCAGTGTAGTTTAAACCAGTGTGGCCCATGAGGCCCCGCCCATGCTCGCGGCCACATTGGTCACAAACACACATTGTGACCCTCAGGCTGAGCCCAGTCCTCTAGGAATGCCTCTCAGTGGCTGGATGAAGAGACAGCATATGGGACCTGCCATGCCCGTAGGCCCCAAATTTTAACCATAATTTGGGTTGTCCCTTCACTCTTCCCCAGGGCTCTGCTTTGGAATTCCTCTTTGGTTGGGACACCTGAGGTAACAAACCTGAAAGGAGACCTCCCATCACACAGATTGACGAAAAACTATTGGGACCGGGCCAAATCCACAGAGAGGAAGATACGTCCATGTCCCATGAAGCCTCCCCACATTCCACGGCCATCGTTGACACAAAATCCAGAGACCAAAGCCTGAGCAAGCGCCTCAGATTCGCTCTTTCTTCATATCCTGAAGAGTTCTTCTTATGGTTTGAGATTGGGCCTGCCATACCTATGTCCCCAAACCTAAGCTGAATTTGTGTTTTCCGACTTCTGTCCTCAAATTCCTGGGCCACACACCCTCCAGGCTGGGGCCCCTGGAGCCACACATTAGGACTGTGCCTACCCCATGCATGGGAATCCTGCCCATTCCATTGTCCAAAATTGTACAAATTAGGAGTACCCTCCAAATTCCCTGAGGCCATCCCAATATGTAGGTCTCTGTGGACAAACAAGGGCGGTCTGACACGTGCTGAGCATCTACCTCCACTCATACCATAGATGGACGTCCCCAGAGAAGGAGATGGAACCAGACAGGACCCTAGGCCATAATCGGATCCATTGCTTTTGTTTACAGACATGTCTCCTCAAAATCCTGGATTCCAATATCAGCATAGGGGGTTTCCTGAGGCACCCATCAGAAAAAATCTTCACCAGGAGGAAACTTGTGCATGGGACCTATGTCAAAATCTTAGCAGAATACTTCAGAGTCCCGGTGCCACCGCCCCATTCCAAGGTCCTCATGGACACAAACACACATTAGGCCCCATGCTCAGGAAAGTCCATTTCAACACAGCCACCCCGGTTGCTCCCACAGAGCCATCCGATCTCAACTGTCATGTTGCTAGGAGACAAATGGAATGCGAGGCGGGCTTCCCTGGCATCCATGCTCGAACAGTCCTCTGGAGTCATTCCATATGGATAGATTTTAAGCTGCACAACAGGTCTCAATTGTCCCGCAGAAGGAATCCTTGAAGGGGGCAAACCACAACTCCCACGTGGGAAACCTCCTTGGCCTTGAAATTCCTCTCCGTTCATGAAGGGGCAGTCATGCACAGAAACTACAACCTGAGCCAACGTCTGATCCTCTCCGTGACTTCAGATGCATGAGATATTGGTTCAGATGTGCAAGGGGTACCTGCCTTGCCCTCGGCCTGAAGCCCAAGTCTAGCTTGTGTTCTCAGACTTCTGTCCTCACACTACTAGCCCAGAAGCCCTCAAGTTTGGTAATTCCGGACCCACAATGCAGCACTCTGCCTGCCCTTAGAAAAAATATCTTGCCTATTGAGCTGCCCAGTCACCTCAAATGAGGATCAATATACACGGCACTCGACTGTACCCAAATTATATAGCCTAACCTGGGCACTAATGCACTGTCTGACACAACCTGAGCCCGAAACTCCTGACCAACAAACAGGCAGCTGACCGCACACTGAGCACATCAGACCCACCATGGCCTTAGGTCATCATCTCTTCCCAACTGTGGTTTTCAGGCTTACGAACCTAGACCTTATCTCCAAACACTGCCCAGGGTTGAAAATGATGCAGAAATCAGCACTCCTTCCCCATGGCAACAGACCTTGTAATTGGCATGTTGTCCAAAGTTGAGTGTAGTTGAAACCAGTGTGGCCCATGAGTCCCTGCCCATGGTCGCGGTCCACATTGGTCACAAACACACATTGTGACCCTCAGCCTGAGCCCAGTCCTCAAGTATGGCCTCTTAGTGGCTGGATGAAGAGACAGCCTATGGGGCCTGCCATGCCCGAAGGCCCCAAATTTTAACCATAGTTTGGGTTGTCCCTTCACTCTTCCCCAGGGCTCTGCTTTGGAATTCCTCTTTGGTTGGGACACCTGAGGTAACAAACCTGAAAGGAGACCTCCCATCCCACAGATTGACGAAAAACAATTGGGACTGGGCCAAATCCACAGAGAAGAAGATTCGTCCATGGCCCATGAGGCTTCCCCACAATCCACGGCCATCTTTGACACAAAATCCAGAGACCAAAACCTGAGCAAGCGCCTCAGACTCGCTCTTTTTCATATCCTGAAGAGTTCTTCTCATGGTTTGTAGATTGGGCCTGCCATACCTACGTCCCCAAACCTAAGCTGAGTTTGTGTTTTCAGACTTCTGTCCTCAAAGTCCTGGGCCACACACCCTCCAGGCTGGGGCCCCTGGAGCCACACATTAGGACTGTGCCTACCCCATTCATGGGAATTCTTCCCATTCCATTGTCCAAAATCGTACAAATTAGGAGAACCCTCCAAAGTCCCCGAGGCCATCCCAATATGTAGGTTTCTGTGGACAAACAAGGGGGGGTCTGACACCAGCTGAGCATCTACCTCCACTCAGACCATAGATGGATGTCCCCAGAGAAGGAGATGGAACCTGACAGGACCCTCGGCCATAATCGGATCCATTGCTTTGGTTTACAGACCTGTCTCCTCAAAATCCTGGATACCAATACCAGCTTAGGAGGTTTCCTGAGGCACCCATCAGAAAAAATCTCGTCTCCACGAGGAGACTTGTGCATGGGACCTATGTCAAAACCTTAGGAGAATACTTCAGAGTCCCAGTGCCACCGCCCCATTCCAAGGTCCTCATGGACACAAACACACATTAGGCCCCATGCTCAGGAAAGTCCATTTCAACTCAGCCACCCCGGTTGCTCCCGCAGAGCCATCCGATCTCAACTGTCTTGTTGCTAGGAGACATTTGGAATGTGAGGCGGGCTTCCCCGGCATCCATCCTCGAACGGTGCTCTAGAGTCATTCCATATGGGTTGTTTTGGAGCTGCCCAACAGGTCTCAATTGTCCCGCAAAAGGAATCCTTGAAGGGGGCATCCCACAACTCACAACTTGGGAAAACCTCCATGGCCTTGAGATTCCGCTCCATTCATGAAGGGGGAGTCATGCACAGAAACTCCAACCAGAGCCAACGCCTGATCCTCGCCGTGACTTCTGATGCATGAGATATCGTTTCAGATGTGCAGGGGGTACCTGCCGTGCCCTCGGCCTGAAGCCCAAGTCTAGCTTGTGTTCTCAGACTTCTGTCCTAACACTCCTGGCCCAGAAGCCCTCAAGTTTGGCAATTCCGGACCCACAATGCAGCACTCTGCCTGACCTCTAGAAAAATATCTTGCCTAATGAGCTGCCCAGGCTCCTCAAATGCGGAACAACCTACAGGCACTCGACTGTACCCAAATTATACAGTCTAAACTGGGCACTAATGCACTGTCTAACACAACATGAGCCCGAACTTCCTGACCAACACCCAGGCTGCTGACCGCACACTGAGCACAACAGACCTGCCATGGCCTTAGGTCGTCATCTCTTCCCAATTGCTTTTCAGGCTTCAGAACCTAGACCTTATCACCAACCACTGCCCAGGGTTGAAAATGATGCAGAATCAGAACTCCTTCCCCATGGCAAGAATCCTTATGATTGGCATGTGGTCCAAAGTTCAGTGTAGTTGAAACCAGTGTGGCCCATGAGGCCCCGCCCATGCTCGCGGGCCACATTGGTCACAAACACACATTGTGACCCTCAGCCTGAATCCAGGCCTCTCAGTGGCTCGATTAAGAGACAGCATATTTGGCCTGTCATGCCCCTAGGCCCCAATTTTTAACCATATTTGGGTTGTCCCTTCACTCTTCCCCAGGGCTCTGCTTTGGAATTCCTCTTTGGTTGGGACACCTGAGGTAACAAACCTGAAAGGAGACCTCCCATCCCACAGATTGACGAAAAACAATTGGGACTGGGCCAAATCCACAGAGAGGAAGATTCGTCCTTGGCCCATGAGGCCTCCCCACATTCCACGGTCATCGTTGATACAAAATACAGACACAAAAGCCTGAGCAACGCCTCAGACTCGCTCTTTCTTCATATCCTGAAGAGTTCTTCTCATGGTTTGTAGATTGGTCCTGCCATACCTACGTCCCCAAACCTAAGCTGAGTCTGTGTTTTCAGACTTCTGTCCTCAAGTCCTGGGCCACACACCCTCCAGGCTGGGGCCCCTGGAGCCACACATTAGGACTGTGCCTACCCCATGCATGGGAATTCAGCCCCTTCTTTGTCCAAAATTGTACAAATTAGGAGAACCCTCCAAAGTCCCCGAGGCCATCCCAATATCTAGGTCTCTGTGGTCAAAGAAGGGCGGTCTGACACCAGCTTAGCATCTACCTCCACTCATACTATAGATGGATGTCCCCAGAGAAGGAGATGGAACCAGAGAGGACCCTACGCCATAATCGGATCCATTGCTTTGGTTTAAAAGCATGTCTCCTCAAAAGCCTGGATTCCAATACCAGCATAGGGGGTTTCCTGAGGCACCCATCAGAAAAAATCTCGTCTCCACGAGGAAACTTGTGCATGGGACCTATGTCAATATCTTAGGAGAATACTTCAGAGTCCCGGTGCCACCGCCCCATTCCAAGGTCCTCATGGACACAAACACAAATTAGGCCCCATGCTCAGGAATGTCCATTTCAACTCAGCCACCCTGGTTGCTCCCGCAGAGCCATCCGATCTCCACTGTCTTGTTGCTAGGAGACAATTGGAATGCGAGGCGGTCTTCCCTGGCATCCATCCTCGAACGGTGCTCTGGAGTCATTCCATATGGGATGTTTTGGAGCTGCCCAACAGGTCTCAATTGTCCCGCAGAAGGAATCCTTGAAGGGGGCATCCCACAACTCCCAACGTGGGAAAAACTCCATGGCCTTTAGATTCCTCTCCGTTCATGAAGGGGCAGTCATGCAAAGAAACTTCAACCTGAGCCAACGTCTGATCCTCGCCGTGACTTCAGATGCATGAGATATTGGTTCAGATGTGCAGGGGGTACCTGCCTTGCCCTCGGCCTGAAGCCCAAATCTAGCTTGTGGTCTCAGAATTCTGTCCTCACACTACTGGCCCAGAAGCCCTCACGTTTGGCAATTCCGGATTCAAAATGGAGCACTCTGCCTTCCCTCTAGAAAAAATATCTTGCCTAATGAACTGCCCGGGCAACTCAAATAAGGATCAACCGATACGGCACTCGACTGTACCCAAATTATATAGTCTAACCTGAGCACTAATGCACTGTCTGACTCAACCTGAGCCCGAAATTCCTGACCATCAACCAGGCAGCTGACCGCACATTTAGCACATCAGACCCGCCATGGCCTTAGGTCATCATCTCTTCCCAACTGCGGTTTTCAGTATTCAGAACCTAGACCTTATCTCCAACCACTGCCCAGGATTGAAAATGATGCAGAAATCAGAACTCTTTCCCCATGGCAAGAGACCTTGTGATTGGCATGTTGTCCAAACTTTAGTGTATTTTAAACCAGTGTGGCCCATGAGGCCCCGCCCATGCTCACGGGCCACATTGGTCACAAACACACATTGTGACCCTCAGCCTGAGCCCAGTCCTCAAGGAATGCCTCTCAGTGGCTGGATGAAGAAACAGCATATGGGACCGGCCATGACCTTAGGCCCCAAATTTTAACCATAATTTGGGTTGTCCCTTCACTCTTCCCCAGGGCTCTGCTTTGGAATTCCTCTTTGGTTGGGACACCTGAGGTAACAAACCTGAAAGGAGACCTCCCATCACACAGATTGACGAAAAACTATTGGGACCGGGCCAAATCCACAGAGAGGAAGATACGTCCATGTCCCATGAAGCCTCCCCACATTCCACGGCCATCGTTGACACAAAATCCAGAGACCAAAGCCTGAGCAAGCGCCTCAGATTCGCTCTTTCTTCATATCCTGAAGAGTTCTTCTTATGGTTTGAGATTGGGCCTGCCATACCTATGTCCCCAAACCTAAGCTGAATTTGTGTTTTCCGACTTCTGTCCTCAAATTCCTGGGCCACACACCCTCCAGGCTGGGGCCCCTGGAGCCACACATTAGGACTGTGCCTACCCCATGCATGGGAATCCTGCCCATTCCATTGTCCAAAATTGTACAAATTAGGAGTACCCTCCAAATTCCCTGAGGCCATCCCAATATGTAGGTCTCTGTGGACAAACAAGGGCGGTCTGACACGTGCTGAGCATCTACCTCCACTCATACCATAGATGGACGTCCCCAGAGAAGGAGATGGAACCAGACAGGACCCTAGGCCATAATCGGATCCATTGCTTTTGTTTACAGACATGTCTCCTCAAAATCCTGGATTCCAATATCAGCATAGGGGGTTTCCTGAGGCACCCATCAGAAAAAATCTTCACCAGGAGGAAACTTGTGCATGGGACCTATGTCAAAATCTTAGGAGAATACTTCAGAGTCCCGGTGCCACCGCCCCATTCCAAGGTCCTCATGGACACAAACACACATGAGGCCCCATGCTCAGGAAAGTCCATTTCAACACAGCCACCCCGGTTGCTCCCACAGAGCCATCTGATCTCAACTGTCATGTTGCTAGGAGACAAATGGAATGCGAGGCGCGCTTCCCTGGCATCCATGCTCAAACAGTCCTCTGGAGTCATTCCATATGGATAGATTTTAAGCTGCACAACAGGTCTCAATTGTCCCGCAGAAGGAATCCTTGAAGGGGGCAAACCACAACTCCCACGTGGGAAAACCTCCTTGGCCTTGAAATTCCTCTCCGTTCATGAAGGGGCAGTCATGCACAGAAACTACAACCTGAGCCAACGTCTGATCCTCTCCGTGACTTCAGATGCATGAGATATTGGTTCAGATGTGCAAGGGGTGCCTGCCTTGCCCTCGGCCTGAAGCCCAAGTCTAGCTTGTGTTCTCAGACTTCTGTCCTCACACTACTAGCCCAGAAGCCCTCAAGTTTGGTAATTCCGGACCCACAATGCAGCACTCTGCCTGCCCTTAGAAAAAATATCTTGCCTATTGAGCTGCCCAGTCACCTCAAATGAGGATCAATATACACGGCACTCGACTGTACCCAAATTATATAGCCTAACCTGGGCACTAATGCACTGTCTGACACAACCTGAGCCCGAAACTCCTGACCAACAAACAGGCAGCTGACCGCACACTGAGCACATCAGACCCACCATGGCCTTAGGTCATCATCTCTTCCCAACTGTGGTTTTCAGGCTTACGAACCTAGACCTTATCTCCAAACACTGCCCAGGGTTGAAAATGATGCAGAAATCAGCACTCCTTCCCCATGGCAACAGACCTTGTAATTGGCATGTTGTCCAAAGTTGAGTGTAGTTGAAACCAGTGTGGCCCATGAGTCCCTGCCCATGGTCGCGGTCCACATTGGTCACAAACACACATTGTGACCCTCAGCCTGAGCCCAGTCCTCAAGTATGGCCTCTTAGTGGCTGGATGAAGAGACAGCCTATGGGGCCTGCCATGCCCGTAGGCCCCAAATTTTAACCATAGTTTGGGTTGTCCCTTCACTCTTCCCCAGGGCTCTGCTTTGGAATTCCTCTTTGGTTGGGACACCTGAGGTAACAAACCTGAAAGGAGACCTCCCATCCCACAGATTGACGAAAAACAATTGGGACTGGGCCAAATCCACAGAGAGGAAGATTCGTCCATGGCCCATGAGGCTTCCCCACAATCCACGGCCATCTTTGACACAAAATCCAGAGACCAAAACCTGAGCAAGCGCCTCAGACTCGCTCTTTTTCATATCCTGAAGAGTTCTTCTCATGGTTTGTAGATTGGGCCTGCCATACCTACGTCCCCAAACCTAAGCTGAGTTTGTGTTTTCAGACTTCTGTCCTCAAAGTCCTGGGCCACACACCCTCCAGGCTGGGGCCCCTGGAGCCACACATTAGGACTGTGCCTACCCCATTCATGGGAATTCTTCCCATTCCATTGTCCAAAATCGTACAAATTAGGAGAACCCTCCAAAGTCCCCGAGGCCATCCCAATATGTAGGTTTCTGTGGACAAACAAGGGGGGGTCTGACACCAGCTGAGCATCTACCTCCACTCAGACCATAGATGGATGTCCCCAGAGAAGGAGATGGAACCTGACAGGACCCTAGGCCATAATCGGATCCATTGCTTTGGTTTACAGACCTGTCTCCTCAAAATCCTGGATACCAATACCAGCTTAGGAGGTTTCCTGAGGCACCCATCAGAAAAAATCTCGTCTCCACGAGGAGACTTGTGCATGGGACCTATGTCAAAACCTTAGGAGAATACTTCAGAGTCCCAGTGCCACCGCCCCATTCCAAGGTCCTCATGGACACAAACACACATTAGGCCCCATGCTCAGGAAAGTCCATTTCAACTCAGCCACCCCGGTTGCTCCCGCAGAGCCATCCGATCTCAACTGTCTTGTTGCTAGGAGACATTTGGAATGTGAGGCGGGCTTCCCCGGCATCCATCCTCGAACGGTGCTCTAGAGTCATTCCATATGGGTTGTTTTGGAGCTGCCCAACAGGTCTCAATTGTCCCGCAAAAGGAATCCTTGAAGGGGGCATCCCACAACTCACAACTTGGGAAAACCTCCATGGCCTTGAGATTCCGCTCCATTCATGAAGGGGGAGTCATGCACAGAAACTCCAACCAGAGCCAACGCCTGATCCTCGCCGTGACTTCTGATGCATGAGATATCGTTTCAGATGTGCAGGGGGTACCTGCCGTGCCCTCGGCCTGAAGCCCAAGTCTAGCTTGTGTTCTCAGACTTCTGTCCTAACACTCCTGGCCCAGAAGCCCTCATGTTTGGCAATTCCGGACCCACAATGCAGCACTCTGCCTGACCTCTAGAAAAATATCTTGCCTAATGAGCTGCCCAGGCTCCTCAAATGCGGAACAACCTACAGGCACTCGACTGTACCCAAATTATACAGTCTAAACTGGGCACTAATTCACTGTCTAACACAACATGAGCCCGAACTTCCTGACCAACACCCAGGCTGCTGACCGCACACTGAGCACAACAGACCTGCCATGGCCTTAGGTCGTCATCTCTTCCCAATTGCTTTTCAGGCTTCAGAACCTAGACCTTATCACCAACCACTGCCCAGGGTTGAAAATGATGCAGAATCAGAACTCCTTCCCCATGGCAAGAATCCTTATGATTGGCATGTGGTCCAAAGTTCAGTGTAGTTGAAACCAGTGTGGCCCATGAGGCCCCGCCCATGCTCGCGGGCCACATTGGTCACAAACACACATTGTGACCCTCAGCCTGAACCCAGGCCTCTCAGTGGCTCGATTAAGAGACAGCATATTTGGCCTGTCATGCCCCTAGGCCCCAATTTTTAACCATATTTGGGTTGTCCCTTCACTCTTCCCCAGGGCTCTGCTTTGGAATTCCTCTTTGGTTGGGACACCTGAGGTAACAAACCTGAAAGGAGACCTCCCATCCCACAGATTGACGAAAAACAATTGGGACTGGGCCAAATCCACAGAGAGGAAGATTCGTCCTTGGCCCATGAGGCCTCCCCACATTCCACGGCCATCGTTGATACAAAATACAGACACAAAAGCCTGAGCAACGCCTCAGACTCGCTCTTTCTTCATATCCTGAAGAGTTCTTCTCATGGTTTGTAGATTGGGCCTGCCATACCTACGTCCCCAAACCTAAGCTGAGTCTGTGTTTTCAGACTTCTGTCCTCAAGTCCTGGGCCACAACCCTCCAGGCTGGGGCCCCTGGAGCCACACATTAGGACTGTGCCTACCCCATGCATGGGAATTCTGCCCCTTCTTTGTCCAAAATTGTACAAATTAGGAGAACCCTCCAAAGTCCCCGAGGCCATCCCAATATCTAGGTCTCTGTGGTCAAAGAAGGGCGGTCTGACACCAGCTTAGCATCTACCTCCACTCATACTATAGATGGATGTCCCCAGAGAAGGAGATGGAATCAGAGAGGACCCTACGCCATAATCGGATCCATTGCTTTGGTTTAAAAGCATGTCTCCTCAAAAGCCTGGATTCCAATACCAGCATAGGGGGTTTCCTGAGGCACCCATCAGAAAAAATCTCGTCTCCACGAGGAAACTTGTGTTGGGACCTATGTCAATATCTTAGGAGAATACTTCAGTGTCCCGGTGCCACCGACCCATTCCAAGGTCCTCATGGACACAAACACAAATTAGGCCCCATGCTCAGGAAAGTCCATTTCAACTCAGCCACCCTGGTTGCTCCCGCAGAGCCATCCGATCTCCACTGTCTTGTTGCTAGGAGACAATTGGAATGCGAGGCGGTCTTCCCTGGCATCCATCCTCGAACGGTGCTCTGGAGTCATTCCATATGGGATGTTTTGGAGCTGCCCAACAGGTCTCAATTGTCCCGCAGAAGGAATCCTTGAAGGGGGCATCCCACAACTCCCAACGTGGGAAAAACTCCATGGCCTTTAGATTCCTCTCCGTTCATGAAGGGGCAGTCATGCAAAGAAACTTCAACCTGAGCCAACGTCTGATCCTCGCCGTGACTTCAGATGCATGAGATATTGGTTCAGATGTGCAGGGGGTACCTGCCTTGCCCTCGGCCTGAAGCCCAAATCTAGCTTGTGGTCTCAGAATTCTGTCCTCACACTACTGGCCCAGAAGCCCTCACGTTTGGCAATTCCGGATTCAAAATGGAGCACTCTGCCTTCCCTCTAGAAAAAATATCTTGCCTAATGAACTGCCCGGGCACCTCAAATAAGGATCAACCGATACGGCACTCGACTGTACCCAAATTATATAGTCTAACCTGAGCACTAATGCACTGTCTGACTCAACCTGAGCCCGAAATTCCTGACCATCAACCAGGCAGCTGACCGCACATTTAGCACATCAGACCCGCCATGGCCTTAGGTCATCATCTCTTCCCAACTGCGGTTTTCAGTATTCAGAACCTAGACCTTATCTCCAACCACTGCCCAGGATTGAAAATGATGCAGAAATCAGAACTCTTTCCCCATGGCAAGAGACCTTGTGATTGGCATGTTGTCCAAAGTTCAGTGTAGTTGAAACCAGTGTGGCCCATGAGGCCCCGCCCATGCTCGCGGGCCACATTGGTCACAAACACACATTGTGACCCTCAGCCTGAGCCCAGTCCTCAAGGAATGCCTCTCAGTGGCTGGATGAAGAAACAGCATATGGGACCGGCCATGCCCTTAGGCCCCAAATTTTAACCATAATTTGGGTTGTCCCTTCACTCTTCCCCAGGGCTCTGCTTTGGAATTCCTCTTTGGTTGGTACACCTGAGGTAACAAACCTGAAAGGAGACCTCCCATCACACAGATTGACGAAAAACTATTGGGGCCGGGCCAAATCCACAGAGAGGAAGATACGTCCATGTCCCATGAAGCCTCCCCACATTCCACGGCCATCGTTGACACAAAATCCAGAGACCAAAGCCTGAGCAAGCGCCTCAGATTCGCTCTTTCTTCATATCCTGAAGAGTTCTTCTTATGGTTTGAGATTGGGCCTGCCATACCTATGTCCCCAAACCTAAGCTGATTTTGTGTTTTCCGACTTCTGTCCTCAAATTCCTGGGCCACACACCCTCCAGGCTGGGGCCCCTGGAGCCACACATTAGGACTGTGCCTACACAATGCATGGGAATTCTGCCCATTCCATTGTCCAAAATTGTACAAATTAGGAGAACCCTCCAAATTCCCTGAGGCCATCCCAATATGTAGGTCTCTGTGGACAAACAGGGGCGGTCTGACACGTGCTGAGCATCTACCTCCACTCATACCATAGATGGACGTCCCCAGAGAAGGAGATGGAACCAGACAGGACCCTAGGCCATAATCGGATCCATTGCTTTTGTTTACAGACATGTCTCCTGACAATCCTGGATTCCAATATCAACATAGGGGGTTTCCTGAGGCACCCATCAGAAAAAATCTTCACCTGGAGGAAACTTGTGCATGGGACCTATGTCAAAATCTTAGGAGAATACTTCAGAGTCCCGGTGCCACCGCCCCATTCCAAGGTCCTCATGGACACAAACACACATTAGGCCCCATGCTCAGGAAAGTCCATTTCAACACAGCCACCCCGGTTGCTCCCTCAGAGCCATCCGATCTCAACTGTCATGTTGCTAGGAGACAAATGGAATGCGAGGCGGGCTTCCCTGGCATCCATGCTCGAACAGTCCTCTGGAGTCATTCCATATGGATAGATTTTAAGCTGCACAACAGGTCTCAATTGTCCCGCAGAAGGAATCCTTGAAGGGGGCAAACCACAACTCCCACGTGGGAAAACCTCCTTGGCCTTGAAATTCCTCTCCGTTCATGAAGGGGCAGTCATGCACAGAAACTACAACCTGAGCCAACGTCTAATCCTCTCCGTGACTTCAGATGCATGAGATATTGGTTCAGATGTGCAAGGGGTACCTGCCTTGCCCTCGGCCTGAAGCCCACGTCTAGCTTGTGTTCTCAGACTTCTGTCCTCACACTACTAGCCCAGAAGCCCTCAAGTTTGGTAATTCCAGACCCACAATGCAGCACTCTGCCTGCCCTTAGAAAAAATATCTTGCCTATTGAGCTGCCCAGTCACCTCAAATGAGGATCAATATACACGGCACTCGACTGTACCCAAATTATATAGCCTAACCTGGGCACTAATGCACTGTCTGACACAACCTGAGCCCGAAACTCCTGACCAACAACCAGGCAGCTGACCGCACACTGAGCACATCAGACCCACCATGGCCTTAGGTCATCATCTCTTCCCAACTGTGGTTTTCAGGCTTACGAACCTAGACCTTATCTCCAAACACTGCCCAGGGTTGAAAATGATGCAGAAATCAGCACTCCTTCCCCATGGCAACAGACCTTGTAATTGGCATGTTGTCCAAAGTTGAGTGTAGTTGAAACCAGTGTGGCCCATGAGTCCCTGCCCATGGTCGCAGTCCACATTGGTCACAAACACACATTGTGACCCTCAGCCTGAGCCCAGTCCTCAAGTATGGCCTCTTAGAGGCTGGATGAAGAGACAGCCTATGGGGCCTGCCATGCCCGTAGGCCCCAAATTTTAACCATAGTTTGGGTTGTCCCTTCACTCTTCCCCAGGGCTCTGCTTTGGAATTCCTCTTTGGTTGGGACACCTGAGGTAACAAACCTGAAAGGAGACCTCCCATCCCACAGATTGACGAAAAACAATTGGGACTGGGCCAAATCCACAGAGAAGAAGATTCGTCCATGGCCCATGAGGCTTCCCCACAATCCACGGCCATCTTTGACACAAAATCCAGAGACCAAAACCTGAGCAAGCGCCTCAGACTCGCTCTTTTTCATATCCTGAAGAGTTCTTCTCATGGTTTGTAGATTGGGCCTGCCATACCTACGTCCCCAAACCTAAGCTGAGTTTGTGTTTTCAGACTTCTGTCCTCAAAGTCCTGGGCCACACACCCTCCAGGCTGGGGCCCCTGGAGCCACACATTAGGACTGTGCCTACCCCATTCATGGGAATTCTTCCGATTCCATTGTCCAAAATCGTACAAATTAGGAGAACCCTCCAAAGTCCCCGAGGCCATCCCAATATGTAGGTTTCTGTGGACAAACAAGGGGGGTCTGACACCAGCTGAGCATCTACCTCCACTCAGACCATAGATGGATGTCCCCAGAGAAGGAGATGGAACCTGACAGGACCCTAGGCCATAATCGGATCCATTGCTTTGGTTTACAGACCTGTCTCCTCAAAATCCTGGATACCAATACCAGCTTAGGAGGTTTCCTGAGGCACCCATCAGAAAAAATCTCGTCTCCACGAGGAGACTTGTGCATGGGACCTATGTCAAAACCTTAGGAGAATACTTCAGAGTCCCAGTGCCACCGCCCCATTCCAAGGTCCTCATGGACACAAACACACATTAGGCCCCATGCTCAGGAAAGTCCATTTCAACTCAGCCACCCCGGTTGCTCCCGCAGAGCCATCCGATCTCAACTGTCTTGTTGCTAGGAGCCATTTGGAATGTGAGGCGGGCTTCCCCGGCATCCATCCTCGAACGGTGCTCTAGAGTCATTCCATATGGGTTGTTTTGGAGCTGCCCAACAGGTCTCAATTGTCCCGCAAAAGGAATCCTTGAAGGGGGCATCCCACAACTCCCAACTTGGGAAAACCTCCATGGCCTTGAGATTCCGCTCCATTCATGACGGGGGAGTCATGCACAGAAACTCCAACCAGAGCCAACGCCTGATCCTCGCCGTGACTTCTGATGCATGAGATATCGTTTCAGATGTGCAGGGGGTACCTGCCGTGCCCTCGGCCTGAAGCCCAAGTCTAGCTTGTGTTCTCAGACTTCTGTCCTCACACTCCTGGCCCAGAAGCCCTCAAGTTTGGCAATTCCGGGCCCACAATGCAGCACTCTGCCTGACCTCTAGAAAAATATCTTGCCTAATGAGCTGCCCAGGCTCCTCAAGGCAGGAACAACCTACAGGCACTTGACTGTACCCAAATTATACAGTCTAAACTGGGCACTAATGCACTGTCTAACACAACATGAGCCCGAACTTTTTGACCAACACCCAGGCAGCTGACCGCACACTGAGCACAACAAACCTGCCATGGCCTTAGGTCGTCATCTCTTCCCAATTGCTTTTCAGGCTTCAGAACCTAGACCTTATCTCCAACCACTGCCCAGGGTTGAAAATGATGCAGAATCAGAACTCCTTCCCCATGGCAAGAATCCTTATGATTGGCATGTGGTCCAAAGTACAGTGTAGTTGAAACCAGTGTGGCCCATGAGGCCCCGCCCATGCTCGCGGGCCACATTGGTCACAAACACACATTGTGACCCTCAGCCTGAACCCAGGCCTCTCAGTGGCTCGATTAAGAGACAGCATATTTGGCCTGTCATGCCCCTAGGCCCCAATTTTTAACCATATTTGGGTTGTCCCTTCACTCTTCCCCAGGGCTCTGCTTTGGAATTCCTCTTTGGTTGGGACACCTGAGGTAACAAACCTGAAAGGAGACCTCCCATCCCACAGATTGACGAAAAACAATTGGGACTGGGCCAAATCCACAGAGAGGAAGATTCGTCCTTGGCCCATGAGGCCTCCCCACATTCCACGGCCATCGTTGATACAAAATCCAGACACAAAAGCCTGAGCAACACCTCAGACTCGCTCTTTCTTCATATCGTGAAGAGTTCTTCTCATGGTTTGTAGATTGGGCCTGCCATACCTACGTCCCCAAACCTAAGCTGAGTCTGTGTTTTCAGACTTCTGTCCTCAAGTCCTGGGACACACACCCTCCAGGCTGGGGCCCCTGGAGCCCCACATTAGGACTGTGCCTACCCCATGCATGGGAATTCTGCCCCTTCCATTGTCCAAAATTGTACAAATTAGGAGAACCCTCCAAAGTCCCCGAGGCCATCCCAATATCTAGGTCTCTGTGGTCAAACAAGGGCGGTCTGACACCAGCTTAGCATCTACCTCCACTCATACTATAGATGGATGTCCCCAGAGAAGGAGATGGAACCAGAGAGGACCCTAGGCCATAATCGGATCCATTTCTTTGGTTTAAAAGCATGTCTCCTCAAAAGCCTGGATTCCAATACCAGCATAGGGGGTTTCCTGAGGCACCCATCAGAATAAATCTCGTCTCCACGAGGAAAGTTGTGCATGGGACCTATGTCAAAATCTTAGGAGAATACTTCAGAGTCCCGGTGCCAACGCCCCATTCCAAGGTCCTCATGGACACAAGCACACATTAGGCCCCATGCTCAGGAAAGTCCATTTCAACTCAGCCACCCTGGTTGCTCCTGCAGAGCCATCCGATCTCAACTGTCTTGTTGCTAGGAGACAATGTGAATGTGAGGCGGGCTTCCCTGGCATCCATCCTCGAACGGTGCTCTGGAGTCATTCCATATGGGATGTTTTGGAGCTGCCCAACAGGTCTCAATTGTCCCGCAGAAGGAATCCTTGAAGGGGGCAAACCACAACTCCCAACGTGGGAAAAACTCCATGGCCTTTAGATTCCTCTCCGTTCATGAAGGGGCAGTCATGCAAAGAAACTTCAACCTGAGCCAACGTCTGATCCTCGCCGTGACTTCAGATGCATGAGATATTGGTTCAGATGTGCAGGGGGTACCTGCCTTGCCCTCGGCCTGAAGCCCAAGTCTAGCTTGTGTTCTCAGACTTCTGTCCTCACACTACTGGCCCAGAAGCCTTCACGTTTGGCAATTCTGGACACACAATGCAGCACTCTGCCTGCGATCTAGAAAAAAATATCTTGCCCAATGAGCTGCCAGGGCACCTCAAATGAGAATCAACTTACACGGCACTCGACTGTACCCAAATTATAAAGTCTAACCTGGGCACTAATGCACTGTCTGACACAACCTGAGGCCGAACCTCCTGAACAACAACCGGGCAGCTGACCGCACACTGAGCACATCAGACCCACCATGGCCTTAGGTCATCATCTCTTCCCAACTGCGGTTTTCAGGCTTCCGAACCTAGACCTTATCTCCAACCACTGCCCAGGGTTGAAAATGATGCAGAAATCAAAACTCCTTCACCATGACAAGAGACCTTGTGATTGGCATGTTGTCCAAAGTTCAGTGTAGATGAAACCAGTGTGGCCCATGAGGCCCCGCCCATGCTCGTGAGCTACATTGGTCACCAACACACATTGTAACCCTCAGCCTGAGCCCAGTCCTCAAGTAAGGCCTCTCAGTGGCTGGATGAAGAGACAGCATATGGGGCCTGCCATGCCCCTAGGCCCCAAAATTTAACCATAGTTTCGGTTGTCCCTTCACTCTTCCCCAGGTCTCTGCTTTGGAATTCCTCTTTGGTTGGGACACCTGAGGTAACAAACCTGAAAGGAGACCTCCCATCCCACAGATTGACGAAAAACAATTAGGACCGGTCCAAAGCCACAGAGAGGAAGATTCGTCCATGGCCCATGAGGTCTCCCCACATTCCACGGCCATCGTTGACACAAAATCCAGACCAAAGCCTGAGCAAGCACCTGAGACTCGCTCTTTCTTCATGTCCTGAAGAGTTCTTCTCATGGTTTGTAGATTGGGTCTGCCATACCTACGTCCCCAAACCTAGCTGAGTCTGTTTTCAGACTTCTGTCCTCAAAGTCCTGAACCACAAACCCTCCAGGCTGAGGACCCTGGAGCCACACATTAGGACTGTGTCTACCCCATGCATGGGAATTCTGCCCCTTCCATTGTCCAAAATTGTACAAATTAGGAGAACCCTCCAAAGTCCCCGAGGCCATCCCAATATCTAGGTCTCTGTGGACAAACAAAGGCGGACTGACATCAGCTTAGCATCTACCTCCACTCATACCATAGATGGATGTCCCAAGAAAAGGATATGGTACCAGACAGGACCGTAGGCCATAATCGGATCCATTGCTTTGGTTTACAGGCATGTCTCCTCAAAATCCTGGATTCCAATACCAGCATAGGGGGTTTCCTGAGGCACCCATCAGAAAAAATCTCGTCTCCACGAAAAACTTGTGCATGGGACCTATGTCAAAATCTTAGGAGAATATTTCAGAGTCCTGGTGCCACCGCCCCATTCCAAGGTCCTCATGGACACAAACACACATTAGGCCCCATGCTCAGGAAAGTCCATATCAACTCAGACACCCCGGTTGCTCCCGCAGAGCCATCTGATCTCAACTGTCTTGTAGCTAGGAGACAATTGGAATGCGAGGAGGGCTTCCCTGTCATCCATCCTCGCACGGTACTCTGGAGTCATTCCATAAGGGATGTGGTGGTGCTGCCCAACAGGTCTCAATTGTGCCGCAGAAGGAATCTTTGAAGGGGGCATCCCACAACTCCCAACGTGGGAAAAGGTCCATGGCCTTGAGATTCCTCTCCGTTCATGAAGGGGCAGTCATGCACAGAAACTACAACCTGAGACAACGTCTGATCATCTCCGTGACTTCAGATGCATGAGATATTGGTTCAGATGTGCAGGGGGTACCTGCCTTGCCCTCGGCCTGAAGCCCAAGTCTAGCTTGTGGTCTCAGACTTCTGTCCTCACACTACTGGCCCAGAAGCCCTCAAGTTTGGCAATTCCGGACCCAAAATGCAGCACTCTGCCTACCCTCTAGAAAAAATATCTTGCCTAATGAACTGCCCGGGCACCTCAAATAAGGATCAACCTATACGGCACTCGACTGTACCCAAATTATATAGTCTAACCTGAGCACTAATGCACTGTCTGACTCAACCTGAGCCCGAAATTCCTGACCATCAACCAGGCAGCTGACCGCACATTTAGCACATCAGACCCGCCATGGCCTTAGGTCATCATCTCTTCCCAACTGCGGTTTTCAGTATTCATAACCTAGACCTTATCTCCAACCACTGCCCAGGATTGAAAATGATGAAGAAATCAGAACTCTTTCCCCATGGCAAGAGACCTTGTGATTGGCATGTTGTCCAAACGTCAGTGTAGTTTAAACCAGTGTGGCCCATGAGGCCCCGCCCATGCTCGCGGGCCACATTGGTCACAAACACACATTGTGACCCTCAGCCTGAGCCCAGTCCTCTAGGAATGCCTCTCAGTGGCTGGATGAAGAGACAGCCTATTGGACCTGCCATGCCCCTAAGCCCCAAATTTTAACCATAATTTGGGTTGTCCCTTCACTCTTCCCCAGGGCTCTGCTTTGGAATTCCTCTTTGGTTGGTACACCTGAGGTAACAAACCTGAAAGGAGACCTCCCATCACACAGATTGACGAAAAACTATTGGGACCGGGCCAAATCCACAGAGAGGAAGATACGTCCATGTCCCATGAAGCCTCCCCACATTCCACGGCCATTGTTGACACAAAATCCAGAGACCAACGCCTGAGCAAGCGCCTCAGATTCGCTCTTTCTTCATATCCTGAAGAGTTCTTCTTATGGTTTGAGATTGGGCCTGCCATACCTATGTCCCCAAACCTAAGCTGAGTTTGTGTTTTCCGACTTCTGTCCTCAAATTCCTGGGCCACACACCCTCCAGGCTGGGGCCCCTGGAGCCACACATTAGGACTGTGCCTACCCCATGCATGGGAATCCTGCCCATTCCATTGTCCAAAATTGTACAAATTAGGAGAACCCTCCAAATTCCCTGAGGCCATCCCAATATGTAGGTCTCTGTGGACAAACAAGGGCGGTCTGACACGTGCTGAGCATCTACCTCCACTCATACCATAGATGGACGTCCCCAGAGAAGGAGATGGAACCAGACAGGACCCTAGGCCATAATCGGATCCATTGCTTTTGTTTACAGACATGTCTCCTCAAAATCCTGGATTCCAATATCAGCATAGGGGGTTTCCTGAGGCACCCATCAGAAAAAATCTTCACCAGGAGGAAACTTGTGCATGGGACCTATGTCAAAATCTTAGGAGAATACTTCAGAGTCCCGGTGCCACCGCCCCATTCCAAGGTCCTCATGGAAACAAACACACATTAGGCCCCATGGTCAGGAAAGTCCATTTCAGTATATGTGCTGCCGAAGCGAGCACAGGAAAGTCCATTTCAACACAGCCACCCCGGTTGCTCCCACAGAGCCATCCGATCTCAACTGTCATGTTGCTAGGAGACAAATGGAATGCGAGGCGGGCTTCCCTGGCATCCATGCTCGAACAGTCCTCTGGAGTCATTCCATATGGATAGATTTTAAGCTGCACAACAGGTCTCAATTGTCCCGCAGAAGGAATCCTTGAAGGGGGCAAACCACAACTCCCACGTGGGAAAACCTCCTTGGCCTTGAAATTCCTCTCCGTTCATGAAGGGGCAGTCATGCACAGAAACTACAACCTGAGCCAACGTCTGATCCTCTCCGTGACTTCAAATGCATGAGATATTGGTTCAGATGTGCAAGGGGTACCTGCCTTGCCCTCGGCCTGAAGCCCAAGTCTAGCTTGTGTTCTCAGACTTCTGTCCTCACACTACTAGCCCAGAAGCCCTCAAGTTTGGTAATTCCAGACCCACAATGCAGCACTCTGCCTGCCCTTAGAAAAAATATCTTGCCTATTGAGCTGCCCAGTCACCTCAAATGAGGATCAGTATACACGGCACTCGACTGTACCCAAATTATATAGCCTAACCTGGGCACTAATGCACTGTCTGACACAACCTGAGCCCGAAACTCCTGACCAACAACCAGGTAGCTGACCGCACACTGAGCACATCAGACCCACCATGGCCTTAGGTCATCTTCTCCTCCCAACTGTGGTTTTCAGGCTTCCGAACCTAGACCTTATCTCCAACCACTGCCCAGGGTTGAAAATGATGCAGAAATCAGAACTCCTTCCCCAAGGCAAGAGACCTTTTGATTGGCATGTTGTCCAAACTTCAGTGTACTTGAAACCAGTGTGGCCAATGAGGCCCCGACCATGCTCGCGAGCCACATTGGTCACAAACACACATTGGGACCCTCAGCCTGATCGCAGTCCTCAAGTAAGGCCTCTCAGTGGCTGGATGAAGAGACAGCATATGGGACCGGCCATGCCCGTAGGCCCCAAATTTTAACCATAGTTTGGGTTGTCCCTTCACTCTTGCCAGGGCTCTGCTTTGGAATTCCTCTTTGGTTGGGACACCTGAGGTAACAAACCTGAAAGGAGACCTCCCATCACACAGATTGACGAAAAACTATTGGGGATGGGCCAAATCCACAGAGAGGAAGATTCGTACATTGCCCATGAGGCCTCCCCTCATTCCACGGCCATCGTTGACACAAAATCCGGAGACCAAAGCCTGAGCAAGCGCCTCAGACTCGCTCTTTCTTCATATCCTGAAGAGTTCTTCTCATGGTTTGTAGATTGGGTCTGCCATACCTATGTCCCCAAACCTAAGCTGAGTCTGTGTTTTCAGACTTCTGTCCTCAAAGTCCTGGGCCACACACCCTCAAGGCTGGGGCCCCTGGAGCCACAAATTAGGACTGTGCCTACCCCATGCATGGGAATTCTGCCCATTCCATTGTCCAAAATTGTACAAATTAAAAGAACCCTCCAATGTCCCCGAGGCCATCCCAATATGTAGGTCTCTGTGGACAAACAAGGGCGGTGTGACATCAGCTGAGCATCTACCGCCACTCATACCATAGATGGACGTCCCCAGAGAAGGATATGGTACCAGACAGGACCCTAGGCCATAATCGGATCCATTGCTTTGGTTTACAGGCATGTCTCCTCAAAAGCCTGGATTCCAATACCAGTATAGGGGGTTTCCTTAGGCACCCATCAGAAAAAATCTCGCCTCCACGAGGAAACTTGTGCATGGGACCTATGTCAAAACCTTAGGAAAATACTTCAGAGTCCCGGTGCCACCGCCCCATTCCAATGTCCTCATGGACACAAACACACATTAGGCCCCATACTCACGAACGTCCTTTTCAACTCAGCCACCCCGGTTACTCCCCCAGAGCCATCCGACCTCAACTGTCTTGTTTCTAGAGGCAATTGGAATGCGAGGAGGGCTTCCCTGGCATCCATCCTTGAACGGTGCTCAGGAGTCACTCCATGTGGGATGTTTTGGAGCTGCCCAAAAGGTCTCAATTGTGTCGCAGAAGGAATACTTGAAGGGGGCATCCCACAACTCCCAACGAGGGAAAACCTCCATGGCCTTGAGATGCCTCTCTGTTCATGAAGGGGCAGTAATGCACAGAAACTACAACCTGAGCCAACGTCTGATCCTCGCCGTGACTTCAGATGCATGAGATATTGGTTCAGATGTGCAGGGCGTACCTGCCTTGCCCTCGGCCTGAAGCCCAAATCTAGCTTGTGGTCTCAGACTTCTGTCCTCACACTACTGGCCCAGAAGCCCTCACGTTTGGCAATTCCGGACCCAAAATGCAGCACTCTGCCTGCCCTCTAGAAAAAATAACTTGCCTAATGAACTGCCCGGGCACCTCAAATAAGGATCAACCTATACGGCACTCGACTGTACCCAAATTATATAGTCTAACCTGAGCACTAATGCACTGTCTGACTCAACCTGAGCCCGAAATTCCTGACCATCAACCAGGCAGCTGACCGCACATTTAGCACATCAGACCCGCCATGGCCTTAGGTCATCATCTCTTCCCAACTGCTATTTTCAGTATTCAGAACCTAGACCTTATCTCCAACCACTGCCCAGGATTGAAAATGATGCAGAAATCAGAACTCATTCCCCATGGCAAGAGACCTTGTGATTGGCATGTTGTCCAAACATCAGTGTAGTTTAAACCAGTGTGGCCCATGAGGCCCCGCCCATGCTCGCGGGCCACATTGGTCACAAACACACATTGTGACCCTCAGCCTGAGCCCAGTCCTCAAGGAATGCCTCTCAGTGGCTGGATGAAGAGACAGCATATGGGACCTGCCATGCCCCTAGGCCCCAAATTTTAACCATAATTTAGGTTGTCCCTTCACTCTTCCCCAGGGCTCTGCTTTGGAATTCCTCTTTGGTGGTACACCTGAGGTAACAAACCTGAAAGGAGACCTCCCATCACACAGATTGACGAAAAACTATTGGGACTGGGCCAAATCCACAGAGAGGAAGATACGTCCATGTCCCATGAGGCCTCCCCACATTCCACGGCCATCGTTGACACAAAATCCAGAGACCAAAGCCTGAGCAAGCGCCTCAGATTCGCTCTTTCTTCATATCCTGAAGAGTTCTTATTATGGTTTGAGATTGGGCCTGCCATACCTATGTCCCCAAACCTAAGCTGAGTTTGTGTTTTCCGACTTCTGTCCTCAAATTCCTGGGCCACACACCCTCCAGGCTGGGGCCCCTGGAGCCACACATTAGGACTGTCCCTACCCCATGCTTGGGAATTCTGCCCATTCCATTGTCCAAAATTGTACAAATTAGGAGAACCCTCCAAATTCCCTGAGGCCATCCCAATATGTAGATCTCTGTGGACAAACAAGGGCGGTCTGACACCTGCTGAGCATCTACCTCCACACATACCATAGATGGACGTCCCCAGAGAAGGAGATGGAACCAGACAGGACCCTAGGCCATAATCGGATCCATTGCTTTGTTTACAGGCATGTCTCCTCAAAATCCTGGATTCCAATATCAGTATAGGGGGTTTCCTGAGGCACCCATCAGAAAAAATCTTCACCAGGAGGAAACTTGTGCATGGGACCTATGTCAAAATCTTAGGAGAATACTTCAGAGTCCCGGTGCCACCGCCCCATTCCAAGGTCCTCATGGACACAAACACACATTAGGCCCCATGCTCAGGAAAGTCCATTTCAACACAGCCACCCCGGTTGCTCCCACAGAGCCATCCGATCTCAACTGTCATGTTGCTAGGAGACAAATGGAATGCGAGGCGGGCTTCCCTGGCATCCATCCTCAAACAGTCCTCTGGAGTCATTCCATATGCATAGTTTTTAAGCTGCACAACAGGACTCAATTGTCCCGCAGAAGGAATCCTTGAAGGGGGCAACCCACACCTCCCACGTGGGAAAACCTCCTTGGCCTTGAAATTCCTCTCCGTTCATGAAGGGGCAGTCATGCACAGAAACTACAACCTGAGCCAACGTCTGATCCTCTCCGTGACTTCAGATGCATGAGATATTGGTTCAGATGTGCAAGGGGTACCTGCCTTGCCCTCGGCCTGAAGCCCAAGTCTAGCTTGTGTTCTCAGACTTCTGTCCTCACACTACTAGCCCAGAAGCCCTCAAGTTTGGTAATTCCAGACCCACAATGCAGCACTCTGCCTGCCCTTAGAAAAAATATCTTGCCTATTGAGCTGCCCAGTCACCTCAAATGAGGATCAATATACACGGCACTCGACTGTACCCAAATTATATAGCCTAACCTGGGCACTAATGCACTGTCTGACACAACCTGAGCCCGAAACTCCTGTCCAACAACCAGGCAGCTGACCGCACACTGAGCACATCAGACCCACCATGGCCTTAGGTCATCATCTCTTCCCAACTGTGGTTTTCAGGCTTACGAACCTAGACCTTATCTCCAAACACTGCCCAGGGTTGAAAATGATGCAGAAATCAGAACTCCTTCACCATGGCAACAGACCTTGTGATTGGCATGTTGTCCAAAGTTCAGTGTAGTTGAAACCAGTGTGGCCCATGAGTCCCTGCCCATGGTCGCGGTCCACATTGGTCACAAACACACATTGTGACCCTCAGCATGAGCCCAGTCCTCAAGTATGGCCTCTTAGTGGCTGGATGAAGAGACAGCCTATGGGGCCTTCCATGCCCTTGGCCCCCAATTTTAACCATAGTTTGGGTTGTCCCTTCACTCTTCCCCAGGGCTCTGCTTTGGAATTCCTCTTTGGTTGGGACACCTGAGGTAACAAACCTGAAAGGAGACCTCCCATCCCACAGATTGACGAAAAACATTTGGGACTGGGCCAAATCCACAGAGAGGAAGATTCGTCCATGGCCCATGAGGCCTCCCCACATTCCACGGTTCGTTGATACAAAATCCAGGGACAAAAGCCTGAGCAAGCACCTCAGACTCGCTCTTTCTTCATATCCTGAAGAGTTCTTCTCATGGTTTGTAGATTGGGCCTGCCATACCTACGTCCCCAAAACCTAAGCTGAGTTTGTGTTTTCAGACTTCTGTCCTCAAAATTCCTGGGCCATACACCATCTAGGCTGGGAACCCTGAAGCCACTCATTAGGACTGTGCCTACCCAATGAATATGAATTCTGCCCATTCCATTATCCAAAATCGTACAAATTAGGAGAACCCTCCAAAGTCCCCGAGGCCATCCGTATAGTGTAGGTCTCCCGGGACAAACGAGGGCGGTCTGACACCAGCTGAGCATCTACCTCCTCTCATACCATAGATGGATGTCCCCAGAGAAGGAGATGGAAACAGACAGGACCCTAGGCCAAAATAGGATCCATTGCTTTGGATTACAGGCATGTCTCCTCAAATGCCTGATCTCCAAGCCCAGCATAGGGGGTTTCCTGAGGCACCCATCAGAACAAATCTCGTCTCCACAAGGAAACTGTGCATGGGAGCTATGTCAAAAGCTTAGGAGAATACTTCAGGGTCCCGGTGCCACCGCCCCATTCCAAGGCCCTCATGGACACAAACACACATTAGGCCCCATCCTCAGGAACGTCCATTTTAACTCAGCCACCCCTGTTGCTCCAGCAGAGCCATCCTATCTCAACTGTCTTGTTGCTAGGAGACAATTGGAATGCGAGGCGGGCTTCCCTGGCATCCATCCTCGAACGGTGCTCTGGAGTCATTCCATATGGGCTGTTTTGCAGCTGCCTAACAATTCTCCTTTGTCCGCAGAAGGAATGCTTGAAGGGGGCATCCCACAACTCCCAACGTGGGAAAACCTCCATGGCCTTGAGATTCCGCTCCGTTCATGAAGGGGCAGTCATGCACAGAAACTCCAACCAGAGCTTACGTCTGATCCTCACCGTGACTTCTGATGCATGAGATATCGTTTCAGATTTGCAGGGGGTACCTGCCGTGCCCTCGGCCTGAAGCCCAAGTTTAGCTTGTGTTCTCAGACTTCTGTCCTCACACTCCTGGCCCAGAAGCCCTCAAGTTTGGCAATTCCGGACCCACAATGCAGCACTCTGCCTGCCCTCTAGAAAAATATCTTGCCTAATGAGCTGCCCAGGCTCCTCATTGCGGAACACCATACACTGAACTCGACTGCATCCAAATTATACAGTCTAACCTGGGCACTAATGCACTGTCTGACACAACCTGAGCCCGAACTTCCTGACCAACACCCAGGCAGCTGACCGCATACTGCGCACATCAGACCTTCCATGGCCTTAGGTCGTCATCTCTTCCCAAAGGCGGTTTTCAGGCTTCAGAACCTAGACCTTATCTCCTACTACGGCCCAGGGTTGAAAATGATGCAGAAATAAGAACTCCATCCCCATGGCAAGAAACCTTATGATTGGCATGTTGTCCAAAGTTCAGTGTACTTGAAACCAGATTGGCCCATGAGGCCCCGCCCATGCTCGCATGCCACATTGGTCATAAACACAAATTGTGACCCTCGGCCTGAGCCCAGTCCTCAAGTAAGGCCTCTTAGTGGCTGGATGAAGAGACAGCATATTGGGCCTGCCATGACCTTAGGCCTCAATTTTTAAACATATTTTGTGTTGTCCCTTCAATCTCCAAGGGTTCTGCTTTGGAATTCTTCTTTGGTTGGAACACCAGAGGAAATAGAACTGAAAGAACACCTCCCATCCCACAGATTGACGAAAAACAATTGGGACCGGGCCAAATCCACAGAGACAAAGATTCGTCCATGGCCCTTGAAGCCTCACCACATACCACGGCCATCATTGATACAAAATCCAGAGACAAAAGCCTGAGCAAGTGCCTCAGACTCGCTCTTTCTTCATATCCTGAAGAGTTCTTCTCATGGTTTGTATATTGGGCCTGCCATACCTACGTCCCCAAAACCTAAGTTGAGTTTGTGTATTCAGACTTCTGTCCTCAAAGTCCTGGGCCACACACCATCCAGGCTGGGGCCCCTGAATCCAGACGTTAGGACTTTTCCTACCCAATGCATAGGAAACCTGCCCATCCATTGTCCAAAATCGTACAAATTAGGAGAAAGCTCCAAATTCCCTGAGGCCATACCAATAGTGTAGTTCTCCCGGGTCAAACAAAGGCGGTCTGACACCAACAGAGCATCTACCTCCACATACCATAGATGGATGTCCCCAGAGAAGAAGATGGAACCAGACAACCGTAGGCCATAATCGGATCCATTGATTTGGTTTACAGGCATGTCTCCTCAAAAGCCTGGATTCCAAGACCAGCATAGGGGGTTTCGTGAGACACACATCAGAACAAATCTCGGCTCCACAAGGAAACTTGTGCTGGGAGCTATGTCAAAAGCTTAGGAGAATACTTCGGGGTCCCGGTGCCACCGCCCCATTCCAAGGCCCTCATGAACACAAACACACATTAAGCCCCATCCTCAAGAAAATCCATTTTAACTCAGCCACCGCGGTTACTCCCGCTGAGATTCCGATCTCAACTGTCTTGTTGCTAGGAGACAATTGGAATGCGAGCCGGGCTTCCCTGGCATCCATCCTCGAACGGTGCTCTGGATTCATTCCATATGGGATGTCCTGGAGCTGCCAAACAGATCTCAATTGTGCCTCAGAAGGAATCCTTGAAGGGGGCATCCCACAACTCCCAACATGGGAAAACCTCCATGTCCTTGAGATTCCCCTCCGTTCATGAAGGGGCAGTCATGCACAGAAACTCTAAGCTGAGCCAACGTCTGATCCTCGCAGTGACTTCAGATTCATGAGATGTAATTCAGATGTGCAGGGGGTACCTGCCGTGCCCTCGGCCTGAAGCCAATGTCTAGCTTGTGTTCTCAGACTTATGTCCTCACAATCGTGGCCCAGAAGCCCTCACGTTTGGCAATTCCGGACACACAATGCAGCACCCTGCCTGCCCTCTAGAAAAATATCTTGCCTAATGATCTCCCCAGGCACCTCAAAGGCGGAAAACCTACACGGCACTCGACTGTACCCAAATTATACAGTCTAACCTGGGCACTAATGCACTGTCTGAAACAACCTGAGCTCGAACTTTCTGACCAACACCAAGGCAGCTGACCGCACACTGAGCACATCAGACCCGCCATGGACTTAGGTCGCCATCTCTTCCCAACGGTAATTTTCAGACATTACAACCTAGACCTTATCTCCAACCACTGCCCAGGGTTGAAAATGATGCAGAAATCAGAACTCATTCCCCATGGCAAGAATCCTTATGATTGGCATGTTGTCCAAAGTTCAGTGTAGTTGAAACCATTGTGGCCCATGCTCGTGGGGCACATTGGTCACAAACACACATTTTAACCCTCAGCCTGAGCCCAGTCCTCAAGTAAGGCCTCTCAGTGGCTAGAAAAGAGACAGCTACTGGGACTACATGCACCTAGGCCCCAATTTTTAACCAAGTTTGGGTTGTCCCTTCACTCTTCACCAGGGCTCTCCCTTGGAATTCCTCTTAGTTGGGACACCTGACGTAACAAACCTGAAAGGAGACCTCCCATCCCACAGATTGACGAAAAACAATTTGGACTGGGCCATATCCACAGAAAGGAAGTTTCGTTCATGGCCCATGAGGCCTCCCCACATTCCACGGCCATCGTTGATAGAAAATCCAGAGACAAAATCCTGAGCAAGCGCCTCAGACTCGCTCTTTCTTCATATCCTTAAGAGTTCTTCTCATGGTTTGTGATTGGGCCTGCCATACCTACGTCCCCAAACCTAAGCTGAGTTTGTGTTTTCAGACTTCTGTCCTCAAAGTCCTGGGCCACACACCCTCCATGCTGGGGCCCCTGGAGCCACACATTAGGACAGTGCCTACCCAATCCATGAGAATTCTGCCCATTCCACTGTCCAAAATCGTACAAATTAGGAGAACTCTCCAAAGTACCCGAGGCAATCCCAATAGTGTAGGTATCCGGGTACAACAAGGGCGGTCTGACACCAGTTGAGCATCTACCTCCACTCATTCCATAGAGGGATATCGCCAGAGAAGAAGATTGAACCAGACAGGACCCTAGGCCATAATCGGATCCATTGCTTTGGTTTACAGGCATGTCTCCTCAAAAGCCTGGATTCCAATACCAGCATAAGTGGTTTCCTGAGGCACCCATCAGAACAAATCTCGTCTCCACAAGGAAACCTGTGCATGGGAGCCATGTCCAAAGCATAGGAGAATTCTTCAGGGTCCCGGTGCCACCGCCCCATTCCAAGGCCCTCATGGACACAAAAACACATTAGGACCCATCCTCAGGAAAGTCCATTTCAACTCAGCCACGCCGGTTGCTCCCGCAGAGCCATCAGATATAAACTGTCTTGTTGCTAGGAGACAATTGGAATGCGAGGCTGGCTTCCCAGGCTCCATTTTCGAACGGTGCTTTGGAGTCATTCCATATGGGATGTCCTGGAGCTGTCCAACTGGTCTCAATTGTCCAGCAGAAGGAATCCTTGAAGGGGGCATCCCACAACTCCCAACGTGCGAAAACCTCAATGGCCTCGAGATTCCGCTCCCTTCATGAACGGCCGTCATGCACGGAAACTCCAACCTGAGCCAACGTCTGATTCTTGCCCTGACTTCAGATGCATGAGTATTGGTTTAGATCTGCAGGGGTACCTGCCGTGCCCTCGCCCTGAAACCCAAGTCTAGCTTGTCTTCTCAGACTTCCGTCCTCACACTCCTGGCCCTGAAGCCCTCAAGTTTGGCAATTCCGGACCCACAATGCAGCACTCTGCCTGCCCTCTAGAAAAAAATTATTGCCTCATGAGCTGCCCAGGCACCTTCAATGAGGATAAACCTCCACAGCAGTCGACTTCACCCAAATTATATAGTCTAACTTGGGCACTAATGCACTGTCGGACACAACCTGAGCCCGGACCTCCTGACCAACACCCGGAAAGCAGACCGCACACTGAGCACATAAAACCCGCCATGGCCTTAGGTATCCTCTCTTCCCTGCCTCAGTTTTCAGGTCTCAGTACCGAGACATTATCTCCAATCACTGCCCAGGGGTGAGTGTGATGCAGAAATCAGAACACCTCCTTACCCATAGTAAGAAAACTTGTGGTTGGCACGTCGTCCAACGTTCAGTGTAGGAGAAACCAGCATTCACCCTGAGGCCTCGCCCATTCTTGAGTGCGACAAGGGCATACACACGCATTGTGACCCTCAGCATGAGTCCTATACTCTAGTAAGTCCTCTCAGTTACTGGACCATTAGATGTCATAATGGGCTTGATATGTCCCTAGGCCCCAATTTTTAACCAGATTTCTGACTGTCCAGTCACCACCCCCCAGGGCTCTACTCTGGAATCCCTCATTTGGTGGGACACCTGAGGTTAAAAAGAAAACAACATCAAAAAAAAAAAACAAAAACGGACATCTTCCATCCCACAGAGTGACCCCAAACGCTTTGGACTGGGCCAAACCACCAGGGAGTAAGACTCGTCCATTTCCCATGAATTCACCCAGAAATTTCACGACCATGATTAACACGATATCCAGAGACAAAAACTTGAGCAAGAGCCTCACACTCGCCCTTTTCTCAAATCCCGAAAAGTTCTCCTCATGGTCTGTAGATAAGTCCTGCCATACCTATGACCTGAAACATAAGCCAAGTTTGTGTTTTCAGACAACTGTCCAAACAGCCCTGGCCTACACAACCTGCAGGCTCAGGCCCCTGGAGCCAAACCTGAGGACTGTACTTGCCCTCTCCAAGGGAATTGTGTGTGCCCATTCCAATGGCCACATCCCTTCTAATAGGATAAACCTCCAAAGTCCCTGATCCATCTCATTAGTGGTGGCTTCCCAGGTAAAACAGGGGCAATCTGAGCCCATCTGAGCACCTACCTGTACTCAGACCGAAAGACAGTTGTCCCCAGAGGTAAAAAGGAAAGAACAGGCCCTTAGGCACTAATCATATCCATTGCTTTGGTTTCTAGGCATCTCTCCTCAGAGGCCTGGATTTCAAAACCAGCATATGGCTGTTTCTTGACTAACCCATCAGAAAACATCTCATCTACACATGGGAAACTTGCACGTTGGAGCTGAGTCAAAGCCTCTGTTTAGGAGAACCCTACAGGGCCCCAGTGCCACCTCTTCATTCCAAGGTGTCCATACACTTAAAAGCACATTAGGACCCATCCATAGGAAAGTCCATTTCAACTCAGCCTCCTCGATTGCTCCCCCAGATCCAGCAGATCTAACTTGTCTTGTTTCTAGGAGACTATTGGAATGCGAGGTGGGCTACCCAGCCATGCATCCTTAGAACCCTGCTCAGAATCATTGGCCTGGAGCCAAACAAACAGGTCTCAATTGTCCTGCCGAAGACACTTTGCAGTTTGGAGCTTCTCACAAATCCCATCGTGGGAAAACCCCCATGGCCTCGTAATGCCACCCCTTCGTGAAGGGGCCATCAGGGACAGAAACACCAACTTGAGCAGTCGTCTGATCCTCGCCCTGACTTCAGATGCAGGAGATCTCGATTCAGGTCTGTAGATTGTGCCATCGCTGATACAAAATCCAGAGACACAAACCTGAGCAAGCGCCATAGACTCGCACTTTCTTCATATCCTGAAGAGTTCTTCTCATTGTTTGTAGATTGGGCCTGCCATACCTACGTCCCCAAACCTAAGCTGAGTTTGTGTTTTCAGACTTCTGTCCTCAAAGTCCTGGGCCACACACCCTTCAGGCTGGGCCCCATGGAGCCACACATTAGGACTGTGCCTACCAATCCATGGGAATTCTGCCCATTCCATCGTCCAAAATCGTACAAATTAGGAAAAACCTCCAAAGTCCCTGAGGCCATCCCAATAGTGTAGGTCGCCCGGAACAAACAAGGGCTTTCTGACACCAGCTGATAATTTATTTACCTCCACTCATACCATAAGTAGATGTCCCCAGAGGAGAAGATTGAACCAGACAGGACCCTAGGACATAATAGGATCCATTGCCTTGGTTTACAGGCATGTCTCCTCAAAAGCCTGATTCCATAATAGGATCCATTGCCTTGGTTTACAGGCATGTCTCCTCAAAAGCTTGATTCCCATACGAGCATAGGTTTTTTGCTGAGGCACCCAGCAGAACTCATCTCGTCTCCACAAGGAAACCTGTGCATGGGAGCCATGTCCAAAGCATAGGGTACCTCAGGGTCCCGGTGCCACCACCCCATTCCAAGGCCCTCATGGACACAAAAACACATTAGGACCCATCCTCAGGAAAGTCCATTTCAACTCAGCCACCCCGGTGCTCCCGCAGATCCATCAGATCTAAACTGTCTTGTTGCTAGGAGACAATTGGAATGCGAGGCGGGCTTCCCAGGCATCCATCCTCGAACGATGCTCTGGAGTCATTCCATATGGGATGTCCTGGAGCTGTCCAACAGGTCTCAATTGTCGCGCAGAAGGAATCCTTGAAGGGGGCATCCCACAACTCCCAACGTGGGAAAACATCAATGGCCTCGAGATTCTGCTCCCTTCATGAAGCGGCCGTCATGCACGGAAACTCCAACCTGAGCCAACGTCTGATCCTTGCCCTGACTTCAGATGCATGAGTATTGGTTCAGATCTGCATGGGGTACCTGCCGTGCCCTCGACCTGAAACCCAAGTCTAGCTTGTGTTCTCAGACTTCCGTCCTCACACTCCTGGCCCCGAGGCCCTCAAGTTTGGCAATTCCGAACCCACAATGCAGCACTCTACCTGCCCTCTAGAAAAAAATTATTTCCTCATGAGCTGCCCAGGCACCTTCAATGAGGATAAACATCCACAGCACTCGACTTCACCCAAATTATATAGTCTAACCTGGGCACTAATACACTGTCGGACACAACCTGAGCCCGGACCTCCTGACCAACACCCGGAAAGCAGACCGCACACTGAGCACATAAGACCCGCCATGGCCTTAGGTCATCATCTCTTCCCTACCTCAGTTTTCAGGCCTCAGAACCGAGACATTATCTCCAATCACTGCCCAGGGATGAGTGTGATGCTGAAATCAGAACACCTATTTACCCATGGTAAAAAACCTTGTGATTGGCACGTCGTCCAACGTTCAGTTTAGGAGAAACAAGCATTCACCCTGAGGCCCCGCCCATTCTTGAGTGCGACAAGGGCATAAACACGCATGGTGACCCTCAGCATGAGTCCTGTCCTCTAGTAAGTCCTCTCAGTTACTGGACCATTAGATGTCATAATGGGCTTGATATGTCCCTAGGCCCCAATTTTTAAACAGATTTCAGATTGTCCAGTCACCCTCTCCCAGGGCTCTACTCTGGAATCCCTCATTTGGTGGGACACCTGAGGTTAAAAAGAAAACAACATCAAAAAAAAAAAAAAACGGACTTCTTCCATCCCACAGAGTGACCCCAAACGCTTTGGACTGGGCCAAACCACCAGGGAGTAAGACCCGTCCATTTCCCATAAAGTCACCCAGAAATTTCACGACCATGAGTGACACGATATCCAGAGACAAAATCTTGAGCAAGAGCCTCACACTCGCCCTTTTCTCAAATCCTGAAAAGTTCTCCTCATGGTCTGTAGATAAGTCCTGCCATACCTATGACCTGAAACATAAGCCAAGTTTGTGTTTTCAGACAACTGTCCAAACAGCCCTGGCCTACACAGCCTACAGGCTCAGGCCCCTGGAGCCAAACCTGAGGAATGTACTTGCCTTCTCCAAGGGAATTGTGTGTGCCCATTCCAATGGCCACATCCCTTCTAATAGGATAAACCTCCAAAGTCGCTGATCCATCTCATTAGTGGTGGCTTCCCAGGTAAAACAGGGGCAATCTGAGCCCATCTGAGCAACTACCTGTACTCAGACCCATAGAGAGATGTCCCCAGAGGTAAAAAGGAAAGAACAGGCCCCTAGGCACTAATCATATCCATTGCTTTGGTTTCCAGGCATCTCTCATCAGAGGCCTGGAATTCAAAACCAGCATATGGCTGTTTCTTGACTCACCCATCAGAAAACATGTCATCTACACATGGGAAACTTGCACGTTGGAGCTGTGTCAAAGCCTCTGTTTAGGAGAACCCTTCAGGGCCCCAGTGCCACCGCTTCATTCCAAGGTCTCCATAGACACAAAAGCACATTAGGACCCATCCCCAGGGGTGTCCATTTCAACTCAGCATCCTCGGTTGCTCCCCCAGATCCAGCAGATCTAACCTGTCTTGTTTCTAGGAGACTATTGGAATGCGAGGTGGGCTAGCCAGCCATGAGCCTTAGAACCCTGCTCAGAATCATTGGCCTGGAGCCAAAAAACAGGTCTCAATTGTCCTGCAGAAGACACTTTGCAGTTTGGAGCTTCTCACAAATCCCATCTTGGGAAAACCCCCATGGCCTCGTGATGCCGCCCTTTCGTGAAGGGGCCATTAGGGACAGAAACACCAACTTAAGCGGTAGTCTGATCCTCGCCCTGACTTCAGATGCACGAGATCTCGATTCAGGTCTGTAGATTGTGCCATCGCTGATACAAAATCCAGATACAAAAACCTGAGCAAGCGCCTCAGACTCGCACTTTCTTCATATCCTGAAGAGTTCTTCTCATGGTTTGTAGATCGGGCCTGCCATACCTACGTCCCCAAACGTAAGCTGAGTGTGTGTTTTCAGACTTCTGTCCACAAAGTCCTGTGCCCCACACCCTCCAGGCGGGGGCCCCTGGAGCCACACATTAGGACTGTGCCTACCAATCCATGGGAATTCTGCCCATTCCATTGTCCAAAATCGTACAAATTAGGAGAAACCTCCAAAGTCCATGAGGCCATCCCAATAGTGTAGGTCGCCCGGAACAAACAAGGGCTGTCTGACACCAGATGATAATCTACCTCCACTCATACCATAAATGGATGTCCCCAGAGGAGAAGATTGAACCAGACAGGACCCTGGCCATAATAGGATCCATTGCCTTGGTTTACAGGCATGTCTCCTCAAAAGCCTGAATCCAATACGAGCATAGGGGTTTTGCTGAGGCACCCAGCAGAACTCATCTCGTCTCCAAAAGGAAACCTGTGCATGGGAGCCATGTCCAAAGCATAGGGTTCTTCAGGGTCCCGGTGCCACCACCCCATTCCAAGGCCCTAATGGGCACAAAAACACATTAGGACCCATCCTCAGGAAAGTCCATTTCAACTCAGCCACCCCGGTTGCTCCCGCAGAGCCATCAGATCTAAACTGTCTTGTTGCTAGGAGACAATTGGAATGCGAGGCGGGCTTCCCAGGCATCCATCCTCGAACGGTGTTCTGGAGTCATTCCATATGGGATGTCCTGGAGCTGTCTAACAGGTCTCAATTGTTGCGCAGAAGGAATCCTTGAAGGGTGCATCCCACAACTCCCAACGTGGGAAAACCTCAATGGCCTTGAGATTCCGCTCCCTTCATGAAGTGGCCGTCATGCACGGAAACTCCAACCTGAGCCAACGTCTGATCCTCGCCCTGACTTCAGATGCATGAGTATTGGTTCAGATCTGTAGGGGGTACCTGCCGTAGCCCTCGCCCTGAAACCGAAGTCTAGTTTGTCTTCTCAGACTTCCGTCCTCACACTCCTGGCCCCGAAGCCCTCAAGTTTGGCAATTCCGGACCCACAATGCAGCACTCTGCCTGCCCTCTAGAAAAAAATTGTTGCCTCATGAGCTGCCCAGGCACCTTCAATGAGGATAAACCTCCACAGCACTCGACTTCACCCAAATTATATAGTCTAACCTGGGCACTAATGCACTGTCGGACACAACCTGAGCCCGGACCTCCTGACCAAACCCGGAAAGCAGACCGCACACTGAGCACATAAAACCCGCCATGGCCTTAGGTATCCTCTCTTCCCTGCCTCAGTTTTCAGGCCTCAGTACCGAGACATTATCTCCAATCACTGCCCAGGGGTGAGTGTGATGCAGAAATCAGAACACCTCCTTACCCATGGTAAGAAAACTTGTGGTTGGCACGTCGTCCAACGTTCAGTGTAGGAGAAACCAGCATTCACCCTGAGGCCTCGCCCATTCTTGAGTGCGTCAAGGGCATACACACGCATTGTGACCCTCAGCTTGAGTCCTATACTCTAGTAAGTCCTCTCAGTTACTGGACCATTAGATGTCATAATGGGCTTGATATGTCCCTAGGCCCCAATTTTTAACCAGATTTCTGACTGTCCAGTCACCACCCCCCAGGGCTCTACTCTGGAATCCCTCATTTGGTGGGACACCTGAGGTTAAAAAGAAAACAACATCAAAAAAAAAAACAAAAACGGACATCTTCCATCCCACAGAGTGACCCCAAACGCTTTGGACTGGGCCAAACCACCAGGGAGTAAGACTCGTCCATTTCCCATGAATTCACCCAGAAATTTCACGACCATGATTAACACGATATCCAGAGACAAAAACTTGAGCAAGAGCCTCACACTCGCCCTTTTCTCAAATCCCGAAAAGTTCTCCTCATGGTCTGTAGATAAGTCCTGCCATACCTATGACCTGAAACATAAGCCAAGTTTGTGTTTTCAGACAACTGTCCAAACAGCCCTTGCCTACACAACCTGCAGGCTCAGGCCCCTGGAGCCAAACCTGAGGACTGTACTTGCCCTCTCCAAGGGAATTGTGTGTGCCCATTCCAATGGCCACATCCCTTCTAATAGGATAAACCTCCAAAGTCCCTGATCCATCTCATTAGTGGTGGCTTCCCAGGTAAAACAGGGGCAATCTGAGCCCATCTGAGCACCTACCTGTACTCAGACCGAAAGACAGTTGTCCCCAGAGGTAAAAAGGAAAGAACAGGCCCTTAGGCACTAATCATATCCATTGCTTTGGTTTCTAGGCATCTCTCCTCAGAGGCCTGGATTTCAAAACCAGCATATGGCTGTTTCTTGACTAACCCATCAGAAAACATCTCATCTACACATGGGAAACTTGCACGTTGGAGCTGAGTCAAAGCCTCTGTTTAGGAGAACCCTACAGGGCCCCAGTGCCACCTCTTCATTCCAAGGTGTCCATACACTTAAAAGCACATTAGGACCCATCCATAGGAAAGTCCATTTCAACTCAGCCTCCTCGATTGCTCCCCCAGATCCAGCAGATCTAACTTGTCTTGTTTCTAGGAGACTATTGGAATGCGAGGTGGGCTACCCAGCCATGCATCCTTAGAACCCTGCTCAGAATCATTGGCCTGGAGCCAAACAAACAGGTCTCAATTGTCCTGCCGAAGACACTTTGCAGTTTGGAGCTTCTCACAAATCCCATCGTGGGAAAACCCCCATGGCCTCGTAATGCCACCCCTTCGTGAAGGGGCCATCAGGGACAGAAACACCAACTTGAGCAGTCGTCTGATCCTCGCCCTGACTTCAGATGCAGGAGATCTCGATTCAGGTCTGTAGATTGTGCCATCGCTGATACAAAATCCAGAGACACAAACCTGAGCAAGCGCCATAGACTCGCACTTTCTTCATATCCTGAAGAGTTCTTCTCATTGTTTGTAGATTGGGCCTGCCATACCTACGTCCCCAAACCTAAGCTGAGTTTGTGTTTTCAGACTTCTGTCCTCAAAGTCCTGGGCCACACACCCTTCAGGCTGGGCCCCATGGAGCCACACATTAGGACTGTGCCTACCAATCCATGGGAATTCTGCCCATTCCATCGTCCAAAATCGTACAAATTAGGAAAAACCTCCAAAGTCCCTGAGGCCATCCCAATAGTGTAGGTCGCCCGGAACAAACAAGGGCTTTCTGACACCAGCTGATAATTTATTTACCTCCACTCATACCATAAGTAGATGTCCCCAGAGGAGAAGATTGAACCAGACAGGACCCTAGGACATAATAGGATCCATTGCCTTGGTTTACAGGCATGTCTCCTCAAAAGCCTGATTCCATAATAGGATCCATTGCCTTGGTTTACAGGCATGTCTCCTCAAAAGCTTGATTCCCATACGAGCATAGGTTTTTTGCTGAGGCACCCAGCAGAACTCATCTCGTCTCCACAAGGAAACCTGTGCATGGGAGCCATGTCCAAAGCATAGGGTACCTCAGGGTCCCGGTGCCACCACCCCATTCCAAGGCCCTCATGGACACAAAAACACATTAGGACCCATCCTCAGGAAAGTCCATTTCAACTCAGCCACCCCGGTGCTCCCGCAGATCCATCAGATCTAAACTGTCTTGTTGCTAGGAGACAATTGGAATGCGAGGCGGGCTTCCCAGGCATCCATCCTCGAACGATGCTCTGGAGTCATTCCATATGGGATGTCCTGGAGCTGTCCAACAGGTCTCAATTGTCGCGCAGAAGGAATCCTTGAAGGGGGCATCCCACAACTCCCAACGTGGGAAAACATCAATGGCCTCGAGATTCTGCTCCCTTCATGAAGCGGCCGTCATGCACGGAAACTCCAACCTGAGCCAACGTCTGATCCTTGCCCTGACTTCAGATGCATGAGTATTGGTTCAGATCTGCATGGGGTACCTGCCGTGCCCTCGACCTGAAACCCAAGTCTAGCTTGTGTTCTCAGACTTCCGTCCTCACACTCCTGGCCCCGAGGCCCTCAAGTTTGGCAATTCCGAACCCACAATGCAGCACTCTACCTGCCCTCTAGAAAAAAATTATTTCCTCATGAGCTGCCCAGGCACCTTCAATGAGGATAAACATCCACAGCACTCGACTTCACCCAAATTATATAGTCTAACCTGGGCACTAATACACTGTCGGACACAACCTGAGCCCGGACCTCCTGACCAACACCCGGAAAGCAGACCGCACACTGAGCACATAAGACCCGCCATGGCCTTAGGTCATCATCTCTTCCCTACCTCAGTTTTCAGGCCTCAGAACCGAGACATTATCTCCAATCACTGCCCAGGGATGAGTGTGATGCTGAAATCAGAACACCTATTTAACCATGGTAAAAAACCTTGTGATTGGCACGTCGTCCAACGTTCAGTTTAGGAGAAACAAGCATTCACCCTGAGGCCCCGCCCATTCTTGAGTGCGACAAGGGCATAAACACGCATGGTGACCCTCAGCATGAGTCCTGTCCTCTAGTAAGTCCTCTCAGTTACTGGACCATTAGATGTCATAATGGGCTTGATATGTCCCTAGGCCCCAATTTTTAAACAGATTTCAGATTGTCCAGTCACCCCCTCCCAGGGCTCTACTCTGGAATCCCTCATTTGGTGGGACACCTGAGGTTAAAAAGAAAACAACATCAAAAAAAAAAAAAACGGACTTCTTCCATCCCACAGAGTGACCCCAAACGCTTTGGACTGGGCCAAACCACCAGGGAGTAAGACCCGTCCATTTCCCATAAAGTCACCCAGAAATTTCACGACCATGAGTGACACGATATCCAGAGACAAAATCTTGAGCAAGAGCCTCACACTCGCCCTTTTCTCAAATCCTGAAAAGTTCTCCTCATGGTCTGTAGATAAGTCCTGCCATACCTATGACCTGAAACATAAGCCACGTTTGTGTTTTCAGACAACTGTCCAAACAGCCCTGGCCTACACAGCCTACAGGCTCAGGCCCCTGGAGCCAAACCTGAGGAATGTACTTGCCTTCTCCAAGGGAATTGTGTGTGCCCATTCCAATGGCCACATCCCTTCTAATAGGATAAACCTCCAAAGTCGCTGATCCATCTCATTAGTGGTGGCTTCCCAGGTAAAACAGGGGCAATCTGAGCCCATCTGAGCAACTACCTGTACTCAGACCCATAGAGAGATGTCCCCAGAGGTAAAAAGGAAAGAACAGGCCCCTAGGCACTAATCATATCCATTGCTTTGGTTTCCAGGCATCTCTCATCAGAGGCCTGGAATTCAAAACCAGCATATGGCTGTTTCTTGACTCACCCATCAGAAAACATGTCATCTACACATGGGAAACTTGCACGTTGGAGCTGTGTCAAAGCCTCTGTTTAGGAGAACCCTTCAGGGCCCCAGTGCCACCGCTTCATTCCAAGGTCTCCATAGACACAAAAGCACATTAGGACCCATCCCCAGGGGTGTCCATTTCAACTCAGCATCCTCGGTTGCTCCCCCAGATCCAGCAGATCTAACCTGTCTTGTTTCTAGGAGACTATTGGAATGCGAGGTGGGCTAGCCAGCCATGCATCCTTAGAACCCTGCTCAGAATCATTGGCCTGGAGCCAAAAAACAGGTCTCAATTGTCCTGCAGAAGACACTTTGCAGTTTGGAGCTTCTCACAAATCCCATCTTGGGAAAACCCCCATGGCCTCGTGATGCCGCCCTTTCGTGAAGGGGCCATTAGGGACAGAAACACCAACTTAAGCGGTAGTCTGATCCTCGCCCTGACTTCAGATGCACGAGATCTCGATTCAGGTCTGTAGATTGTGCCATCGCTGATACAAAATCCAGATACAAAAACCTGAGCAAGCGCCTCAGACTCGCACTTTCTTCATATCCTGAAGAGTTCTTCTCATGGTTTGTAGATCGGGCCTGCCATACCTACGTCCCCAAACGTAAGCTGAGTGTGTGTTTTCAGACTTCTGTCCACAAAGTCCTGTGCCCCACACCCTCCAGGCGGGGGCCCCTGGAGCCACACATTAGGACTGTGCCTACCAATCCATGGGAATTCTGCCCATTCCATTGTCCAAAATCGTACAAATTAGGAGAAACCTCCAAAGTCCATGAGGCCATCCCAATAGTGTAGGTCGCCCGGAACAAACAAGGGCTGTCTGACACCAGATGATAATCTACCTCCACTCATACCATAAATGGATGTCCCCAGAGGAGAAGATTGAACCAGACAGGACCCTAGGCCATAATAGGATCCATTGCCTTGGTTTACAGGCATGTCTCCTCAAAAGCCTGAATCCAATACGAGCATAGGGGTTTTGCTGAGGCACCCAGCAGAACTCATCTCGTCTCCAAAAGGAAACCTGTGCATGGGAGCCATGTCCAAAGCATAGGGTTCTTCAGGGTCCCGGTGCCACCACCCCATTCCAAGGCCCTAATGGGCACAAAAACACATTAGGACCCATCCTCAGGAAAGTCCATTTCAACTCAGCCACCCCGGTTGCTCCCGCAGAGCCATCAGATCTAAACTGTCTTGTTGCTAGGAGACAATTGGAATGCGAGGCGGGCTTCCCAGGCATCCATCCTCGAACGGTGTTCTGGAGTCATTCCATATGGGATGTCCTGGAGCTGTCTAACAGGTCTCAATTGTTGCGCAGAAGGAATCCTTGAAGGGTGCATCCCACAACTCCCAACGTGGGAAAACCTCAATGGCCTTGAGATTCCGCTCCCTTCATGAAGTGGCCGTCATGCACGGAAACTCCAACCTGAGCCAACGTCTGATCCTCGCCCTGACTTCAGATGCATGAGTATTGGTTCAGATCTGTAGGGGGTACCTGCCGTAGCCCTCGCCCTGAAACCGAAGTCTAGTTTGTCTTCTCAGACTTCCGTCCTCACACTCCTGGCCCCGAAGCCCTCAAGTTTGGCAATTCCGGACCCACAATGCAGCACTCTGCCTGCCCTCTAGAAAAAAATTGTTGCCTCATGAGCTGCCCAGGCACCTTCAATGAGGATAAACCTCCACAGCACTCGACTTCACCCAAATTATATAGTCTAACCTGGGCACTAATGCACTGTCGGACACAACCTGAGCCCGGACCTCCTGACCAAACCCGGAAAGCAGACCGCACACTGAGCACATAAAACCCGCCATGGCCTTAGGTATCCTCTCTTCCCTGCCTCAGTTTTCAGGCCTCAGTACCGAGACATTATCTCCAATCACTGCCCAGGGGTGAGTGTGATGCAGAAATCAGAACACCTCCTTACCCATGGTAAGAAAACTTGTGGTTGGCACGTCGTCCAACGTTCAGTGTAGGAGAAACCAGCATTCACCCTGAGGCCTCGCCCATTCTTGAGTGCGTCAAGGGCATACACACGCATTGTGACCCTCAGCTTGAGTCCTATACTCTAGTAAGTCCTCTCAGTTACTGGACCATTAGATGTCATAATGGGCTTGATATGTCCCTAGGCCCCAATTTTTAACCAGATTTCTGACTGTCCAGTCACCACCCCCCAGGGCTCTACTCTGGAATCCCTCATTTGGTGGGACACCTGAGGTTAAAAAGAAAACAACATCAAAAAAAAAAACAAAAACGGACATCTTCCATCCCACAGAGTGACCCCAAACGCTTTGGACTGGGCCAAACCACCAGGGAGTAAGACTCGTCCATTTCCCATGAATTCACCCAGAAATTTCACGACCATGATTAACACGATATCCAGAGACAAAAACTTGAGCAAGAGCCTCACACTCGCCCTTTTCTCAAATCCCGAAAAGTTCTCCTCATGGTCTGTAGATAAGTCCTGCCATACCTATGACCTGAAACATAAGCCAAGTTTGTGTTTTCAGACAACTGTCCAAACAGCCCTTGCCTACACAACCTGCAGGCTCAGGCCCCTGGAGCCAAACCTGAGGACTGTACTTGCCCTCTCCAAGGGAATTGTGTGTGCCCATTCCAATGGCCACATCCCTTCTAATAGGATAAACCTCCAAAGTCCCTGATCCATCTCATTAGTGGTGGCTTCCCAGGTAAAACAGGGGCAATCTGAGCCCATCTGAGCACCTACCTGTACTCAGACCGAAAGACAGTTGTCCCCAGAGGTAAAAAGGAAAGAACAGGCCCTTAGGCACTAATCATATCCATTGCTTTGGTTTCTAGGCATCTCTCCTCAGAGGCCTGGATTTCAAAACCAGCATATGGCTGTTTCTTGACTAACCCATCAGAAAACATCTCATCTACACATGGGAAACTTGCACGTTGGAGCTGAGTCAAAGCCTCTGTTTAGGAGAACCCTACAGGGCCCCAGTGCCACCTCTTCATTCCAAGGTGTCCATACACTTAAAAGCACATTAGGACCCATCCATAGGAAAGTCCATTTCAACTCAGCCTCCTCGATTGCTCCCCCAGATCCAGCAGATCTAACTTGTCTTGTTTCTAGGAGACTATTGGAATGCGAGGTGGGCTACCCAGCCATGCATCCTTAGAACCCTGCTCAGAATCATTGGCCTGGAGCCAAACAAACAGGTCTCAATTGTCCTGCCGAAGACACTTTGCAGTTTGGAGCTTCTCACAAATCCCATCGTGGGAAAACCCCCATGGCCTCGTAATGCCACCCCTTCGTGAAGGGGCCATCAGGGACAGAAACACCAACTTGAGCAGTCGTCTGATCCTCGCCCTGACTTCAGATGCAGGAGATCTCGATTCAGGTCTGTAGATTGTGCCATCGCTGATACAAAATCCAGAGACACAAACCTGAGCAAGCGCCATAGACTCGCACTTTCTTCATATCCTGAAGAGTTCTTCTCATTGTTTGTAGATTGGGCCTGCCATACCTACGTCCCCAAACCTAAGCTGAGTTTGTGTTTTCAGACTTCTGTCCTCAAAGTCCTGGGCCACACACCCTTCAGGCTGGGCCCCATGGAGCCACACATTAGGACTGTGCCTACCAATCCATGGGAATTCTGCCCATTCCATCGTCCAAAATCGTACAAATTAGGAAAAACCTCCAAAGTCCCTGAGGCCATCCCAATAGTGTAGGTCGCCCGGAACAAACAAGGGCTTTCTGACACCAGCTGATAATTTATTTACCTCCACTCATACCATAAGTAGATGTCCCCAGAGGAGAAGATTGAACCAGACAGGACCCTAGGACATAATAGGATCCATTGCCTTGGTTTACAGGCATGTCTCCTCAAAAGCCTGATTCCATAATAGGATCCATTGCCTTGGTTTACAGGCATGTCTCCTCAAAAGCTTGATTCCCATACGAGCATAGGTTTTTTGCTGAGGCACCCAGCAGAACTCATCTCGTCTCCACAAGGAAACCTGTGCATGGGAGCCATGTCCAAAGCATAGGGTACCTCAGGGTCCCGGTGCCACCACCCCATTCCAAGGCCCTCATGGACACAAAAACACATTAGGACCCATCCTCAGGAAAGTCCATTTCAACTCAGCCACCCCGGTGCTCCCGCAGATCCATCAGATCTAAACTGTCTTGTTGCTAGGAGACAATTGGAATGCGAGGCGGGCTTCCCAGGCATCCATCCTCGAACGATGCTCTGGAGTCATTCCATATGGGATGTCCTGGAGCTGTCCAACAGGTCTCAATTGTCGCGCAGAAGGAATCCTTGAAGGGGGCATCCCACAACTCCCAACGTGGGAAAACATCAATGGCCTCGAGATTCTGCTCCCTTCATGAAGCGGCCGTCATGCACGGAAACTCCAACCTGAGCCAACGTCTGATCCTTGCCCTGACTTCAGATGCATGAGTATTGGTTCAGATCTGCATGGGGTACCTGCCGTGCCCTCGACCTGAAACCCAAGTCTAGCTTGTGTTCTCAGACTTCCGTCCTCACACTCCTGGCCCCGAGGCCCTCAAGTTTGGCAATTCCGAACCCACAATGCAGCACTCTACCTGCCCTCTAGAAAAAAATTATTTCCTCATGAGCTGCCCAGGCACCTTCAATGAGGATAAACATCCACAGCACTCGACTTCACCCAAATTATATAGTCTAACCTGGGCACTAATACACTGTCGGACACAACCTGAGCCCGGACCTCCTGACCAACACCCGGAAAGCAGACCGCACACTGAGCACATAAGACCCGCCATGGCCTTAGGTCATCATCTCTTCCCTACCTCAGTTTTCAGGCCTCAGAACCGAGACATTATCTCCAATCACTGCCCAGGGATGAGTGTGATGCTGAAATCAGAACACCTATTTAACCATGGTAAAAAACCTTGTGATTGGCACGTCGTCCAACGTTCAGTTTAGGAGAAACAAGCATTCACCCTGAGGCCCCGCCCATTCTTGAGTGCGACAAGGGCATAAACACGCATGGTGACCCTCAGCATGAGTCCTGTCCTCTAGTAAGTCCTCTCAGTTACTGGACCATTAGATGTCATAATGGGCTTGATATGTCCCTAGGCCCCAATTTTTAAACAGATTTCAGATTGTCCAGTCACCCCCTCCCAGGGCTCTACTCTGGAATCCCTCATTTGGTGGGACACCTGAGGTTAAAAAGAAAACAACATCAAAAAAAAAAAAAAAAAACGGACTTCTTCCATCCCACAGAGTGACCCCAAACGCTTTGGACTGGGCCAAACCACCAGGGAGTAAGACCCGTCCATTTCCCATAAAGTCACCCAGAAATTTCACGACCATGAGTGACACGATATCCAGAGACAAAATCTTGAGCAAGAGCCTCACACTCGCCCTTTTCTCAAATCCTGAAAAGTTCTCCTCATGGTCTGTAGATAAGTCCTGCCATACCTATGACCTGAAACATAAGCCAAGTTTGTGTTTTCAGACAACTGTCCAAACAGCCCTGGCCTACACAGCCTACAGGCTCAGGCCCCTGGAGCCAAACCTGAGGAATGTACTTGCCTTCTCCAAGGGAATTGTGTGTGCCCATTCCAATGGCCACATCCCTTCTAATAGGATAAACCTCCAAAGTCGCTGATCCATCTCATTAGTGGTGGCTTCCCAGGTAAAACAGGGGCAATCTGAGCCCATCTGAGCAACTACCTGTACTCAGACCCATAGAGAGATGTCCCCAGAGGTAAAAAGGAAAGAACAGGCCCCTAGGCACTAATCATATCCATTGCTTTGGTTTCCAGGCATCTCTCATCAGAGGCCTGGAATTCAAAACCAGCATATGGCTGTTTCTTGACTCACCCATCAGAAAACATGTCATCTACACATGGGAAACTTGCACGTTGGAGCTGTGTCAAAGCCTCTGTTTAGGAGAACCCTTCAGGGCCCCAGTGCCACCGCTTCATTCCAAGGTCTCCATAGACACAAAAGCACATTAGGACCCATCCCCAGGGGTGTCCATTTCAACTCAGCATCCTCGGTTGCTCCCCCAGATCCAGCAGATCTAACCTGTCTTGTTTCTAGGAGACTATTGGAATGCGAGGTGGGCTAGCCAGCCATGCATCCTTAGAACCCTGCTCAGAATCATTGGCCTGGAGCCAAAAAACAGGTCTCAATTGTCCTGCAGAAGACACTTTGCAGTTTGGAGCTTCTCACAAATCCCATCTTGGGAAAACCCCCATGGCCTCGTGATGCCGCCCTTTCGTGAAGGGGCCATTAGGGACAGAAACACCAACTTAAGCGGTAGTCTGATCCTCGCCCTGACTTCAGATGCACGAGATCTCGATTCAGGTCTGTAGATTGTGCCATCGCTGATACAAAATCCAGATACAAAAACCTGAGCAAGCGCCTCAGACTCGCACTTTCTTCATATCCTGAAGAGTTCTTCTCATGGTTTGTAGATCGGGCCTGCCATACCTACGTCCCCAAACGTAAGCTGAGTGTGTGTTTTCAGACTTCTGTCCACAAAGTCCTGTGCCCCACACCCTCCAGGCTGGGGCCCCTGGAGCCACACATTAGGACTGTGCCTACCAATCCATGGGAATTCTGCCCATTCCATTGTCCAAAATCGTACAAATTAGGAGAAACCTCCAAAGTCCATGAGGCCATCCCAATAGTGTAGGTCGCCCGGAACAAACAAGGGCTGTCTGACACCAGATGATAATCTACCTCCACTCATACCATAAATGGATGTCCCCAGAGGAGAAGATTGAACCAGACAGGACCCTAGGCCATAATAGGATCCATTGCCTTGGTTTACAGGCATGTCTCCTCAAAAGCCTGAATCCAATACGAGCATAGGGGTTTTGCTGAGGCACCCAGCAGAACTCATCTCGTCTCCAAAAGGAAACCTGTGCATGGGAGCCATGTCCAAAGCATAGGGTTCTTCAGGGTCCCGGTGCCACCACCCCATTCCAAGGCCCTAATGGGCACAAAAACACATTAGGACCCATCCTCAGGAAAGTCCATTTCAACTCAGCCACACCGGTTGCTCCCGCAGAGCCATCAGATCTAAACTGTCTTGTTGCTAGGAGACAATTGGAATGCGAGGCGGGCTTCCCAGGCATCCATCCTCGAACGGTGTTCTGGAGTCATTCCATATGGGATGTCCTGGAGCTGTCTAACAGGTCTCAATTGTTGCGCAGAAGGAATCCTTGAAGGGTGCATCCCACAACTCCCAACGTGGGAAAACCTCAATGGCCTTGAGATTCCGCTCCCTTCATGAAGTGGCCGTCATGCACGGAAACTCCAACCTGAGCCAACGTCTGATCCTCGCCCTGACTTCAGATGCATGAGTATTGGTTCAGATCTGTAGGGGGTACCTGCCGTAGCCCTCGCCCTGAAACCGAAGTCTAGTTTGTCTTCTCAGACTTCCGTCCTCACACTCCTGGCCCCGAAGCCCTCAAGTTTGGCAATTCCGGACCCACAATGCAGCACTCTGCCTGCCCTCTAGAAAAAAATTGTTGCCTCATGAGCTGCCCAGGCACCTTCAATGAGGATAAACCTCCACAGCACTCGACTTCACCCAAATTATATAGTCTAACCTGGGCACTAATGCACTGTCGGACACAACCTGAGCCCGGACCTCCTGACCAAACCCGGAAAGCAGACCGCACACTGAGCACATAAAACCCGCCATGGCCTTAGGTATCCTCTCTTCCCTGCCTCAGTTTTCAGGCCTCAGAACCGAGACATTATCTCCAATCACTGCCCAGGGGTGAGTGTGATGCAGAAATCAGAACACCTCCTTACCCATGGTAAGAAAACTTGTGGTTGGCACGTCGTCCAACGTTCAGTGTAGGAGAAACCAGCATTCACCCTGAGGCCTCGCCCATTCTTGAGTGCGACAAGGGCATACACACGCATTGTGACCCTCAGCATGAGTCCTATACTCTAGTAAGTCCTCTCAGTTACTGGACCATTAGATGTCATAATGGGCTTGATATGTCCCTAGGCCCCAATTTTTAAACAGATTTCTGACTGTCCAGTCACCACCCCCCAGGGCTCTACTCTGGAATCCCTCATTTGGTGGGACACCTGAGGTTAAAAAGAAAACAACATCAAAAAAAAAACAAAAACGGACATCTTCCATCCCACAGAGTGACCCCAAACGCTTTGGACTGGGCCAAACCACCAGGGAGTAAGACTCGTCCATTTCCCATGAAGTCACCCAGAAATTTCACGACCATGATTAACACGATATCCAGAGACAAAAACTTGAGCAAGAGCCTCACACTCGCCCTTTTCTCAAATCCCGAAAAGTTCTCCTCATGGTCTGTAGATAAGTCCTGCCATACCTATGACCTGAAACATAAGCCAAGTTTGTGTTTTCAGACAACTGTCCAAACAGCCCTGGCCTACACAACCTGCAGGCTCAGGCCCCTGGAGCCAAACCTGAGGACTGTACTTGCCCTCTCCAAGGGAATTGTGTGTGCCCATTCCAATGGCCACATCCCTTCTAATAGGATAAACCTCCAAAGTCCCTGATCCATCTCATTAGTGGTGGCTTCCCAGGTAAAACAGGGGCAATCTGAGCCCATCTGAGCACCTACCTGTACTCAGACCGAAAGACAGTTGTCCCCAGAGGTAAAAAGGAAAGAACAGGCCCTTAGGCACTAATCATATCCATTGCTTTGGTTTCTAGGCATCTCTCCTCAGAGGCCTGGATTTCAAAACCAGCATATGGCTGTTTCTTGACTAACCCATCAGAAAACATCTCATCTACACATGGGAAACTTGCACGTTGGAGCTGAGTCAAAGCCTCTGTTTAGGAGAACCCTACAGGGCCCCAGTGCCACCTCTTCATTCCAAGGTGTCCATACACTTAAAAGCACATTAGGACCCATCCATAGGAAAGTCCATTTCAACTCAGCCTCCTCGATTGCTCCCCCAGATCCAGCAGATCTAACTTGTCTTGTTTCTAGGAGACTATTGGAATGCGAGGTGGGCTACCCAGCCATGCATCCTTAGAACCCTGCTCAGAATCATTGGCCTGGAGCCAAACAAACAGGTCTCAATTGTCCTGCCGAAGACACTTTGCAGTTTGGAGCTTCTCACAAATCCCATCGTGGGAAAACCCCCATGGCCTCGTAATGCCACCCCTTCGTGAAGGGGCCATCAGGGACAGAAACACCAACTTGAGCAGTCGTCTGATCCTCGCCCTGACTTCAGATGCAGGAGATCTCGATTCAGGTCTGTAGATTGTGCCATCGCTGATACAAAATCCAGAGACACAAACCTGAGCAAGCGCCATAGACTCGCACTTTCTTCATATCCTGAAGAGTTCTTCTCATTGTTTGTAGATTGGGCCTGCCATACCTACGTCCCCAAACCTAAGCTGAGTTTGTGTTTTCAGACTTCTGTCCTCAAAGTCCTGGGCCACACACCCTTCAGGCTGGGCCCCATGGAGCCACACATTAGGACTGTGCCTACCAATCCATGGGAATTCTGCCCATTCCATCGTCCAAAATCGTACAAATTAGGAAAAACCTCCAAAGTCCCTGAGGCCATCCCAATAGTGTAGGTCGCCCGGAACAAACAAGGGCTTTCTGACACCAGCTGATAATTTATTTACCTCCACTCATACCATAAGTAGATGTCCCCAGAGGAGAAGATTGAACCAGACAGGACCCTAGGACATAATAGGATCCATTGCCTTGGTTTACAGGCATGTCTCCTCAAAAGCCTGATTCCATAATAGGATCCATTGCCTTGGTTTACAGGCATGTCTCCTCAAAAGCTTGATTCCCATACGAGCATAGGTTTTTTGCTGAGGCACCCAGCAGAACTCATCTCGTCTCCACAAGGAAACCTGTGCATGGGAGCCATGTCCAAAGCATAGGGTACCTCAGGGTCCCGGTGCCACCACCCCATTCCAAGGCCCTCATGGACACAAAAACACATTAGGACCCATCCTCAGGAAAGTCCATTTCAACTCAGCCACCCCGGTGCTCCCGCAGATCCATCAGATCTAAACTGTCTTGTTGCTAGGAGACAATTGGAATGCGAGGCGGGCTTCCCAGGCATCCATCCTCGAACGATGCTCTGGAGTCATTCCATATGGGATGTCCTGGAGCTGTCCAACAGGTCTCAATTGTCGCGCAGAAGGAATCCTTGAAGGGGGCATCCCACAACTCCCAACGTGGGAAAACATCAATGGCCTCGAGATTCTGCTCCCTTCATGAAGCGGCCGTCATGCACGGAAACTCCAACCTGAGCCAACGTCTGATCCTTGCCCTGACTTCAGATGCATGAGTATTGGTTCAGATCTGCATGGGGTACCTGCCGTGCCCTCGACCTGAAACCCAAGTCTAGCTTGTGTTCTCAGACTTCCGTCCTCACACTCCTGGCCCCGAGGCCCTCAAGTTTGGCAATTCCGAACCCACAATGCAGCACTCTACCTGCCCTCTAGAAAAAAATTATTTCCTCATGAGCTGCCCAGGCACCTTCAATGAGGATAAACATCCACAGCACTCGACTTCACCCAAATTATATAGTCTAACCTGGGCACTAATACACTGTCGGACACAACCTGAGCCCGGACCTCCTGACCAACACCCGGAAAGCAGACCGCACACTGAGCACATAAGACCCGCCATGGCCTTAGGTCATCATCTCTTCCCTACCTCAGTTTTCAGGCCTCAGAACCGAGACATTATCTCCAATCACTGCCCAGGGATGAGTGTGATGCTGAAATCAGAACACCTATTTAACCATGGTAAAAAACCTTGTGATTGGCACGTCGTCCAACGTTCAGTTTAGGAGAAACAAGCATTCACCCTGAGGCCCCGCCCATTCTTGAGTGCGACAAGGGCATAAACACGCATGGTGACCCTCAGCATGAGTCCTGTCCTCTAGTAAGTCCTCTCAGTTACTGGACCATTAGATGTCATAATGGGCTTGATATGTCCCTAGGCCCCAATTTTTAAACAGATTTCAGATTGTCCAGTCACCCCCTCCCAGGGCTCTACTCTGGAATCCCTCATTTGGTGGGACACCTGAGGTTAAAAAGAAAACAACATCAAAAAAAAAAAAAAAACGGACTTCTTCCATCCCACAGAGTGACCCCAAACGCTTTGGACTGGGCCAAACCACCAGGGAGTAAGACCCGTCCATTTCCCATAAAGTCACCCAGAAATTTCACGACCATGAGTGACACGATATCCAGAGACAAAATCTTGAGCAAGAGCCTCACACTCGCCCTTTTCTCAAATCCTGAAAAGTTCTCCTCATGGTCTGTAGATAAGTCCTGCCATACCTATGACCTGAAACATAAGCCACGTTTGTGTTTTCAGACAACTGTCCAAACAGCCCTGGCCTACACAGCCTACAGGCTCAGGCCCCTGGAGCCAAACCTGAGGAATGTACTTGCCTTCTCCAAGGGAATTGTGTGTGCCCATTCCAATGGCCACATCCCTTCTAATAGGATAAACCTCCAAAGTCGCTGATCCATCTCATTAGTGGTGGCTTCCCAGGTAAAACAGGGGCAATCTGAGCCCATCTGAGCAACTACCTGTACTCAGACCCATAGAGAGATGTCCCCAGAGGTAAAAAGGAAAGAACAGGCCCCTAGGCACTAATCATATCCATTGCTTTGGTTTCCAGGCATCTCTCATCAGAGGCCTGGAATTCAAAACCAGCATATGGCTGTTTCTTGACTAACCCATCAGAAAACATCTCATCTACACATGGGAAACTTGCACGTTGGAGCTGAGTCAAAGCCTCTGTTTAGGAGAACCCTACAGGGCCCCAGTGCCACCTCTTCATTCCAAGGTGTCCATACACTTAAAAGCACATTAGGACCCATCCATAGGAAAGTCCATTTCAACTCAGCCTCCTCGATTGCTCCCCCAGATCCAGCAGATCTAACTTGTCTTGTTTCTAGGAGACTATTGGAATGCGAGGTGGGCTACCCAGCCATGCATCCTTAGAACCCTGCTCAGAATCATTGGCCTGGAGCCAAACAAACAGGTCTCAATTGTCCTGCCGAAGACACTTTGCAGTGTGGAGCTTCTCACAAATCCCATCGTGGGAAAACCCCCATGGCCTCGTAATGCCACCCCTTCGTGAAGGGGCCATCAGGGACAGAAACACCAACTTGAGCAGTCGTCTGATCCTCGCCCTGACTTCAGATGCAGGAGATCTCGATTCAGGTCTGTAGATTGTGCCATCGCTGATACAAAATCCAGAGACACAAACCTGAGCAAGCGCCATAGACTCGCACTTTCTTCATATCCTGAAGAGTTCTTCTCATTGTTTGTAGATTGGGCCTGCCATACCTACGTCCCCAAACCTAAGCTGAGTTTGTGTTTTCAGACTTCTGTCCTCAAAGTCCTGGGCCACACACCCTTCAGGCTGGGCCCCATGGAGCCACACATTAGGACTGTGCCTACCAATCCATGGGAATTCTGCCCATTCCATCGTCCAAAATCGTACAAATTAGGAAAAACCTCCAAAGTCCCTGAGGCCATCCCAATAGTGTAGGTCGCCCGGAACAAACAAGGGCTTTCTGACACCAGCTGATAATTTATTTACCTCCACTCATACCATAAGTAGATGTCCCCAGAGGAGAAGATTGAACCAGACAGGACCCTAGGACATAATAGGATCCATTGCCTTGGTTTACAGGCATGTCTCCTCAAAAGCCTGATTCCATAATAGGATCCATTGCCTTGGTTTACAGGCATGTCTCCTCAAAAGCTTGATTCCCATACGAGCATAGGTTTTTTGCTGAGGCACCCAGCAGAACTCATCTCGTCTCCACAAGGAAACCTGTGCATGGGAGCCATGTCCAAAGCATAGGGTACCTCAGGGTCCCGGTGCCACCACCCCATTCCAAGGCCCTCATGGACACAAAAACACATTAGGACCCATCCTCAGGAAAGTCCATTTCAACTCAGCCACCCCGGTGCTCCCGCAGATCCATCAGATCTAAACTGTCTTGTTGCTAGGAGACAATTGGAATGCGAGGCGGGCTTCCCAGGCATCCATCCTCGAACGATGCTCTGGAGTCATTCCATATGGGATGTCCTGGAGCTGTCCAACAGGTCTCAATTGTCGCGCAGAAGGAATCCTTGAAGGGGGCATCCCACAACTCCCAACGTGGGAAAACATCAATGGCCTCGAGATTCTGCTCCCTTCATGAAGCGGCCGTCATGCACGGAAACTCCAACCTGAGCCAACGTCTGATCCTTGCCCTGACTTCAGATGCATGAGTATTGGTTCAGATCTGCATGGGGTACCTGCCGTGCCCTCGACCTGAAACCCAAGTCTAGCTTGTGTTCTCAGACTTCCGTCCTCACACTCCTGGCCCCGAGGCCCTCAAGTTTGGCAATTCCGAACCCACAATGCAGCACTCTACCTGCCCTCTAGAAAAAAATTATTTCCTCATGAGCTGCCCAGGCACCTTCAATGAGGATAAACATCCACAGCACTCGACTTCACCCAAATTATATAGTCTAACCTGGGCACTAATACACTGTCGGACACAACCTGAGCCCGGACCTCCTGACCAACACCCGGAAAGCAGACCGCACACTGAGCACATAAGACCCGCCATGGCCTTAGGTCATCATCTCTTCCCTACCTCAGTTTTCAGGCCTCAGAACCGAGACATTATCTCCAATCACTGCCCAGGGATGAGTGTGATGCTGGTAAAAAACCTTGTGATTGGCATGTCGTCCAACGTTCAGTTTAGGAGAAACAAGCATTCACCCTGAGGCCCCGCCCATTCTTGAGTGCGACAAGGGCATAAACACGCATGGTGACCCTCAGCATGAGTCCTGTCCTCTAGTAAGTCCTCTCAGTTACTGGACCATTAGATGTCATAATGGGCTTGATATGTCCCTAGGCCCCAATTTTTAAACAGATTTCAGATTGTCCAGTCACTCCCTCCCAGGGCTCTACTCTGGAATCCCTCATTTGGTGGGACACCTGAGGTTAAAAAGAAAACAACATCAAAAAAAAAAAAACGGACTTCTTCCATCCCACAGAGTGACCCCAAACGCTTTGGACTGGGCCAAACCACCAGGGAGTAAGACCCGTCCATTTCCCATAAAGTCACCCAGAAATTTCACGACCATGAGTGACACGATATCCAGAGACAAAATCTTGAGCAAGAGCCTCACACTCGCCCTTTTCTCAAATCCTGAAAAGTTCTCCTCATGGTCTGTAGATAAGTCCTGCCATACCTATGACCTGAAACATAAGCCACGTTTGTGTTTTCAGACAACTGTCCAAACAGCCCTGGCCTACACAGCCTACAGGCTCAGGCCCCTGGAGCCAAACCTGAGGAATGTACTTGCCTTCTCCAAGGGAATTGTGTGTGCCCATTCCAATGGCCACATCCCTTCTAATAGGATAAACCTCCAAAGTCGCTGATCCATCTCATTAGTGGTGGCTTCCCAGGTAAAACAGGGGCAATCTGAGCCCATCTGAGCAACTACCTGTACTCAGACCCATAGACAGATGTCCCCAGAGGTAAAAAGGAAAGAACAGGCCCCTAGGCACTAATCATATCCATTGCTTTGGTTTCCAGGCATCTCTCATCAGAGGCCTGGAATTCAAAACCAGCATATGGCTGTTTCTTGACTCACCCATCAGAAAACATCTCATCTACACATGGGAAAATTGCACGTTGGAGCTGTGTCAAAGCCTCTGTTTAGGAGAACCCTTCAGGGCCCCAGTGCCACCGCTTCATTCCAAGGTCTCCATAGACACAAAAGCACATTAGGACCCATCCCCAGGGGTGTCCATTTCAACTCAGCATCCTCGGTTGCTCCCCCAGATCCAGCAGATCTAACCTGTCTTGTTTCTAGGAGACTATTGGAATGCGAGGTGGGCTAGCCAGCCATGCATCCTTAGAACCCTGCTCAGAATCATTGGCCTGGAGCCAAAAAACAGGTCTCAATTGTCCTGCAGAAGACACTTTGCAGTTTGGAGCTTCTCACAAATCCCATCTTGGGAAAACCCCCATGGCCTCGTGATGCCGCCCTTTCGTGAAGGGGCCATTAGGGACAGAAACACCAACTTAAGCGGTAGTCTGATCCTCGCCCTGACTTCAGATGCACGAGATCTCGATTCAGGTCTGTAGATTGTGCCATCGCTGATACAAAATCCAGATACAAAAACCTGAGCAAGCGCCTCAGACTCGCACTTTCTTCATATCCTGAAGAGTTCTTCTCATGGTTTGTAGATCGGGCCTGCCATACCTACGTCCCCAAACGTAAGCTGAGTGTGTGTTTTCAGACTTCTGTCCACAAAGTCCTGTGCCCCACACCCTCCAGGCTGGGGCCCCTGGAGCCACACATTAGGACTGTGCCTACCAATCCATGGGAATTCTGCCCATTCCATTGTCCAAAATCGTACAAATTAGGAGAAACCTCCAAAGTCCATGAGGCCATCCCAATAGTGTAGGTCGCCCGGAACAAACAAGGGCTGTCTGACACCAGATGATAATCTACCTCCACTCATACCATAAATGGATGTCCCCAGAGGAGAAGATTGAACCAGACAGGACCCTAGGCCATAATAGGATCCATTGCCTTGGTTTACAGGCATGTCTCCTCAAAAGCCTGAATCCAATACGAGCATAGGGGTTTTGCTGAGGCACCCAGCAGAACTCATCTCGTCTCCAAAAGGAAACCTGTGCATGGGAGCCATGTCCAAAGCATAGGGTTCTTCAGGGTCCCGGTGCCACCACCCCATTCCAAGGCCCTCATGGGCACAAAAACACATTAGGACCCATCCTCAGGAAAGTCCATTTCAACTCAGCCACCCCGGTTGCTCCCGCAGAGCCATCAGATCTAAATTGTCTTGTTGCTAGGAGACAATTGGAATGCGAGGCGGGATTCCCAGGCATCCATCCTCGAACGGTGTTCTGGAGTCATTCCATATGGGATGTCCTGGAGCTGTCCAACAGGTCTCAATTGTTGCGCAGAAGGAATCCTTGAAGGGTGCATCCCACAACTCCCAACGTGGGAAAACCTCAATGGCCTTGAGATTCCGCTCCCTTCATGAAGTGGCCGTCATGCACGGAAACTCCAACCTGAGCCAACGTCTGATCCTCGCCCTGACTTCAGATGCATGAGTATTGGTTCAGATCTGTAGGGGGTACCTGCCGTAGCCCTCGCCCTGAAACCGAAGTCTAGTTTGTCTTCTCAGACTTCCGTCCTCACACTCCTGGCCCCGAAGCCCTCAAGTTTGGCAATTCCGGACCCACAATGCAGCACTCTGCCTGCCCTCTAGAAAAAAATTGTTGCCTCATGAGCTGCCCAGGCACCTTCAATGAGGATAAACCTCCACAGCACTCGACTTCACCCAAATTATATAGTCTAACCTGGGCACTAATGCACTGTCGGACACAACCTGAGCCCGGACCTCCTGACCAAACCCGGAAAGCAGACCGCACACTGAGCACATAAAACCCGCCATGGCCTTAGGTATCCTCTCTTCCCTGCCTCAGTTTTCAGGCCTCAGAACCGAGACATTATCTCCAATCACTGCCCAGGGGTGAGTGTGATGCAGAAATCAGAACACCTCCTTACCCATGGTAAGAAACCTTGTGGTTGGCACGTCGTCCAACGTTCAGTGTAGGAGAAACCAGCATTCACCCTGAGGCCCCGCCCATTCTTGAGTTCGACAAGCGCATAAACACGCATTGTGACCCTCATGAGTCCTGTCCTCTAGTAAGTCCTCTCAGTGACTGGACCATTAGATGTCATAATGGGCTTGATATGTCCCTAGGCCCCAATTTTTAACCAGATTTCTGATTGTCCAGTCACCCCCCCCAAGGCTCTACTCTGGAATCCCTCATTTGTTGGGACCCCTGAGGTTAAAAAGAAAACAACATAAAAAAAAAAAAACGGACTTCTTCCATCCCACAGAGTGACCCCAAACGCTTTGGACTGGGCCAAACCACCAGGGAGTAAGACTCGTCCATTTCCCATGAAGTCACCCAGATATTTCACGACAATAAGTGACACGATATCCAGAGACAAAAACTTGAGCAAGAGCCTCACACTCGCCCTTTTCTCAAATCCCGAAAAGTTCTCCTCATGGTCTGTAGATAAGTCCTGCCATACCTATGACCTGAAACATAAGCCAAGTTTGTGTTTTCAGACAACTGTCCAAACAGACCTTGAGGAGAGCCATGCAGCAGAAGCTGGGAGTCACGTACTAGGCGAGGCTTGAGGAGAAGGGCAGGTGAATGTTTATGTGGGAGCGCTCCAGGCAACGCACCACCTGTACTGACGTATCGGGACTAGTATAAGATTAACCAGGGACCATGGGAACGGCACAAAAAAAGAGTGAACAATAAGTTTCGGGGGCTCACGTCAGTAGGCACGAGCTCCCCGCATGATCTGGATTGAAGTTATCTGTATCCCTTCTGATTGGATGTTATAGTAGTTGTGTTATGTGGTGATTGGTTGCTTTCTATCCCCTGTGTTCTATAACTTGGGGCTATAATCGGTGTACGGGGTCCTGCGGCTGAAGATTGAATAAAGAAGTTTGCCACCCACCTCGACTGCGGGTCGTTCTTGCGGGTCGAGAGCGACATCTGGTGCCGAAAACCCGGGACCCGACGCCGAGCGCAGAACGAGGATTGGGGTAAGAGCAACAAAAGGGGAAGTTGGCCACCATCTCTGTCTACGGACAGGACAGGTCTCTGGACGAGTATAGCTGTAGTTTTAAAAGTTCACGGAGACCTGGATAGCAAAAGATTTCCAGATTGGGAAACGAGCTTACTAGATATAGGATGGAAGGTCCTTTAAAGGACATTCTCAAAGCAAATGGCACGCCTTTAAAATCAAAAACAGATCGTGCCTTTTTAAAGGAAGTAGGAGAAATCGCCCCTTGGTTTATAGAGGAGGGACTTCTGAATGTGCCTCAGTGGGAACATCTAGGAGAGGATTTAAGGCAGAACCCCACCGTGAACGCCGGCACTCTTGCCGTGTGGTCCCTTGTGAAAGTATGTTTGCAGTCATCTCGGGAGCGGCTAAAACAGGTGATTCAGCAAGGAGGGGAAATATTAGAACAATTAAAGGAGGAATCCTATAAGGGCTCCTCCCAGGGCTCTGAGGCGGATAGTGAGAGTTCAGAGGGACTTCCAGATGAACTAACTCAAAATCAAAAAGGGGGTAAGGAGAAAAAGAATCCAGAGGCTTTTGGCTTACCAACAGAGGCAAAACCCATAGCTGTGAAACAACCAGAAGCAGAAATAGACCGTGCGCCGACTCCTCATTCCAGCCCCACGGCGCCACCTTATGAATGGCCCCCACCATATCGGTCAGGCTGTGCAAAAGTCTGCCATTGCTCAGACTGCACCACGGCAAACTGGAGAGAGGTCTTAGGTCCAGGAAAAGGGTTTTTCCCAGTACTGGAAGATCAAAATCAGCAGAGATATCATCAGCCGCTAGATTTTAAACTGGTGAAACAACTTAAGGAAGCAGTTAGTGCCTACGGACCCCAGGCAGCCTTTACTGTCTCCCTTGTGGAATCGCTGGGAGCGCTCACCCTCACTCCTGAGGATTGGAGCAATTTAGCTAGAGCAGTTTTGAGCGGAGGGCAATATCTGGAATGGAAAATTCAAAATCAGGATAATTGCCAGGATACAGCGCGGAGAAATGCAGCTACGGGAAATCCCCAGTGGAACTCAGAAATGCTGACAGGCACTGGACCATATCTCGAGGCTCAGGTACAGGCCACCTACAACCCTGCCATATTTCAACAGATTGCTACAGCGGCCGTTAGGGCCTGGAAAACATTGAGGGGTGTAAATGATTTGCAAGGACAACTGTCTAGAGTAGTACAGGGGCCAAATGAGCCCTATGCTGATTTTGTGGACAGGCTGATGCAGGTTGCGGGCAGGATGTTTGGAGATACTGACTCTGCTATGCCTTTAATTAAACAATTAGCCTATGAAAATGCTAATAAATGGTGCCGTGAAGCCATTAGGCCATGGAGGGCTAAAGATCTTTCTGCCTATATCAAGGTCTGCAGAGACATTACAGGGCCAGTAATTCAGGGGCAGGTTATGGCTGCAGCCTTTGCTCAGGCTATGCAAGGACAGCAAGGAGCCCACCCCCGGAAATGTTTCCAGTGCAGACAGGAGGGCCATCTAAAAAGAGACTGCCCCCAAAGAGGAGTTCCATTTGGAAAAGCCTCCCCGAATAAGCCGGCAAGGAAAAAACCTCAACTGTGTCCACGATGTAGAAAAGGAAATCATTGGGCACAAGAATGCCGATCTGTGGCGGATATACAAGGAAATCCGTTACCACCTAATAATTGGGGGAGTCCAAAAAACGAGGGGCAGGGCCCCAGCCCCCGGGGCCCGAATCAAATGTACGGGGTGGCGATGTCCCTGCCAGTCAAGCCACGATGGCTGTACCCACCCACCGATCAGGGGAGTCAATTCCTGCAGGGCCCCGGGGAGCCACAACAGGCTCCGCCGGACTTGACGTCTGTGCCACCACCCGAATGGTCTTAACACCTGAGATGGGGGTGCAGGCTGTGCCATCTGACCTGTCTGGAGGGCCTCCAAAAGGAACGGTGGGACTCCTTCTTGGCAGAAGTTCTTGTACTTTACGAGGGCTTCAGGTCCATCCGGGAGTGATTGATCCTGATTTTGAAGGGGAAGTTAAAATTCTGATATCATCTCCTAAGGGAATTAATATTATAAATCCAGGGGACAGAATTGCACAGCTTTTGATTTTGCCTAGTAATCATGAAAAATATCCCTCTACAGGCCAGACTAGAAAAGGAGGTTTCGGATCCACGGGATCCTCCCTCGCATGCCTTACTATGAGCATGAAAGAGAGACCTATGCTTAAATTAAAGATTAGAGGTAAACTATTCTGGGGACTCCTAGATACAGGAGCAGACAAAAGCATTATAAATTGTCTAGATTGGCCTAAAGCCTGGGCTCTAGTTAAAGCCAGCCAGACCCTCCGGGGACTAGAGATAGCTACCAGTCCTGATATTAGTGCTGCATCTTTGGACTGGGAGGATGAGGAAGGACATAAAGGCATTTTACAACCATATGTCTGTTCCACCCCTGTTTCTTTGTGGGGGCGCGATGTGCTGGAGCAAATGAATATCAAACTTACTACAGAAAAGTTATACAGTGAGGCCTCCCAAAGCATGATGAGAAACATGGAATATAAGCCTGGCCAAGGGCTTGGGACCAAGGGCCAGGGAGATCCCAATCCGCCTTCTATGGGGGGTCAGGTTTTTTCCTAGCGGCCACTGAGGCAATTCGCATAACTTGGAAAACACCAGAGCCGCGCTGGGTGCCTCAGTGGCCTTTAACAAAAGAAAAATTACAAGCGGCAAAAGAGCTAGTTCAAGAACAACTCAAAGCAGGACATATTCAAAAATCCACATCCCCATGGAATACACCCATATTTGTAATAAGAAAGAAATCAGGCAACTGGCGATTGCTACATGACCTACGACAGATTAATGATCAAATGCAGGTCATGGGACCCATTCAGTTAGGGCTCCCAGTCGTGAGGGCGTTGCCAAGAAACTGGCCTTCTATTGTAATTGACATCAAAGACTGTTTCTTTTCCATTCCACTACACCCTGCAGATATAGAGCGCTTTGCATTTACTCTGCCATCAATTAATCATGCTGAGCCAGATCAAAGGTATGAATGGAAAGTACTTCCTCAGGGGATGGCCAATAGCCCCACCTTGTGTCAGTTGTATGTAAGCCAAGCACTAGAGCCTTTCCGAAAAGCATTTCCAGACCTGCTTTGTTATCATTATATGGATGATATCTTGATTTGTGGGCCAAATGAGAGGTCTCTTCCTTCAGCTCTAACCTTCCTACAGGAACAGTTAGCAAAATGGGGTCTAACTATATCCCCTGAAAAAATCCAAGCAGGCGGCCTACAAAATTACCTTGGTATGCAGCTCTCTAAAACGTCAGTAAAGCCTCAGCTAATTCAAATCCGTAGAGATCACTTGCATACATTGAATGATTTCCAAAAACTTTTAGGGGACATTAACTGGATTCGACCATACATAAAAATTACTACTGCAGAGCTGAAACCTTTATTCGATATTCTGCCTGGGGACCCTGCATTAGACTCCCCAAGAGTACTCACTCCAGCTGCTATTGAATCATTACAGTTAGTTGAAAGCAGGCTAGCTTTAACAGCAGCAGATAGATGTGACCCGGAAAAGCCTATAAGTGTCATAATTATTCCATCCCCTGGATCACCCACGGGGGCCTTATGGCAAGGAGGACCCCTACTATGGATTTATCTACCCCATAATCTTAGCTGTGTCATCACCCCGTATGCTACAGCTGTAGCTACAGTGGCAAATAAAGCCTTTAAAGCCAGCATACAGGTCCTAGGGAAACTGCCCGATGTTTGCATAATCCCTTATGATAAAACCCAAATAAGCATTTTAACGCATGAAAATGACGATTGGGCCATCCTGACAGTTGCTTATCCTGTTATATTTAATAATCATTATCCCTCACACCCTCTCATTGAGTTTTATAAAAATACACCCCTTATTTGGCCTAAATCCTGTCGATTGGAGCCATTAATCGGGGCCCTCACAGTATTTACAGATGGCAGTAAAGCAGGAACTGGCGCTTATGTGGTGGAAGGAAAAATAATTCCTGTTGTTGTGCCCTCGACTTCAGCCCAGAGAACAGAATTGTTGGTGATTATGTGTGTTTTACAAAGGTTTCTAAATCAACCCTTTAATATTATCTCAGATAGCAAATATGCAGTTGCAGCCACCAGGTCTATAGAAACTGCTATTATTTCAGCCAGCCAGTCAGAAATTTCCTCCCTGCTGGCTGAATTGCAACACCTTATACTCTCCCGTGGTGCCCCTTTTTATATTGGACATCTTAGAGCACATTCAGACCTTCCAGGACCTATGGCTGAGGGAAACCGAATGGCTGATTCAGCTGCGCGCTTTTATGTTTGTAATGCTCTAGAAGATGCTAAAAGATATCATGATAAATGGCATGTGAATGCCCAAACATTAAAGGCACGCTTTCATATCTCCAGAGCTGACGCACGAGATATCGTAAAGTCTTGTGGCAATTGTGTGGTACACTTGCCCATGCCCTCCTTCGGGGTAAATCCTAAGGGACTATTGCCCAACCATCTGTGGCAAATGGATGTAACACATATACCTTCTTTTGGGCAACAAAAATGCGTTCATGTGAGTGTGGATACCTGCTCAGGGGTCGTTAGCGCAACCCCCCTGCGAGGAGAAAATGTTAAAAACGTGATATCTCATTGCCTGCGCAGCTTTGCCTGCTGGGGAGTGCCTAAACAATTAAAGACAGACAATGCTCCTGCTTATACTTCTAAAAGCTTTTCAAACTTTCTAGCCTGTTATGATATTCACCATGTTACAGGCATTCCTTATAACCCTCGAGGCCAGGGTGTCATAGAGCGCACTCACCTGACCTTTAAAACTACCTTGCAAAAAATACAAAAAGGGGGAATTGGAGAGGAGCATCACACGCCTACAGACCTTACCAACTTGACCACTTTTATTTTAAATTTTCTCACACTTGACAAAGACGGCGTTTCAGCCGCAGAGCGCCATTGGGGCCAACAGAAAACGCAACAATCTATGGTGAAGTGGAAGGATGTCCTTACTGGTTCATGGAAGGGCCCTGACCCGGTGCTCCGGTGGCACCGAGGTTCCCTTTGTGTTTTTCCACAGGATGCGCCTGTCCCGCTCTGGGTGCCGGAACGTCTCACCAGGCTGGTGGCCGTGGAACCTGTGGAAGATGCTGCTACTGCAGATGACAGTGATGATGATCATCCTGCAGCCTGCCCCCAGGGACCTGGAACCGACCCAACTGCCGCCGAGGCAGAAGATCACCAAGCTTCGACTCCTTCCTCAAATGACTCAGTCTAAAGCGCAATTTTCTCTTTTGGACTTGTACCTGTCATTACTGTTCATTTGTATGCAAGTGTTAACGGTTCAAGGCTCTGTATACTGGGCATACGTTCCTGATCCGCCTTTACTGCAACCTGTAAGTTGGGAAATGAGTTCTGTCCCTGTCTATGTTAATGATACTGTTTTACTAGGATCCCCTTCCTCAGTACATATACAGCCGCAACAGGCGAATATTTCTTATAAGGGCTATTCTGACATGTATCCTATGTGCTTCTCCATGAATGGTAGACGATCACATTGCTTGTGGGTGTTTACACTAGTTTATTATGATGATGTGACTATAGCAGGGGTAACTGCTGGCCATGCAACATCAATAGGTAAGATTCCCCGGGATATCCCATTATGTGCAGCTCAGTTGGGAATATCTAAAGGAATAGACGTTCCCTGGAGGTTATGTGTGGAAAAGAAGGCCACTGCTTACACCCTTGAGGAGGGATTTACACTTTTAGATTGGGGATCTAGGGCACCTACCCAGGCTTTTAAGCCAAAGGTACCTCCTATACTTGCTCCGCCAAGAGGGTATCCAGTACAAACGGAAATATGGAAGCTTTTAGCCGCTTTTGGAAAAGCAACCCGTTGGAACAAGGAAGCCCAAGATCTAGAGGATAGATACCCTCAAGCGTGTGTGCCTAGACCTTTTATGCTGCTAGTAGAGGATCTCACCATTAAAAAAGATAAAGCTACATATCACCTGCTCTGTCCGAATTGTACTTTAACTAACTGCATTCAGGGTGTCTCGGTAGATGATGGTGTATTAGTAGTTCGACAACCCCCCTTTATCATGCTTCCTGTTAATATATCTAAGCCATGGTACTCTAACCCTGGGTTAGAATTGTGGGATCGGGTACAGAATGCCCTTAGTCGGCCTAGACGAGAATTAGGATTGTTGATCTTAGGTATAGTTTCTCTTATAACAATAATTGCTACAACTGTTACTGCATCTATTTCTTTAACTCAAGCAGTGCAAGCTGCAGATACTGTAGATCATCTGGCACATAATACTTCTCTGGCCTTGGGAACACAAGAGGATATAGACAAAAGGGTTGAAACCAGACTAAATGCCTTATATGATGCTGTGAAGTTTCTGGGGGACGAACGTCAAAGTTTGAAATTGCGAACTAGGATCCAATGCCATAGTGACTACCACTGGATCTGTGTCACCCCCAAGCGCTATAATGTCACAGAAACTTCCTGGGGTCGAGTGTTGTACCACCTTGAAGGGGCATGGTCTAACTCTAATGTGTCCCTTGACTTGCTGCAGTTACATCAAGAGATTTTGAATATTGCAGAAGCTCCGCATGCCAAGCTGCCCGTGGCTCAGCTTGCTGACAATTTTGTAAATTCGCTATTTTCTCATATTCCTTTGCTATCACGTACTTGGTATGCTATAGGCTCTATTATAGGAGTGTTAATACTTATGCTTTTATTCATGTGCCTCTTTCCCTGTGTGGTGAAATTCATGCTTGCAGAATTATATAAAGTGCGAGCCATTGTGCGGAATCAGCAACGAGCTGCTCGTGACAAAACTACACGGCAACCTTGATTATGGGTTGCTCCCACCATAGCTAGTACCCTGCTGCCTCAAGCGTCTCAAAACTGGCTTTGCTGCCTAAAAGGATGCCTCCCCCTGAATATGGCTCTGTATGCTGGGTCGGTAGCCAAAGACGGGTAAGACTGGTCCCTCACCATAGCAACCTAAGACAGGGGCTCCTCGGTGAAGGGGAGTACCCGATGACGGGTAAGCATGTGTGTTGAGGATTGGCAACCTAAGACAGGCACGATCCCTGCCATGTAATAAATAAAAAAGGGGGAGCTGTGGAGAGCCATGCAGCAGAAGCTGGGAGTCACGTACTAGGCGAGGCTTGAGGAGAAGGGCAGGTGAATGTTTATGTGGGAGCGCTCCAGGCAACGCACAACCTGTACTGAAGTATCGGGACTAGTATAAGATTAACCAGGGACCATGGGAACGGCACAAAAACAGAGTGAACAATAAGTTTCAGGGGCTCACGTCAGTAGGCACGAGCTCCCCGCATGATCTGGATTGAAGTCATCTGTATCCCTTCTGATTGGATGTTATAGTAGTTGTGTTATGTGGTGATTGGTTGCTTTCTATCCACTGTGTTCTATAACTTGGGGCTATAATCGGTGTACGGGGTCCCGGGGCTAAGATTGAATAAAGAAGTTTGCCACCCACCTCGTCTGCGGGTCGTTCTTGCAAGTCGAGAGCGACAGACCTGGCCTACACAACCTACAGGCTCAGGCCCCTGGAGCCAAACCTGAGGACTGTACTTGCCCTCTCCAAGGGAATTGTGTGTGCCCATTCCAATGGCCACATCCCTTCTAATAGGATAAACCTCCAAAGTCCCTGATCCATCTCATTAGTGGTGGCTTCCCAGGTAAAACAGGGGCAATCTGAGCCCATCTGAGCACCTAGCTGTACTCAGACCCATAGACAGATGTCCCCAGAGGTAAAAAGGAAAGAACAGGCCCTAGGCACTAATCATATCCATTGCTTTTGTTTCCAGGCATCTCTCCTCAGAGGCCTGGATTTAAAAACCAGCATATGGCTGTTTCATGACTCACCCATCAGAAAACATCTCATCTACACATGGGAAACTTGCACGTAGGAGCTGTGTCAAAGCCGCTGTTTAGGAGAACCCTTCAGGGCCCCAGTGCCACCGCTTCATTCCAAGGTCTCCATAGACACAAAAGCACATTAGGACCCATCCATAGGAGAGTCCATTTCAACTAAGCCTCCTCGGTTGCTCCACCAGATCCAGCAGATCTAACCTGTCTTGTTTCTAGGAGACAATTGGAATGCGAGGTGGGCTACCCAGCCATGCATCCTTAAAACCCTGCTCAGAATCATTGGCCTGGAGCCAAACAGCAGGTCGCAATTGTCCTGCAGAAGTCACTTTGCAGTTTGGAGCTTCTCACAAATCCCATCGTGGGAAAACCCCCATGGCCTCTTAATGCCCCCCCTTCGTGAAGGGGCCATCAGGGACAGAAACACCAACTTGAGCGATCGACTGATCCTCGACTTGACTTCAGATGCAAGAGAAGTCGATTCAGGTCTGTAGATTCTACCATCGCTGATACAAAATCCAGATACAAAAACCTGAGCAAGCGCCTCAGACTCGCACTTTCTTCATATCCTAAAGAGTTCTTCTCATGGTTTGTAGATCGGGCCTGCCATACCTACGTCCCCAAACCTAAGTTGAGTTTGTGTTTTCAGACTTCTGTCCTCAAATTCCTGGGCCACAAACCCTCCAGGCTGGGGCACCTGGAGCCACACATTAGGACTGTGCCTACCAATCCATGGGAATTCTGCCCATTCCATGGTCCAAAATCGTACAAATTAGGAGAAACCTCCAAAGTCCCTGAGGTCATCCCAATAGAGAAGGTCGCCCGGAACAAACAAGGGCTGTCTGACACCAGCTGATAATCGACCTCCACTCATACCATAGTTGGATGTCCCTAGAGAAGAATATTGAACCAGACAGGACCCTAGGCCATATTAAGATCCATTGCTTTGGGTTACGGGCATGTGTCCTCAAAAGCCTGATTCCAATACGAGCATAGGGGTTTTCCTGAGGCACCCATCAGTACTCATCTCGTCTCCACAAGGAAACCTGTGCATGGGAGCCATGTCCAAAGCTTAGGAGAGTACTTCAGGTTCCCGGTGCCACCGCCCCATTCCAAGGCCCTCATGGACACAAAAACACATTAGGACCCATCCTCAGGAAAGTCCATTTCAACTCAGCGACCCTGGTTGCTCCGGCAGAGCCATCAACTCTAAAATGTCTTGTTGCTAGGAGACAATTGGAATGGGAGGCGGGCTTCCCAGGCATCCATCCGCGAATGGTGCTCTGGAGTCATTCCATATGGGATGTCCTGGAGCTGCCCAACAGGTCTCAATTGTCCCGCAGAAGGAATCCTTGAAGGGGGCATCCCACAACTCCCAACGTGGGAAAACCTCAATGGCCTCGAGATTCCGCTCCCTTCATGAAGCGGCCGTCATGCACAGAAACTCCAACCTGAGCCAACGTCTGATCCTCGCCCTGACTTCAGATGCATGAGATATTGGTTCAGATCTGCAGGGGGTACCTGCCGTGCCCTCGCCCTGAAACCCAAGTGTACCTTGTCTTCTCACACTTCCGTCCTCACACTCCTGGCCCCGAAGCCCTCAAGTTTGGCAATTCGGAACCCACAATGCAGCACTCTGCCTGCCCTCTAGAAAAAAAATTAGTGCCTCATGAGCTGCCCAGGCACCTTAAATGAGGATAAACCTACACAGCACTCGACTTTACCGAAATAATATAGTCTAACCTGGGCACTAATGCACTGTCGAACACAACCTGAGCTAGGACCACCTGACCAACACCCAGAAAGCTGACCGCACACTGAGCACATAAAACCCGCCATGGCCTTAGGTATCCTCTCTTCTGTACCTCAGTTTTCAGGTTTCAGAACCGAGACCATATCTCCAAACACTGCCCAGGGGTGAGTGTGATGCAGAAATCAGAACTCCTCCTTACCCATGGCAAGAACCCTTGTGGTTGGCACGTTGTCCAACGTTCAGTTTAGGAGAAACCAGCATTCACCCTGAGGCCCCACTCATTCTTGAGTGCGACGAGGGCATACACACGCATTGTGACCCACAGCATGAGTCCTGTCCTCTAGTAAGTCCTCTTAGTGGCTGGACCATTAGATGTCATAATGGGCTTGACATGTCCCTAGGCCCCAATTTTTAACCAGATTTCTGATTGTCCAGTCGCCCCTCCCCAGGGCTCTGCTCTGGAATCCCTCATTTGGTGGGACACCTGAGGTTAAAAAAGAAAACAACAACAACAACAACAACAACAACAAACGGACTTCCTCCAGCCCACAGAATGACCCCAAACTCTTTGGACGGGACCCAACCAGCAGAGAGTAAGACTCGTCCATTTCCCATGAAGTCACCCAGAAATTCCACGACCAAGAATGACACGATATCCAGAGACAAAAACTTGAGCAGGAGCCTCACACTCGCCCTTCTTTCAAATCCCGAAGAGTTCTCCTCATGGTCTGTAGATCAGTCCTGCCATACCTATGACCCGAAACATAAGCCGAGTTTGTGTTTTCTGACAACTGTCCAAACAGCCCTGGCCTACACAACCTACAGGCTCAGGCCCCTGGAGCCAAACCTGAGGACTGTATTTCGCCTCTCCAATGGAATTGTGTGTGCCCATTCCAATGGCCTCAACCCTCCTAATAGGATAAACCACTTAAGTCCCTGATCCAGGGACAATCTGAGCCCAACTGAGCACCTACCTGCACTCAGACCCATAGACAGATGTCCCCAGAGGTAAAAAGGAAAGAACAGGACCCTAGGCACTAATCATATCCATTGCTTTGGTTTCCAGGCATCTCTCCTCAGAGGCCTGGATTTCAAAAGCAGCATATAGCTGTTTCTTGACTCACCCATCAGAAACCATCTCATCTACACATGGGAAACTTGCACGTTGGAGCTGTGTCAAAGCCTCTGTTTAGGAGAACCCTTTAGGGCCCCAGTGCCACCGCTTCATTCCAAGGTCTCCATAAACACGAAAGCAAATTAGGACCCATCCCCAGGGGTGTCCATTTCAACTCAGATTCCTCGGTTCTTCCTCACACATCCAGGAGATCTAACCTGTATTGTTGCTAGGAGACAATTGGAATGCGAGGTGGGCTACCCAGCCATCCATCCTTAGAACCCTGCTCAGAATCATTGGCCTGGAGCCAAACAACAGGTCTCAATTGTTCTGCAGAAGACTCGCTGCACTTTGGAGCTTCTCACAACTCCCATCGTGGGAAAACCCCCATGGCCTCGTGATGCCCCCCCATTCATGAAGGGGCCATCAGGGACAGAAACTCCAACCTGAGCGATCGTCTGATCCTCGCCCTTTCTTCAGGTGCACGAGATTTCAATTCAGGTCTGTAGATTGTGCCTGCCATGGCCTCACCCAGAAACCTAAGCCTAGCTTGTGTTCTCAGACTTTTGTCGTCAGACTACTGGCCCACAAGCCCTCCAGTTTGGCAATCCAGAACTACAATGCAGCACTCTTCCTGCCCTCCAGAAGAAAAACATTGTCCTCTGGGGCTACCCAGTAACCCCAAATGAGGATCAACCTGCACCGACCTTGGCTGTACCCCAAATACATAGGCTGACCAGGGCACTAATGTCCTTTCTGGCACAGCCTGAGCCTGGACCCCCTGGCCCCTCCCAGACAGCTGGCCGCACACTGAGCACATCGAGCCGCCATGGCCTTCGGTCGTCATCTCTTCCCAACCTCGGTTTTCAGGTTTCAGAAACTAGACATTATCTCCTATCACTGACCAGGGTTGAAGGTGATGCAGAAATCAGAACTCCTTCCCCATGGCAAGAAACCTTGTGGTTGGCATGCTGTCCAACGTTCAGAGTAGTTGAAACCAGTGTGGCCCATGAGGCCCCGCCCATGCTCACGGGCCACATTGGTCACAAACACACATTGTGACCCTCAGGCTGAGCCCAGTCCTCAAGTAAGGCCACTCAGTGGCTGGATGAAGAGATAGCATATTGGGCTTGCCATGCCCCTAGGCCCCAATTTTTAACCATAGTTCGGGTTGTCCCTTCAGTCTTCCCCACGGCTTAGCTTTGGAATTCCTCTTTTGGTGGGACACCTGAGGTAAAAAAACTAAAAGGAGTCCTCCCATCCCACAGATTGACGAAAAGCAATTGGGAATCGGGCCAAATCCTCAGAGAGGAAGATTCGTCCATGGCCCATGAGGCCTCCCCGACATTCCACGGCCATCGCTGATACAAAATCCAGAGACAAAAGCCTGAGCAAGCACCTCAGACTCGCACTTTCTTTATATCCTGAAGAGTTTTTCTCATGGTTTGTAGATCGGGCCTGCCATACCTACGTCCCCAAACCTAAGTTGAGTTTGTGTTTTCAGACTTCTGTCCTCAAAGTCTTGGGCCACACACCCTCCAGGCTGTGCCCCTGGAGCCACACATTAGGACTGTGCCTACCAATCCATGGGAATTCTGCCCATTCCATGGTCCAAAATCGTACAAATTAGGAGAAACCTCCAAAGTCCCTGAGGTCATCCCAATAGTGTAGGTCGCCCGGAACAAACAAGGGCTGTCTGACACCAGCTGATAATCGACCTCCACTCATACCATAGTTGGATGTCCCTAGAGAAGAATATTGAACCAGACAGGACCCTAGGCCATATTAAGATCCATTGCTTTGGGTTACGGGCATGTGTCCTCAAAAGCCTGATTCCAATACGAGCATAGGGGTTTTCCTGAGGCACCCATCAGAACTCATCTCGTCTCCACAAGGAAACCTGTGCATGGGAGCCATGTCCAAAGCTTAGGAGAGTACTTCAGGGTCCCGGTACCACCGCCCCATTCCAAGGCCCTCATGGACACAAAAACACATTAGGACCCATCCTCAGGAAAGTCCATTTCAATTCAGCCACCCTGGTTGCTCCGGTAGAGCCATCAACTCTAAACTGTCTTGTTGCTAGGAGACAATTGGAATGGGAGGCGGGCTTCCCAGGCATCCATCCGCGAACGGTGCTCTGGAGTCATTCCATATGGGATGTCCTGGAGCTGCCCATCAGGTCTCAATTGTCCCGCAGAAGGAATCCTTGAAGGGGGCATCCCACAACTCCCAATGTGGGAAAACCTCAATGGCCTCGAGATTCCGCTCCTTTCATGAAGCGGCCGTCATGCACAGAAACTCCAACCTGAGCCAACGTCTGATCCTTGCCCTGACTTCAGATGCATGAGATATTGGTTCAGATCTGCAGGGGGTACCTGCCGTGCCCTCGCCCTGAAACCCAAGTCTACCTTGTCTTTTACACTTCCGTCCTCATACTCCTGGCCCAAAAGCCCTCAAGTCTGGCAATTCCGAACCCACAATGCAGCACTCTGCCTGCCCTCTAGAAAACAAATTAGTGCCTCACGAGCTGCCCAGGAACGTTAAATGAGGATCAACCTACACAGCACTCGACTTTACCGAAATTATATAGTCTAACCTGGGCACTAATGCTCTGTCGAACACAACCTGAGCCCGGATCTCCTGACCAACACCGAGAAAGCTGACTGCACACTGAGCACATAAAACCCGCCATGGCCTTAGGTATCCTCTCTTCTGTCCCTCAGTTTTCAGGCTTCAGAACCGAGACATTATCTCCAATCACTGCCCAGGGGTGAGTGTGATGCAGAAATCAGAACTCCTCATTACCCATGGCAAGAACCCTTGTGGTTGGCACTTTGTCCAACGTTCAGTGAAGGAGAAACAAGCATTCACACTGAGGCCCCGCCCATTCTTGAGTGCGACGAGGGCATACACACGCATTGTGACCCACAGCATGAGTCCTGTCCTCTAGTAAGTCCTCTTTGTGGCTGGACAATTAGATGTCATAATGGGCTTGACAAGTCCCTAGGCCCCAATTTTTAACCAGATTTCTGATTGTCCAGTCGCCCCTCCCCAGGGCTCTGCTCTGGAATCCCTCATTTGGTGGGACACCTGAGGTTAAAAAAGAAAACAACAACAACAACAACAACAACAACAACAAGAACAAAAAACGGACTTCCTCCAGCCCACAGAATGACCCCAAACTCTTTGGACAGGGCCAAACCACCAGAGAGTAAGACTCGTCCATTTCCCATGAAGTCACCCAAAAATTCCACGACCATGAGTGACACGATATCCAGAGACAAAAACTTGAGCAGGAGCTTCACACTCACCCTTGTTTCAAATCCCGAAAGGTTCTCCTCATGGTCTGTAGATCAGTCCTGCCATACCTATGACCCGAAACATAAGCCGAGTTTCTGTTTTCAGACAACTGTCCAAACAGCCCTGGCCTACACAACCAACAGGCTCAGGCCCCTGGAGCCAAACCTGAGGACTGTACTTGGCCTCTCCAAGGGAATTGTGTGTGCCCATTCCAATGGCCTCAACCCTCCTAATAGGATAAACCTCAAAAGTCCCTGATCCAGGGACAATCTGAGCCCAACTGAGCACCTACCTGCACTCAGACCCATAGACAGATGTCCCCAGAGGTAAAAAGGAAAGAACAGGACCCTAGGCACTAATCAGATCCATTGCTTTGGTTTCCAGGCATCTCTCCTCAGAGGCCTGGATTTCAAAAGCAGCATATAGCTGTTTCTTGACTCACCCATCAGAAAATATCTCATCTACACATGGGAAACTTGCACGTTGGAGCTGTGTCAAAGCCTCTGTTTAGGAGAACCCTTTATAGCCCCAATGCCACCGCTTCATTCCAAGGTCTCCATAGACACAAAAGCACTTTAGGACCCATCCCCAGGGGTGTCCATTTCAACTCAGCGTCCTCGGTTGCTCCCCACACATCCAGGAGATCTAACCTGTCTTGTTGCTAGGAGACAATTGGAATGCGAGGTGGGCTACCCAGCCATCCATCCTTAGAACCCTGCTCAGAATCATTGGCCTGGAGCCAAACAACAGGTCTCAATTGTTCTGCAGAAGACTCTCTGCACTTTGGAGCTTCTCACAACTCCCATCGTGGGAAAACCTCCATGGCCTCGTGATGCCCCCCCATTCAAGAAGGGGCCATCAGGGACAGAAACTCCAACCTGAGCGATCGTCTGATCCTCGCCCTGTCTTCAGATACACGAGATCTCAATTCAGGTCTATAGATTGTGCCTGCCATGGCCTAACCCAGAAACCTAAGCCTAGCTTGTGTTCTCAGACGTTTGTCGTCAGACTAATGGCCCACAAGCCCTCCAGTTTGGCAATCCAGAACTACAATTCAGCACTCTTCCTGCCCTCCAGAAGAAAAACATTGTCCTCTGGGGCTACCCAGTAACCCCAAATGAGGATCAACCTGCACCGACCTTGGCTGTACCCCCAATACATAGGCTGACCAGGGCACTAATGTCCTTTCTGACACAGCCTGAGCCTGGACCCCCTGGCCCCTCCCAGACAGCTGGCCGCACACTGAGCACATCGAGCCGCCATGGCCTTCGGTCGTCATCTCTTCCCAACCTCGGTTTTCAGGTTTCAGAACCTAGACCTTATCTCCTATCACTGACCAGGGTTGAAGGTGATGCAGAAATCAGAACTCCTTCCCCATGGCAAGAAACCTTGTGGTTGGCATGCTGTCCAACGTTCAGAGTAGTTGAAACCAGTGTTGCCCATGAGGCCCCGCCCATGCTCGCGGGCCACATTGGTCACAAACACACATTGTGACCCTCGGGCTGAGCCCAGTCCTCAAGTAAGGCCACTCAGTGGCTGGATGAAGAGATAGCATATTGGGCTTGCCATGCCCCTAGGCCCCAATTTTTAACCATAGTTCGGGTTGTCCCTTCAGTCTTCCCCACGGCTTTGCTTTGGAATTCCTCTTTTGGTGGGACACCTGAGGTAAAAAAACTAAAAGGAGTCCTCCCATCCCACAGATTGACGAAAAGCAATTGGGAATCGGGCCAAATCCTCAGAGAGGAAGATTCGTCCATGGCCCATGAGGCCTCCCCGACATTCCACGGCCATCGCTGATACAAAATCCAGAGACAAAAGCCTGAGCAAGCACCTCAGACTCGCACTTTATTTATATCCTGAAGAGTTTTTCTCATGGTTTGTAGATCGGGCCTGCCATACCTACGTCCCCAAACCTAAGTTGAGTTTGTGTTTTCAGACTTCTGTCCTCAAAGTCTTGGGCCACACACCCTCCAGGCTGTGCCCCTGGAGCCACACATTAGGACTGTGCCTACCAATCCATGGGAATTCTGCCCATTCCATGGTCCAAAATCGTACAAATTAGGAGAAACCTCCAAAGTCCCTGAGGTCATCCCAATAGTGTAGGTCGCCCGGAACAAACAAGGGCTGTCTGACACCAGCTGATAATCGACCTCCACTCATACCATAGTTGGATGTCCCTAGAGAAGAATATTGAACCAGACAGGACCCTAGGCCATATTAAGATCCATTGCTTTGGGTTACGGGCATGTGTCCTCAAAAGCCTGATTCCAATACGAGCATAGGGGTTTTCCTGAGGCACCCATCAGAACTCATCTCGTCTCCACAAGGAAACCTGTGCATGGGAGCCATGTCCAAAGCTTAGGAGAGTACTTCAGGGTCCCGGTACCACCGCCCCATTCCAAGGCCCTCATGGACACAAAAACACATTAGGACCCATCCTCAGGAAAGTCCATTTCAATTCAGCCACCCTGGTTGCTCCGGTAGAGCCATCAACTCTAAACTGTCTTGTTGCTAGGAGACAATTGGAATGGGAGGCGGGCTTCCCAGGCATCCATCCGCGAACGGTGCTCTGGAGTCATTCCATATGGGATGTCCTGGAGCTGCCCATCAGGTCTCAATTGTCCCGCAGAAGGAATCCTTGAAGGGGGCATCCCACAACTCCCAATGTGGGAAAACCTCAATGGCCTCGAGATTCCGCTCCTTTCATGAAGCGGCCGTCATGCACAGAAACTCCAACCTGAGCCAACGTCTGATCCTTGCCCTGACTTCAGATGCATGAGATATTGGTTCAGATCTGCAGGGGGTACCTGCCGTGCCCTCGCCCTGAAACCCAAGTCTACCTTGTCTTTTACACTTCCGTCCTCATACTCCTGGCCCAAAAGCCCTCAAGTCTGGCAATTCCGAACCCACAATGCAGCACTCTGCCTGCCCTCTAGAAAACAAATTAGTGCCTCACGAGCTGCCCAGGAACGTTAAATGAGGATCAACCTACACAGCACTCGACTTTACCGAAATTATATAGTCTAACCTGGGCACTAATGCTCTGTCGAACACAACCTGAGCCCGGATCTCCTGACCAACACCGAGAAAGCTGACTGCACACTGAGCACATAAAACCCGCCATGGCCTTAGGTATCCTCTCTTCTGTCCCTCAGTTTTCAGGCTTCAGAACCGAGACATTATCTCCAATCACTGCCCAGGGGTGAGTGTGATGCAGAAATCAGAACTCCTCATTACCCATGGCAAGAACCCTTGTGGTTGGCACTTTGTCCAACGTTCAGTGAAGGAGAAACAAGCATTCACACTGAGGCCCCGCCCATTCTTGAGTGCGACGAGGGCATACACACGCATTGTGACCCACAGCATGAGTCCTGTCCTCTAGTAAGTCCTCTTTGTGGCTGGACAATTAGATGTCATAATGGGCTTGACAAGTCCCTAGGCCCCAATTTTTAACCAGATTTCTGATTGTCCAGTCGCCCCTCCCCAGGGCTCTGCTCTGGAATCCCTCATTTGGTGGGACACCTGAGGTTAAAAAAGAAAACAACAACAACAACAACAACAACAACAACAAGAACAAAAAACGGACTTCCTCCAGCCCACAGAATGACCCCAAACTCTTTGGACAGGGCCAAACCACCAGAGAGTAAGACTCGTCCATTTCCCATGAAGTCACCCAAAAATTCCACGACCATGAGTGACACGATATCCAGAGACAAAAACTTGAGCAGGAGCTTCACACTCACCCTTGTTTCAAATCCCGAAAGGTTCTCCTCATGGTCTGTAGATCAGTCCTGCCATACCTATGACCCGAAACATAAGCCGAGTTTCTGTTTTCAGACAACTGTCCAAACAGCCCTGGCCTACACAACCAACAGGCTCAGGCCCCTGGAGCCAAACCTGAGGACTGTACTTGGCCTCTCCAAGGGAATTGTGTGTGCCCATTCCAATGTCCTCAACCCTCATAATAGGATAAACCTCAAAAGTCCCTGATCCAGGGACAATCTGAGCCCAACTGAGCACCTACCTGCACTCAGACCCATAGACAGATGTCCCCAGAGGTAAAAAGGAAAGAACAGGACCCTAGGCACTAATCAGATCCATTGCTTTGGTTTCCAGGCATCTCTCCTCAGAGGCCTGGATTTCAAAAGCAGCATATAGCTGTTTCTTGACTCACCCATCAGAAAATATCTCATCTACACATGGGAAACTTGCACGTTGGAGCTGTGTCAAAGCCTCTGTTTAGGAGAACCCTTTATAGCCCCAATGCCACCGCTTCATTCCAAGGTCTCCATAGACACAAAAGCACTTTAGGACCCATCCCCAGGGGTGTCCATTTCAACTCAGCGTCCTCGGTTGCTCCCCACACATCCAGGAGATCTAACCTGTCTTGTTGCTAGGAGACAATTGGAATGCGAGGTGGGCTACCCAGCCATCCATCCTTAGAACCCTGCTCAGAATCATTGGCCTGGAGCCAAACAACAGGTCTCAATTGTTCTGCAGAAGACTCTCTGCACTTTGGAGCTTCTCACAACTCCCATCGTGGGAAAACCTCCATGGCCTCGTGATGCCCCCCCATTCAAGAAGGGGCCATCAGGGACAGAAACTCCAACCTGAGCGATCGTCTGATCCTCGCCCTGTCTTCAGATACACGAGATCTCAATTCAGGTCTATAGATTGTGCCTGCCATGGCCTAACCCAGAAACCTAAGCCTAGCTTGTGTTCTCAGACGTTTGTCGTCAGACTAATGGCCCACAAGCCCTCCAGTTTGGCAATCCAGAACTACAATTCAGCACTCTTCCTGCCCTCCAGAAGAAAAACATTGTCCTCTGGGGCTACCCAGTAACCCCAAATGAGGATCAACCTGCACCGACCTTGGCTGTACCCCCAATACATAGGCTGACCAGGGCACTAATGTCCTTTCTGACACAGCCTGAGCCTGGACCCCCTGGCCCCTCCCAGACAGCTGGCCGCACACTGAGCACATCGAGCCGCCATGGCCTTCGGTCGTCATCTCTTCCCAACCTCGGTTTTCAGGTTTCAGAACCTAGACCTTATCTCCTATCACTGACCAGGGTTGAAGGTGATGCAGAAATCAGAACTCCTTCCCCATGGCAAGAAACCTTGTGGTTGGCATGCTGTCCAACGTTCAGAGTAGTTGAAACCAGTGTGGCCCATGAGGCCCCGCCCATGCTCGCGGGCCACATTGGTCACAAACACACATTGTGACCCTCGGGCTGAGCCCAGTCCTCAAGTAAGGCCACTCAGTGGCTGGATGAAGAGATAGCATATTGGGCTTGCCATGCCCCTAGGCCCCAATTTTTAACCATAGTTCGGGTTGTCCCTTCAGTCTTCCCCACGGCTTTGCTTTGGAATTCCTCTTTTGGTGGGACACCTGAGGTAACAAAACTGAAAGGAGTCCTCCCATCCCACAGATTGACGAAAAGCAATTGGGAATCGGGCCAAAGCCTCAGAGAGGAAGATTCGTCCATGGCCCATGAGGCCTCCCCGACATTCCACGGCCATCGCTGATACAAAATCCAGAGACAAAAGCCTGAGCAAGCACCTCAGACTCGCACTTTCTTCATATCCTGAAGAGTTTTTCTCATGGTTTGTAGATCAGGCCTGCCATACCTACGTCCCCAAACCTAAGTTGAGTTTGTGTTTTCAGACTTCTGTCCTCAAAGTCTTGGGCCACACACCCTCCAGGCTGGGCCCCTAGAGCCACACATTAGGACTGTGCCTACCAATCCATGGGAATTATGCCCATTCCATGGTCCAAAATCGTACAAATTAGGAGAAACCTCCAAAGTCCCTGAGGTCATCCCAATAGTGTAGGTCGCCCGGAACAAACAAGGGCTGTCTGACACCAGCTGATAATCGACCTCCACTCATACCATAGTTGGATGTCCCTAGAGAAGAATATTGAACCAGACAGGAACCTAGGCCATATTAAGATCCATTGCTTTGGGTTACGGGCATGTGTCCTCAAAAGCCTGATTACAATACGAGCATAGGGGTTTTCCTGAGGCATCCATCAGAACTCATCTCGTCTCCACAAGGAAACCTGTGTATGGGAGCCATGTCCAAAGCTTAGGAGAGTACTTCAGGGTCCTGGTGCCACCGCCCCATTCCAAGGCCCTCATGGACACAAAAACACATTAGGACCCATCCTCAGGAAAGTCCATTTCAACTCAGCCACCCTGGTTGCTCCGGTAGAGCCATCAACTCTAAACTGTCTTGTTGCTAGGAGACAATTGGAATGGGAGGCGGGCTTCCCAGGCATCCATCCGCGAACGGTGCTCTGGAGTCATTCCATATGGGATGTCCTGGAGCTGTCCAACATGTCTCAATTGTCCCGCAGAAGGAATCCTTGAAGGGGGCATCCCACAACTCCCAATGTGGGAAAACCTCAATGGCCTCGAGATTCCGCTCCTTTCATGAAGCGGCCGTCATGCACAGAAACTCCAACCTGAGCCAACGTCTGATCCTCGCCCTGACTTCAGATGCATGAGATATTGGTTCAGATCTGCAGGGGGTACCTGCCGTGCCCTCGCCCTGAAACCCAAGTCTACCTTGTCTTTTCACACTTCTATCCTCATACTCCTGGCCCAAAAGCCCTCAAGTTTGGCAATTCCGGACCCACAATGCAGCACTCTGCCTGCCCTCTAGAAAACAAATTAGTGCCTCATGAGCTGCCCAGGAACATTAAATGAGGATCAACCTACACAGCACTCGACTTTACCGAAATTATATAGTCTAACCTGGGCACTAATGCTCTGTCGAACACAACCTGAGCCCGGATCTCCTGACCAACACCGAGAAAGCTGACTGCACACTGAGCACATAAAACCCGCCATGGCCTTAGGTATCCTCTCTTCTGTACCTCAGTTTTCAGGCTTCAGAACCGAGACCTTATCGCCAATCACTGCCCAGGGGTGAGTGTGATGCAGAAATCAGAACTCCTCATTACCCATGGCAAGAACCCTTGTGGTTGGCACTTTGTCCAACGTTCAGTGAAGGAGAAACCAGCATTCACACTGAGGCCCCACCCATTCTTGAGTGCGACGAGGGCATACACACGCATTGTGACCCACAGCATGAGTCCTGTCCTCTAGTAAGTCCTCTTTGTGGCTGGACAATTAGATGTCATAATGGGCTTGACATGTCCCTAGGCCCCAATTTTTAACCAGATTTCTGATTGTCCAGTCGCCCCTCCCCAGGGCTCTGCTCTGGAATCCCTCATTTGGTGGGACACCTGAGGTTAAAAAAGAAAACAACAACAACAACAACAACAACAACAACAACAACAACAAAACGGACTTCTTCCAGCCCACAGAATGATCCCAAACTCTTTGGACAGGGCCAAACCACCAGAGAGTAAGACTCGTCCATTTCCCATGAAGTCACCCAAAAATTCCACGACCATGAGTGACACGATATCCAGAGACAAAAACTTGAGCAGGAGCCTCAAACTCACCCTTCTTTCAAATCCCGAAAGGTTCTCCTCATGGTCTGTAGATCAGTCCTGCCATACCTATGACCCGAAACATAAGCCGAGTTTGTGTTTTCAGACAACTGTCCAAACAGCCCTGGCCTACACAACCAACAGGCTCAGGCCCCTGGAGCCAAACCTGAGGACTGTACTTGGCCTCTCCAAAAGAATTGTGTGTGCCCATTCCAATGGCCTCAACCCTCCTAATAGGATAAACCTCAAAAGTCCCTGATCCAGGGACAATCTGAGCGCAACTGAGCACCTACCTGCACTGAGACCCATAGACAGATGTCCCCAGAGGTAAAAAGGAAAGAACAGGACCCTAGGCACTAATCAGATCCATTGCTTTGGTTTCCAGGCATCTCTCCTCAGAGGCCTGGATTTCAAAAGCAGCATATAGCTGTTTCTTGACTCACCCATCAGAAAACATCTCATCTACACATGGGAAACTTGCACGTTTGAGCTGTGTCAAAGCCTCTGTTTAGGAGAACCTTTTGGGGCCCCAGTGCCACCGCTTCATTCCAAGGTCTCCATAGACACAAAAGCACATTAGGACCCATCCCCAGGGGTGTCCATTTCAACTCAGCGTCCTCGGTTGCTCCCCACAGATCCAGGAGATCTAACCTGTCTTGTTGCTAGGAGACAATTGGAATGCGAGGTGGGCTACCCAGCCATCCATCCTTAGAACCCTGCTCAGAATCATTGGCCTGTTGCCAAACAACAGGTCTCAATTGTTCTGCAGAAGACTCTCTGCACTTTGGAGCTTCTCACAACTCCCATCGTGGGAAAACCCCCATGGCCTCGTGATGCCCCCCCATTCATGAAGGGGCCATCAGGGACAGAAACTCCAACCTGAGCGATCGTCTGATCCTCGCCCTGTCTTCAGATGCACGAGATCTCAGTTCAGGTCTGTAGATTGTGCCTGCCATGGCCTAACCCAGAAACCTAAGCCTAGCTTGTGTTCTCAGACGTTTGTCGTCAGTCTAATGGCCCACAAGCCCTCCAGTTTGGCAATCCAGAACTACAATGCAGCACTCTTCCTGCCCTCCAGAAGAAAAACATTGTCCTCTGGGGCTACCCAGTAACCCCAAATGAGGATCAACCTGCACCGACCTTGGCTGTACCCCCAATACATAGGCTGACCAGGGCACTAATGTCCTTTCTGACACAGCCTGGGCCTGGACCCCCTGGCCCCTCCCAGACAGCTGGCCGCACACTGAGCACATCGAGCCGCCATGGCCTTAGGTCGTCATCTCTTCCCAACCTCGGTTTTCAGGTTTCAGAACCTAGACCTTATCTCCTATCACTGACCAGGATTGTAGGTGATGCAGAAATCAGAACTCCTTCCCCATGGCAAGAAACCTTGTGGTTGGCATGCTGTCCAACGTTCAGAGTAGTTGAAACCAGTGTGGCCCATGAGGCCCCGCCCATGCTCGCGGGCCACATTGGTCACAAACACACATTGTGACCCTCAGGCTGAGCCCAGTCCTCAAGTAAGGCCACTCAGTGGCTGGATGAAGAGATAGCATATTGGGCTTGCCATGCCCCTAGGCCCCAATTTTTAACCATATTCGGGTTGTCCCTTCAGTCTTCCCCACGGCTTTCCTTTGGAATTCCTCTTTTGGTGGGACACCTGAGGTAACAAAACTGAAAGGAGTCCTCCCATCCCACAGATTGACGAAAAGCAATTGGGAATCGGGCCAAAGCCTCAGAGAGGAAGATTCGTCCATGGCCCATGAGGCCTCCCCGACATTCCACGGCCATCGCTGATACAAAATCCAGAGACAAAAGCCTGAGCAAGCACCTCAGACTCGCACTTTCTTCATATCCTGAAGAGTTTTTCTCATGGTTTGTAGATCGGGCCTGCCATACCTACATCCCAAACCTAAGTTGAGTTTGTGTTTTCAGACTTCTGTCCTCAAAGTCTTGGGCCACACACCCTCCAGGCTGGGCCCCTAGAGCCACACATTAGGACTGTGCCTACCAATCCATGGGAATTCTGCCCATTCCATGGTCCAAAATCGTACAAATTAGGAGAAACCTCCAAAGTCCCTGAGGTCATCCCAATAGTGTAGGTCGCCCGGAACAAACAAGGGCTGTCTGACACCAGCTGATAATCGACCTCCACTCATACCATAGTTGGATGTCCCTAGAGAAGAAGATTGAACCAGACAGGACCCTAGGCCATATTAAGATCCATTGCTTTGGGTTACGGGCATGTGTCCTCAAAAGCCTGATTCCAATACGAGCATATGGGTTTTCCTGTGGCACCCATCAGAACTCATCTCGTCTCCACAAGGAAACCTGTGCATGGGAGCCATGTCCAAAGCTTAGGAGAGTACTTCAGGGTCCCGGTGCCACCGCCCCATTCCAAGGCCCTCATGGACACAAAAACACATTAGGACCCATCCTCAGGAAAGTCCATTTCAACTCAGCCACCCTGGTTGCTCCGGCAGAGCCATCAACTCTAAACTGTCTTGTTGCTAGGAGACAATTGGAATGGGAGGCGGGCTTCCCAGGCATCCATCCGCGAACGGTGCTCTGGAGTCATTCCATATGGGATGTCCTGGAGCTGTCCCACAGGTCTCAATTGTCCCGCAGAAGGAATCCTTGAAGGGGGCATCCCACAACTCCCAACGTGGGAATACCTCAATGGCCTCGAGATTCCGCTCCCTTCATGAAGCGGCCGTCATGCACAGAAACTCCAATTTCAGCCAACGTCTGATCCTCGCCCTGACTTCAGATGCATGAGATATTGGTTCAGATCTGCAGGGGGTACCTGCCGTGCCCTCGCCCTGAAACCCAAGTCTGCCTTGTCTTCTCACACTTCCGTCCTCACACTCCTGGCCCCGAAGCCCTCAAGTTTGGCAATTGCGGACCCACAATGCAGCACTCTACCTGCCCTCTAGAAAAAAAATTAGTGCCTCATGAGCTGCCCAGGCACCTTAAATGAGGATCAACCTACACAGCACTCGACTTTACCGAAATAATATAGTCTAAGCTTGGCACTAATGCACTGTCGAACACAACCTGAGCCCGGATCTCCTGACCAACACCGAGAAAGCTGACTGCACACTGAGCACATAAAACCCGCCATGGCCTTAGGTATCCTCTCTTCTGTACCTCAGTTTTCAGGCTTCAGAACCGAGACCTTATCTCCAATCACTGCCCAGGGGTGAGTGTGATGCAGAAATCAGAACTCCTCCTTACCCATGGCAAGAACCCTTGTGGTTGGCACTTTGTCCAACGTTCAGTGAAGGAGAAACCAGCATTCACCCTGAGGCCCCGCCCATTCTTGAGTGCGACGAGGGCATACACACGCATTGTGACCCACAGCATGAGTCCTGTCCTCTAGTAAGTCCTCTTTGTGGCTGGATCATTAGATGTCATAATGGGCTTGACATGTCCCTAGGCCCCAATTTTTAACCAGATTTCTGATTGTCCAGTCGCCCCTCCCCAGGGCTCTGCTCTGGAATCCCTCATTTGGTGGGACACCTGAGGTTAAAAAAGAAAACAACAACAACAACAACAACAACAACAACAACAAAACGGACTTCTTCCAGCCCACAGAATGACCCCAAACTCTTTGGACAGGGCCAAACCACCAGAGAGTAAGACTCGTCCATTTCCCATGAAGTCACCCAAAAATTCCACGACCATGAGTGACACGATATCCAGAGACAAAAACTTGAGCAGGAGCCTCAAACTCACCCTTCTTTCAAATCCCGAAAGGTTCTCCTCATGGTCTGTAGATCAGTCCTGCCATACCTATGACCCGAAACATAAGCCGAGTTTGTGTTTTCAGACAACTGTCCAAACAGCCCTGGCCTACACAACCAACAGGCTCAGGCCCCTGGAGCCAAACCTGAGGACTGTACTTGGCCTCTCCAAAAGAATTGTGTGTGCCCATTCCAATGGCCTCAACCCTCCTAATAGGATAAACCTCAAAAGTCCCTGATCCAGGGACAATCTGAGCGCAACTGAGCACCTACCTGCACTGAGACCCATAGACTGATGTCCCCAGAGGTAAAAAGGAAAGAACAGGACCCTAGGCACTAATCAGATCCATTGCTTTGGTTTCCAGGCATCTCTCCTCAGAGGCCTGGATTTCAAAAGCAGCATATAGCTGTTTCTTGACTCACCCATCAGAAAACATCTCATCTACACATGGGAAACTTGCACGTTTGAGCTGTGTCAAAGCCTCTGTTTAGGAGAACCTTTTGGGGCCCCAGTGCCACCGCTTCATTCCAAGGTCTCCATAGACACAAAAGCACAGTAGGACCCATCCCCAGGGGTGTCCATTTCAACTCAGCGTCCTCGGTTGCTCCCCACAGATCCAGGAGATCTAACCTGTCTTGTTGCTAGGAGACAATTGGAATGCGAGGTGGGCTACCCAGCCATCCATCCTTAGAACCCTGCTCAGAATCATTGGCCTGTTGCCAAACAACAGGTCTCAATTGTTCTGCAGAAGACTCTCTGCACTTTGGAGCTTCTCACAACTCCCATCGTGGGAAAACCCCCATGGCCTCGTGATGCCCCCCCATTCATGAAGGGGCCATCAGGGACAGAAACTCCAACCTGAGCGATCGTCTGATCCTCGCCCTGTCTTCAGATGCACGAGATCTCAGTTCAGGTCTGTAGATTGTGCCTGCCTGGACTCACCCAGAAACCTAAGCCTAGCTTGTGTTCTCAGACTTTTGTCGTCAGACTACTGGCCCACAAGCCCTCCAGTTTGGCAATCCAGAACTACAATTCAGCACTCTTCCTGCCCTCCAGAAGAAAAACATTGTCCTCTGGGGCTACCCAGTAACCCCAAATGAGGATCAACCTGCACCGACCTTGGCTGTACCCCCAATACATAGGCTGACCAGGGCACTAATGTCCTTTCTGACACAGCCTGAGCCTGGACCCCCTGGCCCCTCCCAGACAGCTGGCCGCACACTGAGCACATCGAGCCGCCATGGCCTTAGGTCGTCATCTCTTCCCAACCTCGGTTTTCAGGTTTCAGAACCTAGACCTTATCTCCTATCACTGACCAGGATTGAAGGTGATGCAGAAATCAGAACTCCTTCCCCATGGCAAGAAACCTTGTGGTTGGCATGCTGTCCAACGTTCAGAGTAGTTGAAACCAGTGTGGCCCATGAGGCCCCGCCCATGCTCGCGGGCCACATTGGTCACAAACACACATTGTGACCCTCAGGCTGAGCCCAGTCCTCAAGTAAGGCCACTCAGTGGCTGGATGAAGAGATAGCATATTGGGCTTGCCATGCCCCTAGGCCCCAATTTTTAACCATATTCGGGTTGTCCCTTCAGTCTTCCCCACGGCTTTCCTTTGGAATTCCTCTTTTGGTGGGACACCTGAGGTAACAAAACTGAAAGGAGTCCTCCCATCCCACAGATTGACGAAAAGCAATTGGGAATCGGGCCAAAGCCTCAGAGAGGAAGATTCGTCCATGGCCCATGAGGCCTCCCCGACATTCCACGGCCATCGCTGATACAATATCCAGAGACAAAAGCCTGAGCAAGCACCTCAGACTCGCACTTTCTTCATATCCTGAAGAGTTTTTCTCATGGTTTGTAGATCGGGCCTGCCATACCTACATCCCAAACCTAAGTTGAGTTTGTGTTTTCAGACTTCTGTCCTCAAAGTCTTGGGCCACACACCCTCCAGGCTGGGCCCCTAGAGCCACACATTAGGACTGTGCCTACCAATCCATGGGAATTCTGCCCATTCCATGGTCCAAAATCGTACAAATTAGGAGAAACCTCCAAAGTCCCTGAGGTCATCCCAATAGTGTAGGTCGCCCGGAACAAACAAGGGCTGTCTGACACCAGCTGATAATCGACCTCCACTCATACCATAGTTGGATGTCCCTAGAGAAGAAGATTGAACCAGACAGGACCCTAGGCCATATTAAGATCCATTGCTTTGGGTTACGGGCATGTGTCCTCAAAAGCCTGATTCCAATACGAGCATATGGGTTTTCCTGTGGCACCCATCAGAACTCATCTCGTCTCCACAAGGAAACCTGTGCATGGGAGCCATGTCCAAAGCTTAGGAGAGTACTTCAGGGTCCCGGTGCCACCGCCCCATTCCAAGGCCCTCATGGACACAAAAACACATTAGGACCCATCCTCAGGAAAGTCCATTTCAACTCAGCCACCCTGGTTGCTCCGGCAGAGCCATCAACTCTAAACTGTCTTGTTGCTAGGAGACAATTGGAATGGGAGGCGGGCTTCCCAGGCATCCATCCGCGAACGGTGCTCTGGAGTCATTCCATATGGGATGTCCTGGAGCTGTCCCACAGGTCTCAATTGTCCCGCAGAAGGAATCCTTGAAGGGGGCATCCCACAACTCCCAACGTGGGAATACCTCAATGGCCTCGAGATTCCGCTCCCTTCATGAAGCGGCCGTCATGCACAGAAACTCCAATTTCAGCCAACGTCTGATCCTCGCCCTGACTTCAGATGCATGAGATATTGGTTCAGATCTGCAGGGGGTACCTGCCGTGCCCTCGCCCTGAAACCCAAGTCTGCCTTGTCTTCTCACACTTCCGTCCTCACACTCCTGGCCCCGAAGCCCTCAAGTTTGGCAATTGCGGACCCACAATGCAGCACTCTACCTGCCCTCTAGAAAAAAAATTAGTGCCTCATGAGCTGCCCAGGCACCTTAAATGAGGATCAACCTACACAGCACTCGACTTTACCGAAATAATATAGTCTAAGCTTGGCACTAATGCACTGTCGAACACAACCTGAGCCCGGATCTCCTGACCAACACCGAGAAAGCTGACTGCACACTGAGCACATAAAACCCGCCATGGCCTTAGGTATCCTCTCTTCTGTACCTCAGTTTTCAGGCTTCAGAACCGAGACCTTATCTCCAATCACTGCCCAGGGGTGAGTGTGATGCAGAAATCAGAACTCCTCCTTACCCATGGCAAGAACCCTTGTGGTTGGCACTTTGTCCAACGTTCAGTGAAGGAGAAACCAGCATTCACCCTGAGGCCCCGCCCATTCTTGAGTGCGACGAGGGCATACACACGCATTGTGACCCACAGCATGAGTCCTGTCCTCTAGTAAGTCCTCTTTGTGGCTGGATCATTAGATGTCATAATGGGCTTGACATGTCCCTAGGCCCCAATTTTTAACCAGATTTCTGATTGTCCAGTCGCCCCTCCCCAGGGCTCTGCTCTGGAATCCCTCATTTGGTGGGACACCTGAGGTTAAAAAAGAAAACAACAACAACAACAACAACAACAACAACAACAACAACAAAACGGACTTCTTCCAGCCCACAGAATGATCCCAAACTCTTTGGACAGGGCCAAACCACCAGAGAGTAAGACTCGTCCATTTCCCATGAAGTCACCCAAAAATTCCACGACCATGAGTGACACGATATCCAGAGACAAAAACTTGAGCAGGAGCCTCAAACTCACCCTTCTTTCAAATCCCGAAAGGTTCTCCTCATGGTCTGTAGATCAGTCCTGCCATACCTATGACCCGAAACATAAGCCGAGTTTGTGTTTTCAGACAACTGTCCAAACAGCCCTGGCCTACACAACCAACAGGCTCAGGCCCCTGGAGCCAAACCTGAGGACTGTACTTGGCCTCTCCAAAAGAATTGTGTGTGCCCATTCCAATGGCCTCAACCCTCCTAATAGGATAAACCTCAAAAGTCCCTGATCCAGGGACAATCTGAGCCCAACTGAGCACCTACCTGCACTGAGACCCATAGACAGATGTCCCCAGAGGTAGAAAGGAAAGAACAGGACCCTAGGCACTAATCAGATCCATTGCTTTGGTTTCCAGGCATCTCTCCTCAGAGGCCTGGATTTCAAAAGCAGCATATAGCTGTTTCTTGACTCACCCATCAGAAAACATCTCATCTACACATGGGAAACTTGCACGTTTGAGCTGTGTCAAAGCCTCTGTTTAGGAGAACCTTTTGGGGCCCCAGTGCCACCGCTTCATTCCAAGGTCTCCATAGACACAAAAGCACATTAGGACCCATCCCCAGGGGTGTCCATTTCAACTCAGCGTCCTCGGTTGCTCCCCACAGATCCAGGAGATCTAACCTGTCTTGTTGCTAGGAGACAATTGGAATGCGAGGTGGGCTACCCAGCCATCCATCCTTAGAACCCTGCTCAGAATCATTGGCCTGTTGCCAAACAACAGGTCTCAATTGTTCTGCAGAAGACTCTCTGCACTTTGGAGCTTCTCACAACTCCCATCGTGGGAAAACCCCCATGGCCTCGTGATGCCCCCCCATTCATGAAGGGGCCATCAGGGACAGAAACTCCAACCTGAGCGATCGTCTGATCCTCGCCCTGTCTTCAGATGCACGAGATCTCAGTTCAGGTCTGTAGATTGTGCCTGCCTGGACTCACCCAGAAACCTAAGCCTAGCTTGTGTTCTCAGACTTTTGTCGTCAGACTACTGGCCCACAAGCCCTCCAGTTTGGCAATCCAGAACTACAATTCAGCACTCTTCCTGCCCTCCAGAAGAAAAACATTGTCCTCTGGGGCTACCCAGTAACCCCAAATGATGATCCACCTGCACCGACCTTGGCTGTACCCCAAATACATAGGCTGACCAGGGCACTAATGTCCTTTCTGACACAGCCTGAGCCTGGACCCCCTGGCCCCTCCCAGACAGCTGGCCGCACACTGAGCACATCGAGCCTCCATGGCCTTAGGTCGTCATCTCTTCCCAACCTCGGTTTTCAGGTTTCAGAACCTAGACCTTATCTCCTATCACTGACCAGGATTGAAGGTGATGCAGAAATCAGAACTCCTTCCCCATGGCAAGAAACCTTGTGGTTGGCATGCTGTCCAACGTTCAGAGTAGTTGAAACCAGTGTGGCCCATGAGGCCCCGCCCATGCTCGCGGGCCACATTGGTCACAAACACACATTGTGACCCTCAGGCTGAGCCCAGTCCTCAAGTAAGGCCACTCAGTGGCTGGATGAAGAGATAGCATATTGGGCTTGCCATGCCCCTAGGCCCCAATTTTTAACCATATTCGGGTTGTCCCTTCAGTCTTCCCCACGGCTTTCCTTTGGAATTCCTCTTTTGGTGGGACACCTGAGGTAACAAAACTGAAAGGAGTCCTCCCATCCCACAGATTGACGAAAAGCAATTGGGAATCGGGCCAAAGCCTCAGAGAGGAAGATTCGTCCATGGCCCATGAGGCCTCCCCGACATTCCACGGCCATCGCTGATACAAAATCCAGAGACAAAAGCCTGAGCAAGCACCTCAGACTCGCACTTTCTTCATATCCTGAAGAGTTTTTCTCATGGTTTGTAGATCGGGCCTGCCATACCTACATCCCAAACCTAAGTTGAGTTTGTGTTTTCAGACTTCTGTCCTCAAAGTCTTGGGCCACACACCCTCCAGGCTGGGCCCCTAGAGCCACACATTAGGACTGTGCCTACCAATCCATGGGAATTCTGCCCATTCCATGGTCCAAAATCGTACAAATTAGGAGAAACCTCCAAAGTCCCTGAGGTCATCCCAATAGTGTAGGTCGCCTGGAACAAACAAGGGCTGTCTGACACCAGCTGATAATCGACCTCCACTCATACCATAGTTGGATGTCCCTAGAGAAGAAGATTGAACCAGACAGGACCCTAGGCCATATTAAGATCCATTGCTTTGGGTTACGGGCATGTGTCCTCAAAAGCCTGATTCCAATACGAGCATATGGGTTTTCCTGTGGCACCCATCAGAACTCATCTCGTCTCCACAAGGAAACCTGTGCATGGGAGCCATGTCCAAAGCTTAGGAGAGTACTTCAGGGTCCCGGTGCCACCGCCCCATTCCAAGGCCCTCATGGACACAAAAACACATTAGGACCCATTCTCAGGAAAGTCCATTTCAACTCAGCCACCCTGGTTGCTCCGGCAGAGCCATCAACTCTAAACTGTCTTGTTGCTAGGAGACAATTGGAATGGGAGGCGGGCTTCCCAGGCATCCATCCGCGAACGGTGCTCTGGAGTCATTCCATATGGGATGTCCTGGAGCTGTCCAACAGGTCTCAATTGTCCCGCAGAAGGAATCCTTGAAGGGGGCATCCCACAACTCCCAACGTGGGAAAACCTCAATGGCCTCGAGATTCCACTCCCTTCATGAAGCGGCCGTCATGCACAGAAACTCCAATTTCAGCCAACGTCTGATCCTCGCCCTGACTTCAGATGCATGAGATATTGGTTCAGATCTGCAGGGGGTACCTGCCGTGCCCTCGCCCTGAAACCCAAGTCTGCCTTGTCTTCTCACACTTCCGTCCTCACACTCCTGGCCCCGAAGCCCTCAAGTTTGGCAATTGCGGACCCACAATGCAGCACTCTACCTGCCCTCTAGAAAAAAAATTAGTGCCTCATGAGCTGCCCAGGCACCTTAAATGAGGATCAACCTACACAGCACTCGACTTTACCGAAATAATATAGTCTAAGCTTGGCACTAATGCACTGTCGAACACAACCTGAGCCCGGATCTCCTGACCAACACCGAGAAAGCTGACTGCACACTGAGCACATAAAACCCGCCATGGCCTTAGGAATCCTCTCTTCTGTACCTCAGTTTTCAGGCTTCAGAACCGAGACCTTATCTCCAATCACTGCCCAGGGGTGAGTGTGATGCAGAAATCAGAACTCCTCCTTACCCATGGCAAGAACCCTTGTGGTTGGCACTTTGTCCAACGTTCAGTGAAGGAGAAACCAGCATTCACCCTGAGGCCCCGCCCATTCTTGAGTGCGACGAGGGCATACACACGCATTGTGACCCACAGCACGAGTCCTGTCCTCTAGTAAGTCCTCTTTGTGGCTGGATCATTAGATGTCATAATGGGCTTGACATGTCCCTAGGCCCCAATTTTTAACCAGATTTCTGATTGTCCAGTCGCCCCTCCCCAGGGCTCTGCTCTGGAATCCCTCATTTGGTGGGACACCTGAGGTTAAAAAAGAAAACAACAACAACAACAACAACAACAACAACAACAACAAAACGGACTTCTTCCAGCCCACAGAATGACCCCAAACTCTTTGGACAGGGCCAAACCACCAGAGAGTAAGACTCGTCCATTTCCCATGAAGTCACCCAAAAATTCCACGACCATGAGTGACACGATATCCAGAGACAAAAACTTGAGCAGGAGCCTCAAACTCACCCTTCTTTCAAATCCCGAAAGGTTCTCCTCATGGTCTGTAGATCAGTCCTGCCATACCTATGACCCGAAACATAAGCCGAGTTTGTGTTTTCAGACAACTGTCCAAACAGCCCTGGCCTACACAACCAACAGGCTCAGGCCCCTGGAGCCAAACCTGAGGACTGTACTTGGCCTCTCCAAAAGAATTGTGTGTGCCCATTCCAATGGCCTCAACCCTCCTAATAGGATAAACCTCAAAAGTCCCTGATCCAGGGACAATCTGAGCCCAACTGAGCACCTACCTGCACTGAGACCCATAGACAGATGTCCCCAGAGGTAAAAAGGAAAGAACAGGACCCTAGGCACTAATCAGATCCATTGCTTTGGTTTCCAGGCATCTCTCCTCAGAGGCCTGGATTTCAAAAGCAGCATATAGCTGTTTCTTGACTCACCCATCAGAAAACATCTCATCTACACATGGGAAACTTGCACGTTTGAGCTGTGTCAAAGCCTCTGTTTAGGAGAACCTTTTGGGGCCCCAGTGCCACCGCTTCATTCCAAGGTCTCCATAGACACAAAAGCACATTAGGACCCATCCCCAGGGGTGTCCATTTCAACTCAGCGTCCTCGGTTGCTCCCCACAGATCCAGGAGATCTAACCTGTCTTGTTGCTAGGAGACAATTGGAATGCGAGGTGGGCTACCCAGCCATCCATCCTTAGAACCCTGCTCAGAATCATTGGCCTGTTGCCAAACAACAGGTCTCAATTGTTCTGCAGAAGTCTCTCTGCACTTTGGAGCTTCTCACAACTCCCATCGTGGGAAAACCCCCATGGCCTCGTGATGCCCCCCCATTCATGAAGGGGCCATCAGGGACAGAAACTCCAACGTGAGCGATCGTCTGATCCTCGCCCTGTCTTCAGATGCACGAGATCTCAGTTCAGGTCTGTAGATTGTGCCTGCCTGGACTCACCCAGAAACCTAAGCCTAGCTTGTGTTCTCAGACTTTTGTCGTCAGACTACTGGCCCACAAGCCCTCCAGTTTGGCAATCCAGAACTACAATGCAGCACTCTTCCTGCCCTCCAGAAGAAAAACATGTCCTCTGGGGCTACCCAGTAACCCCAAATGATGATCCACCTGCACCGACCTTGGCTGTACCCCAAATACATAGGCTGACCAGGGCACTAATGTCCTTTCTGACACAGCCTGAGCCTGGACACCCTGGCCCCTCCCAGACAGCTGGCCGCACACTGAGCACATCGAGCCTCCATGGCCTTAGGTCGTCATCTCTTCCCAACCTCGGTTTTCAGGTTTCAGAACCTAGACCTTATCTCCTATCACTGCCCAGGGTTGAAGGTTATGCAGAAATCAGAACTCCTTCCCCATGGCAAGAAACCTTGTGGTTGGCATGCTGTCCAACGTTCAGAGTAGTTGAAACCAATGTGGCCCATGAGGCCCCGCCCATGCTCGCGGGCCACATTGGTCACAAACACACATTGTGACCCTCAGGCTGAGCCCAGTCCTCAAGTAAGGCCACTCAGTGGCTGGATGAAGAGATAGCATATTGGGCTTGCCATGCCCCTAGGCCCCAATTTTTAACCATAGTTCGGGTTGTCCCTTCAGTCTTCCCCACGGCTTTGCTTTGGAATTCCTCTTTTGGTGGGACACCTGAGGTAACAAAACTGAAAGGAGTCCTCCCATCCCACAGATTGACGAAAAGCAATTGGGAATCGGGCCAAAGCCTCAGAGAGGAAGATTCGTCCATAGCGCATGAGACCTCCCCGACATTCCACGGCCATCGCTGATACAAAATCCAGAGACAAAAGCCTGAGCAAGCGCCTCAGACTCGCATCTCTTCAGATCCTGAAGAGTTTTTCTCATGGTTTGTCGATTGGGCCTGCCATACCAACGTCCCCAAACCTAAGTTGAGTTTGTGTTTTCAGACTTCTGTCCTCAAAGTCTTGTGCCACACACCTTCCAGCTGGGCCCCTGGAGCCACACATTAGGACTGTGCCTACCAATCCATGGGAATTCTGCCCATTCCATGGTCCAAAATCGTACAAATTAGGAGAAACCTCCAAAGTCCCTGAGGTCATTCCAATAGTGTAGGTCGCCCGGAACAAACAAGGGCTGTCTGACACCAGCTGATAATCGACCTCAACTCATACCATAGTTGGATGTCCCTAGAGAAGAAGATTGAACCAGACAGGACCCTAGGCCATATTAAGATCCATTTCTTTGGGTTACGGGCATGTGTCCTCAAAAGCCTGATTCCAATACGAGCATAGGGGTTTTCCTGAGGCACCCATCAGAACTCATCTCGTCTCCACAAGGAAACCTGTGCATGGGAGCCATGTCCAAAGCTTAGGAGAGTACTTCAGGGTCCCGGTGCCACCGCCCCATTCCAAGGCCCTCATGGACACAAAAACACATTAGGACCCATCCTCAGGAAAGTTCATTTCAACTCAGCCACCCTGGTTGCTCCGGCAGAGCCATCAACTCTAAACTGTCTTGTTGCTAGGAGACAATTGGAATGGGAGGCGGGCTTCCCAGGCATCCATCCGCGATCGGTTCTCTGGAGTCATTCCATATGGGATGTCCTGGAGCTGTCCAACAGGTCTCAATTGTCCCGCAGAAGGAATCCTTGAAGGGGGCATCCCACAACTCCCAACGTGGGAAAACCTCAATGGCCTCGAGATTCCGCTCCCTTCATGAAGCGGCCGTCATGCACAGAAACTCCAACCTGAGCCAACGTCTGATCCTCGCCCTGACTTCAGATGCATGAGATATTGGTTCAGATCTGCAAGGGGTACCTGCCGTGCCCTCGCCCTGAAACCCAAGTCTACCTTGTCTTCTCACACTTCCGTCCTCACACTCCTGGCCCCGAAGCCCTCAAGTTTGGCAATTCCGGACCCACAATGCAGCACTCTGCCTGCCCTCTCGAAAAAAAATTAGTGCCTAATGAGCTGCCCAGGAACCTTAAATGAGGATCAACCTACACAGCACTCGACTTTACCGAAATTATATAGTCTAACCTTGGCACTAATGCACTGTCGAACACAACCTGAGCCCGGATCTCCTTAACAACACCGAGAAACCTGACTGCACACTGAGCACATAAAACCCGCCATGGCCTTAGGTATCCTCTCTTCTGTACCTCAGTTTTCAGGCTTCAGAACCGAGACCTTATCTCCAATCACTGCCCAGGGGTGATTGTGATGCAGAAATCAGAACTCCTCCTTTCCCATGGCAAGAACCCTTGTGGTTGGCACTTTGTCCAACGTTCAGTGAAGGAGGAACCAGCATTCACCCTGAGGCCCCGCCCATTCTTGAGTGCGACGAGGGCATACACACGCATTGTGACCCTCAGCATGAGTCCTGTCCTCTAGTAAGTCCTCTTTGTGGCTGGACCATTAGATGTCATAATGGGCTTGACATGTCCCTAGGCCCCAATTTATAACCAGATTTCTGATTGTCCAGTCGCCCCTCCCCAGGGCTCTGCTCTGGAATCCCTCATTTGGTGGGACACCTGAGGTTAAAAAAGAAAACAACAACAACAACAACAACAACAACAACAAACGGACTTCTTCCAGCCCACAGAATGACCCCAATCTCTTTGGACGGGGCCAAACCACCAGAGACTAAGACTCGTCCATTTCCCATGAAGTCACCCAGAAATTCCACGACCATGAGTGACACGATATACAGAGACAAATACTTGAGCAGGAGCCTCACACTCGCCCTTCTATCAAATCCCGAAGAGTTCTCCTCATGGTCTGTAGATCAGTCCTGCCATACCTATGACCCGAAACATAAGCCGAGTTTGTGTTTTCAGACAACTGTCCAAACAGCCCTGGCCTACACAACCTACAGGCTCAGGACCCTGGAGCCAAACCTGAGGACTGTACTTGGCCTCTCCAAGGGAATTGTGTGTGCCCATTCCAATGGCCTCAACCCTCCTAATAGGATAAACCTCAAAAGTCCCTGATCCAGGGACAATCTGAGCCCAACTGAGCACCTACCTGCACTCAGACCCATAGACAGATGTCCCCAGAGGTAAAAAGGAAAGAACAGGACCCTAGGCACTAATCAGATCCATTGCTTTGGTTTCCAGGCATCTCTCCTCAGAGGCCTGGATTTCAAAAGCAGCATATAGCTGTTTCTTGACTCACCCATCAGAAAATATCTCATCTACACATGGGAAACTTGCACGTTGGAGCTGTGTCAAAGCCTCTGTTTAGGAGAACCCTTTAGGGCCCCATTGCCATCGCTTCATTCCAAGGTCTCCATAGACACAAAAGCACATTAGGACCCATCCCCAGGGGTGTCCATTTCAACTCAGCGTCCTCGGTTGCTCCCCACAGATCCAGGAGATCTAACCTGTCTTGTTGCTAGGAGACAATTGGAATGCGAGGTGGGCTACCCAGCCATCCATCCTTAGAACCCTGCTCAGAATCATTGGCCTGGAGCCAAAAAACAGGTCTCAATTGTTCTGCAGAAGACTCTCTGCACTTTGGAGCTTCTCACAACTCCCATCTTGGGAAAACCCCCATGGCCTCGTGATGCCCCCCCATTCATGTAGGGGCCATCAGGGACAGAAACTCCAACCTGAGCGATCGTCTGATCCTCGCCCTGTCTTCAGATGCACGAGATCTCAATTCAGGTCTGTAGATTGTGCCTGCCATGGCCTCACCCAGAAACCTAAGCCTAGCTTGTGTTCTCAGACTTTTGTCGTCAGACTACTGGCCCACAAGCCCTCCAGTTTGGCAATCCAGAACTACAATGCAGCACTCTTCCTGCCCTCCAGAAGAAAAACATTGTCCTCTGGGGCTACCCAGTAACCCCAAATGAAGATAAACCCGCACCGACCTTGGCTGTACCCCAAATACATAGGCTGACCAGGGCACTAATGTTCTTTCTGACACAGCCTGAGCCTGGACCCCCTGGCCCCTCCCAGACAGCTGGCCGCACACTGAGCACATCGAGCCTCCATGGCCTTAGGTCGTCATCTCTTCCCAACCTCGGTTTTCAGGTTTCAGAACCTAGACCTTATCTCCTATCACTGCCCAGGGTTGAAGGTGATGCAGAAATCAGAACTCCTTCCCCATGGCAAGAAACCTTGTGGTTGGCATGCTGTCCAACGTTCAGAGTAGTTGAAACCAGTGTGGCCCATGAGGCCCCGCCCATGCTGGCGGGCCACATTGGTCACAAACACACATTGTGACCCTCAGGCTGAGCCCAGTCCTCAAGTAAGGCCACTCAGTGGCTGGATGAAGAGATAGCATATTGGGCTTGCCATGCCCCTAGGCCCCAATTTTTAACCATAGTTCGGGTTGTCCCTTCAGTCTTCCCCACGGCTTTGCTTTGGAATTCCTCTTTTGGTGGGACACCTGAGGTAACAAAACTGAAAGGAGTCCTCCCATCCCACAGATTGATGAAAAGCAATTGGGAATCGGGCCAAAGCCTCAGAGAGGAAGATTCGTCCATAGCGCATGAGGCCTCCACGACATTCCACGGCCATCGCTGATACAAAATCCAGAGACAAAAGCCTGAGCAAGCGCCTCAGACTCGCATCTCTTCAGATCCTGAAGAGTTTTTCTCATGGTTTGTAGATCGGGCCTGCCATACCTACGTCCCCAAACCTAAGTTGAGTTTGTGTTTTCAGACTTCTGTCCTCAAAGTCTTGGGCCACACACCCTCCAGGCTGGGCCCCTGGAGCCACACATTAGGACTGTGCCTACCAATCCATGGGAATTCTGCCCATTCCATGGTCCAAAATCGTACAAATTAGGAGAAACCTCCAAAGTCCCTGAGGTCATCCCAATAGTGTAGGTCGCTCGGAACAAACAAGGGCTGTCTGACACCAGCTGATAATCGACCTCCACTCATACCATAGTTGGATGTACCTAGAGAAGAAGATTGAACCAGACAGGACCCTAGACCATATTAAGATCCATTGCTTTGGTTTACGGGCATGTGTCCTCAAAAGCCTGATTCCAATACGAGCATAGGGGTTTTCCTGAGGCACCCATCAGAACTCATCTCGTCTCCACAAGGAAACCTGTGCATGGGAGCCATGTCCAAAGCTTAGGAGAGTACTTCAGGGTCCCGGTGCCACCGCCCCATTCCAAGGCCCTCATGGACACAAAAACACATTAGGACCCATCCTCAGGAAAGTCCATTTCAACTCAGCCACCCTGGTTGCTCCGGCAGAGCCATCAACTCTAAACTGTCTTGTTGCTAGGAGACAATTGGAATGGGAGGCGGGCTTCCCAGGCATCCATCCGCGAACGGTGCTCTGGAGTCATTCCATATGGGATGTCCTGGAGCTGTCCAACAGGTCTCAATTGTCCCGCAGAAGGAATCCTTGAAGGGGGCATCCCACAACTCCCAACGTGGGAAATCCTCAATGGCCTCGAGATTCCGCTCCCTTCATGAAGCGGCCGTCATGCACAGAAACTCCAACCTGAGCCAACGTCTGATCCTCGCCCTGACTTCAGATGCATGAGATATTGCTTCAGATCTGCAGGGGGTACCTGCCGTGCCCTCGCCCTGAAACCCAAGTCTACCTTGTCTTCTCACACTTCCGTCCTCACACTCCTGGCCCCGAAGCCCTCAAGTTTGGCAATTCCGGACCCACAATGCAGCACTCTGCCTGCACTCTAGTAAAAAATTAGTGCCTCATGAGCTGCCCAGGAACCTTAAATGAGGATCAACCTACACAGCACTCGACTTTACCGAAATTATATAGTCTAAGCTGGGCACTAATGCTCTGTCGAACACAACCTGAGCCCGGATCTCCTGACCAACACCGAGAAAGCTGACTGCACACTGAGCACATAAAACCCGCCATGGCCTTAGGTATCCTCTCTTCTGTACCTCAGTTTTCAGGCTTCAGAACCGAGACCTTATCTCCAATCACTGCCCAGGGGTGAGTGTGATGCAGAAATCAGAACTCCTCCTTACCCATGGCAAGAACCCTTGTGGTTGGCACTTTGTCCAACGTTCAGTGAAGGAGAAACCAGCATTCACCCTGAGGCCCTGCCCGTTCTTGAGTGCGACGAGGGCATACACACGCATTGTGACCCTCAGCATGAGTCCTGTCCTCTAGTAAGTCCTCTTTGTGGCTGGACCATTAGATGTCATAATGGGCTTGACATGTCCCTAGGCCCCAATTTTTAACCAGATTTCTGATTGTCCAGTCGCCCCTCCCCAGGGCTCTGCTCTGGAATCCCTCATTTGGTGGGACACCTGAGGTTAAAAAAGAAAACAACAACAACAACAACAACAACAAAAAACGGACTTCTTCCAGCCCACAGAATGACCACAAACTCTTTGGACGGGGCCAAACCACCAGAGAGTAAGACTCGTCCATTTCCCATGAAGTCACCCAGAAATTCCAAGACCATGAGTGACACGATATACAGAGACAAAAACTTGAGCAGGAGCCTCACACTCGCCCTTCTTTCAAATCCCGAAGAGTTCTCCTCATGGTCTGTAGATCAGTCCTGCCATACCTATGACCCGAAACATAAGCCGAGTTTGTGTTTTCAGACAACTGTCCAAACAGCCCTGGCCTACACAACCTACAGGCTCAGGACCCTGTAGCCAAACCTGAGGACTGTACTTGGCCTCTCCAAGGGAATTGTGTGTGCCCATTCCAATGGCCTCAACCCTCCTAATAGGATAAACCTCAAAAGTCCCTGATCCAGGGACAATCTGAGCCCAACTGAGCACCTACCTGCACTCAGACCCATAGACAGATGTCCCCAGAGGTAAAAAGGAAAGAACAGGACCCTAGGCACTAATCAGATCCATTGCTTTGGTTTCCAGGCATCTCTCCTCAGAGGCCTGGATTTCAAAAGCAGCATATAGCTGTTTCTTGACTCACCCATCAGAAAATATCTCATCTACACATGGGAAACTTGCACGTTGGAGCTGTGTCAAAGCCTCTGTTTAGGAGAACCCTTTAGGGCCCCAGTGCCACCGCTTCATTCCAAGGTCTCCATAGACACAAAAGCACATTAGGACCCATCCCCAGGGGTGTCCATTTCAACTCAGCGTCCTCGGTTGCTCCCCACAGATCCAGGAGATCTAACCTGTCTTGTTGCTAGGAGACAATTGGAATGCGAGGTGGGCTACCCAGCCATCCATCCTTAGAACCCTGCTCAGAATCATTGGCCTGTTGCCAAACAACAGGTCTCAATTGTTCTGCAGAAGACTCTCTGCACTTTGGAGCTTCTCACAACTCCCATCGTGGGAAAACCCCCATGGCCTCGTGATGCCCCCCCATTCATGAAGGGGCCATCAGGGACACAAACTCCATCCTGAGCGATCGTCTGATCCTCGCCCTGTCTTCAGATGCACGAGATCTCAATTCAGGTCTGTAGATTGTGCCTGCCATGGCCTCACCCAGAAACCTAAGCCTAGCTTGTGTTCTCAGACTTTTGTCGTCAGACTACTGGCCCACAAGCCCTCCAGTTTGGCAATCCAGAACTACAATGCAGCACTCTTCCTGCCCTCCAGAAGAAAAACATTGTCCTCTGGGGCTACCCAGTAACCCCAAATGAGGATCAACCTGCACCGACCTTGGCTGTACCCGAAATACATAGGCTGACCAGGGCACTAATGTCCTTTCTGACACAGCCTGAGCCTGGACCCCCTGGCCCCTCCCAGACAGCGGGCCGCACACTGAGCACATCGAGCCGCCATGGCCTTAGGTCGTCATCTCTTTCCAACCTCGGTTTTCAGGTTTCAGAACCTAGACCTTATCTCCAATCACTGCCCGGGGTTGAAGGTGATGCAGAAATCAGAACTCCTTCCCCATGGCAAGAAACCTTGTGGTTGGCATGTTGTCCAACATTCAGAGTAGTTGAAACCAGTGTGGCCCATGAGGCCCCGCCCATGCTCGCGGGCCACATTGGTCACAAACACACATTGTGACCCTCAGGCTGAGCCCAGTCCTCAAGTAAGGCCACTCAGTGGCTGGATGAAGAGATAGCATATTGGGCTTGCCATGCCCCTAGGCCCCAATTTTTAACCATAGTTCGGGTGTCCCTTCAGTCTTCCCCACGGCTTTGCTTTGGAATTCCTCTTTTGGTGGGACACCTGAGGTAACAAAACTGAAAGGAGACCTCCCATCCCACAGATTGACCAAAAACAATTGGGAATCGGGTCAAATCCTCAGAGAGGAAGATTCGTCCATGGCCCATGAGGCCTCCCCGATATTCCACGGCCATCGCTGATACAATATCCAGAGACAAAAGACTGAGCAAGCGCCTCAGAATCGCACTTTCTTCATATCCTGAAGAGTTCTTCTTATGGCTTGTAGATCGGGACCGCCATACCTACATCCCCAAACCTAAGCTGAGTTTGTGTTTTCAGACTTCTGTCCTCAAAGTCTTGGGCCACACACCCTCCAGGCTGGGCCCCTGGAGCCACACATTAGGACTGTGCCTACCAATCCATGGGAATTCTGCCCATTCCATGGTCCAAAATCGTACAAATTCGGAGAAACCTCCAAAGTCCCTGAGGTCATCCCAATAGTGTAGGTCGCCCGGAACAAAGAAGGGCTGTCTGACACCAGCTGATAATCGACCTCCACTCATACCATAGATGGATGTCCCCAGAGAAGAAGATTGAACCAGACAGGACCCTAGGCCATAATAGGATCCATTGCTTTGTGTTACAGGCATGTGTCCTCAAAAGCCTGATTCCAATACGAGCATAGGGGTTTTCCTGAGGCACCCATCAGAACTCATCTCGTCTCCACAAGGAAACCTGTGCATGGGAGCCATGTCCAAAGCTTAGGAGAGTACTTCAGGGTCCGGTGCCACCACCCCATTCCAAGGCCCTCATGGACACAAAATCACATTAGGACCCATCCTCAGGAAAGTCCATTTCAACTCAGCCACCCTGGTTGCTCCGGCAGAGCCATCAGATCTCAACTGTCTTGTTGCTAGGAGACAATTAGAATGCAAGGCAGGCTTCCCTGGAATCCATGCTCGAACGGTGCTCTGGAGTCATTCCATATGGGATGTTTTGGAGCTGCCTAAACGGTCTCAATTGTCCCATAGAAGGAATCCTTGAAGGGGGCATCCCACAACTCCCAACGTGGGAAAACCTCCATGGCCTTGAGATTCCTCTCCGTTCATGAAGGGGCAGTCATGCACAGAAACTACAACCTGAGCCAACGTCTGATCCTCGCCGTGACTTCAGATGCATGAGATATTGGTTCAGATGTGCAGGGGGTACCTGCCTTGCCCTCTTCCTGAAGCCCAAGTCTAGCTTGTGGTCTCAGACTTCTGTCTTCACACTACTGGCCCAGAAGCCCAAAAGTTTGGCAATTCCGGACCCACAATGCAGCACTGTGCCTGCCCTCTAGAAAAAATATCTTGCCTAAGGAACTTCTCGGGCACCTCAAATAAGGATCAACCTACAAGGCAATCGACTGTATCCAAATTATATAGTCTAACCTGGGCACTAATGCACTGTCTGACACAACCTGAGCCCGAACCTCCTGATCAACAACCAGGCAGCTGACCGCACACTGAGCACATCAGACCCACCATGGCCTTAGGTCATCATCTCGTCCCAACTGCGGTTTTCAGTTTCCGATTTTAACTTTATCTCAAACCACTGCCCTGGGTTGAAAATGATGCAGAAATCAGAACTCCTTCACCATAGCAAGAGACCTTGTGATAGGCATGTTTTCCTAAAGTTCAGTGTAGATGAAACCAGTGTGGCCCATGAGGCCCCTCCCATGCTCGTGAGCTACATAGGTCACAAACGCACATTGTGACCCTCAGCCTGAGCCCAGTCCTCAAGTAAGGCTTCTCAGTGGCTGGATGAAGAGACAGCATATGGGGCCTGCCATGCCCCTAGGCCCCAAAATTTAACCATAGTTTGGGTTGTCCCTTTACTCTTCCCCAGGGCTCTGCTTTGGAATTCCTCTTTGGTTGGGACACCTGAGGTAACAAACCTGAAAGGAGACCTCCCATCCCACAGATTGACGAAAAACAATTTGGACCGATCCAAATCCACAGAGAGGAAGATTCGTCCATGTCCCATGAGGTCTCCCCACATTCCACGGCATTCCTTGACACAAAATCCAGAGACCAAAGCCTGAGCAAGCGCCTCAGACTCGCTCTTTCTTCATATCCTGAAGAGTTCTTCTCATGGTTTGTAGATTGTGCCTGCCATACCTACGTCCCCAAACCTAGCTGAGTTTGTGTTTTCCGACTTCTGTCCTCAAAGTCCTGGGCCACACACCCTCCAGACTGAGGCCCTTGGAGCCACAATTAGGACTGTGTCTACCCCATGCATGGGAATTCCGCCCCTTACATTGTCCAAAATTGTACAAATTAGGAGAACCCTCCAAAGTCCCCGAGGCCATCCCAATATCTAGGTCTCTGTGGACAGACAAAGGCGGACTGACACCAGCTTAGCATCTAACTCCACTCATACCATAGATGGATGTCCCAAGAGAAGGATATGGTACCAGACAGGACCCTAGGCCATAATCGGATCCATTGCTTTTGTTTACAGGCATGCCTCCTCAAAGTCCTGGATTCCAATACCAGCATAGGGGGTTTCCTGAGGCACCCATCAGAAAAAATCTTGTCTCCACGAAAAACTTGTGCATGGGACCTATGTCAAAATCTTAGGAGAATACTTCAGAGTCCTGGTGCCACCGCCCCATTCCAAGGTCCTCATGGACACAAACACACAATAGGCCCATGCTCAGGAAAGTCAATTTCAACTCAGTCACCCCGGTTGCTCCCACAGAGCCATCCGATCTCAACTGTCTTGTAGCTAGGAGACAATTGGAATGCGAGGCGGGCTTCCCTGGCATCCATCCTGGCACGGTGCTCTGGAGTCATTCCATAAGGGATGTGGTGGTGCTGCCCAACAGGTCTCAATTGTGCCGCAGAAGGAATCCTTGAAGGGGGCATCCCACAACTCCCAACGTGGGAAAACCTCCATGGCCTTGAGATTCCTCTCCGTTCATGAAGGGGCAGGCATGCACAGAAACTACAACCTGAGCCAACGTCTGATCCTCTCCGTGACTTCAGATGCATGAGATATTGGTTCAGATGTGCAGGGGGTACCTGCCTTGCCCTCGGCCTGAAGCCCAAGTCTAGCTTGTGTTCTCAAACTTCTGTCCTCACACTACTGGCCCAGAAGCCCTCAAGTTTGGCAATTCCCGACCCACAATGCAGCACTGTGCCTGCCCTCTAGAAAAAATATCTTGCCTAATGAGCTGCCCAGGCACCTCAAATGAGGATCAACCTACAGGCACTAGACTGTACCCAAATTATATAGTCTAACCTGGGCACAAATGCACTGTCTGACACAACCTGAGCCCGAAACTCCTGACCAACAACCAGGCAGCTGACCGCACACTGAGCACATCAGACCCACCATGGCCTTAGGTCATCATCTCTTCCCAACTGCGGTTTCAGGCTTCCGATCCTAGACCTTATCTCCAATCACTGCCCAGGGTTGAAAATGATGCAGAAATCAGAACTCCTTCACCATGGCAAGAGATCTTGTGAATGGCATGTTGTCCAAAGTTCAGTGTAGATGAAACCAGTGTTTCCCATGAGGCCCCGCCCATGCTCGTGAGCTACATTGGTCACAAACACACATTGTAACCCACAGGCTGAGCCCAGACCTCAAGTAAGGCCTCTCAGTGGCTGGATGAAGAGACAGCATATGGGGCCTGCCATGCCCCTAGGCCACAAATTTTAACCATAGTTTGGGTTGTCCCTTCACTCTTTCCCAGGGCTCTGCTTTGGAATTCCTCTTTGGTTGGGACACCTGAGGTAACAAACCTGAAAGGAGACCTCCCATCCCACAGATTGACGAAAAACAATTGGGACCAGTCCAAATCCACAGAGAGGTAGATTCGTCCATGTCCCATGAGGTCTCCCCACATTCCACGGCCATCGTTGACACAAAATCCAGACCAAAGCCTGAGCAAGAGCCTCAGACTCGCTCTTTCTCCATATCCTGAAGAGTTCTTCTCATGGTTTGTAGATTGGGCCTGCCATACCTACGTCCCCAAACCTAAGCTGAGTCTGTTTTCAGACTTCTGTCCTCAAAGTCCTGGGCCACACACCCTCCAGGCTGAGGACCCTGGAGCCACACATTAGGACTGTGTCTACCCCATGATGGGAATTCTGCCCCTTCCATTGTCCAAAATTGTACAAATTAGGAGAACCCTCCAAAGTCCCCGAGGCCATCCCAATATCTAGGTCTCTGTGGACAAACAAAGGCGGACTGACACCAGCTTAGCATCTACCTCCACTCATACCATAGATGGATGTACCAAGAAAAGGATATAGTACCAGACAGGACCGTAGGCCATAATCGGATCCATTGCTTTGGTTTAAAGGCATGTCTCCTCAAAATCCTGGATTCCAATGCCAGCATAGGGGGTTTCCTGAGGCACCCATCAGAAAAAATCTCGTCTCCACGAAAAACTTGTGCATGGGACCTATGTCAAAATCTTAGGAGAATACTTCGGAGTCCTGGTGCCACCGCCCCATTCCAAGGTCCTCATTGACACAAACACACATTAGGCCCATGCTCAGGAAAGTCCATTTCAACTCAGCCAACCCGGTTGCTCCCGCAGAGCCATCCGATCTCAACTGTCTTGTAGCTAGGAGACAATTGGAATGCGAGGCGGGCTTCCCTGGCATCCATCATCGCACGGTGCTCTGGAGTCATTCCATAAGGGATGTGGTGGTGCTGCCCAACAGGTCTCAATTGTGCCGCAGAAGGAATCCTTGAAGGGGGCATCCCACAACTCCCAACGTGGGAAAACCTCCATGGCCTTGAGATTCCTCTCCGTTCATGAAGGGGCAGGCATGCACAGAAACTACAACCTGAGCCAACGTCTGATCCTCACCGTGACTTCAGATGCATGAGATATTGGTTCAGATGTGCAGGGGGTACCTGCCTTGCCCTCGGCCTGAAGCCCAAGTCTAGCTTGTGTTCTCAGATTTCTGTCCTCACACTATTGGCCCAGAAGCCCTCAAGTTTGGCAATTCGCGACCCACAATGAAGCACTGTGCCTGCCCTCTAGAAAAAATATCTAGCCTAATGAGCTGCCCAGGCACCTCAAATGAGGATCAACCTACAGGGCACTCGACTGTACCCAAATTATATATTCTAACCTGGGCACTAGCACTGTCTAACACAAACTGAGCCCGAACCTCCTGACCGACAACCAGGCAGCTGACCGCACACTGAGCACATCAGACCCACCATGGCCTTAGGTCATCATCTCTTCCCAACTGCGGTTTTCAGGCTTCCGAACCTAGACCTTATCTCCAACCATTGCCCAGGGCTGAAAATGATGCAGAAATCACAACCCCTTCCCCATGGCAAGAGACCTTGTGATTGGCATGTTGTCCAAAGTTCAGTGTACTTGAAACCAGTGTGGCCCATGACGCCCCGCCCATGCTCGCGAGCCACATTGGTCACAAACACACATTGTGACCCTCAGCCTGAACCCAGTCCTCAAGTAAGGCCTCTCAGTGGCTGGATGAAGAGACAGCATATGGGGCCTTCCATGCCCCTAGGCCCCAAATTTTAACCAGAGTTTGGGTTGTCCCTTCACTCTTGCCAGGGCTCTGCTTTGGAATTCCTCTTTGGTTGGGACACCTGAGGTAACAAACCTGAAAGGAGACCTCCCATCCCACAGATTGACGAAAAACAATTGGGACTGGGCCAAATCCACAGAGAGGAAGATTCGTCCATGGCCCATGAGGCCTCCCCTCATTCCACGGCCATCGTTGACACAAAATCCAGAGACCAAAGCCTGAGCAAGCGCCTCAGACTCGCTCTTTCTTCATATCCTGAAGAGTTCTTCTCCTAGTTTGTAGATTGGGCCTGCCATACCTACGTCCCCAAACCTAAGCTGCGTTTGTGTTTTTAGACTTCTGTCCTCAAAGTCCTGTGCCACACACCCTCAAGGCTGGGGCCCCTGGAGCCACACATTAGGACTGTGCCTACCCCATGCATGGGAATTCTGCCCATTCCATTGTCCAAAATTGTACAAATTAGGATAACAATCCAAAGTCCCCGAGGCCATCCCAATATGTAGGTCTCTGTGGACAAACAAGGGCGGTCTGACACCTGCTGAGCATCTACCTCCACTCATACCATAGATGGATGTCCCCAGAGAAGGATATGGTATCAGACAGGATCCTTGGATATAATCAGATCCATTGCTTTGGTTTACAGGCATGTCTCCTCAAAATCCTGGATTCCAATACAAGCATAGGGGGTTTCCTGAGGCACCCATCAGAAAAAATCTCGTCTCCACGAGGTAACTTGTGCATGGGACCTATGTCAAAATCTTAGGATAATACTTCAGTGTCCCGGTGCCACCGCCCCATTCAAGGTACTCGAGTACAAAAACACACATAAGGCCCCATGCTCAGGAAAGTCCATTTCAACTCAGCCACCCCGGTTGCTCCCGCAGAACTATCCGATCTCCACTGTCTTGTTGCTAGGAAACAATTGGAATGCGAGGTGGGCTTCCCTGGCATCCATCCTCGCACGGTGCTCTGGAGTCATTCCATATGGGATGTTTTGGAGCTGCCCAACAGGTCTCAATTGTGCCGCAGAAGGAATCCTTGAAGGGGGCATCCCACAACTCCCAACGTGGGAAAACCTCCATGGCCTTGAGATTCCTCTCCGTTCATGAAGGGGCAGTCATGCACAGAATCTACAACCTGAGCCAACATCTGATCCTCGCCGTGACTTCAGATGCATGAGATATTGGTTCAGATGTGCAGGGGGTATCTGCCTTGCCCTGGGTCTGAAGCCCAAGTCTAGCTTGTGATCTCAGACTTCTGTCCTCACACTACTGGCCCAGAAGACCTCACGTTTGGCATTTCCGGACCCACAATGCAGCAGTCTGACTGCCCTCTAGAAAAAATATCTTGCCAAATGAGATGTCCAGGCACCTCAAATGAGAATCAACCTAACGGCACTCGATTGTACCCAAATTATAAAGTCTAACCTCGGCACTAATGCACTCTCTGACACAACCTGAGCCCGAACCTCCTCACCAACAACCAGGCAGCTGACCGCACACTGAGCATATGAGACCCGCCAAGGCCTTAGTTCATCATCTCTTCCCAACTGCGGTTTTAAGTATTCAGAACCTAGACCGTATTTCCAACCACTACCCAGGGTTGAAAATGATGCAGAAATCAGAACTCCTTCCCCATGGCAAAAGACCTTGTGATTGGCATGTTGTCCAAAGTTCAGTGTTGTTGAAACCAGTGTGCCCCATGAGGCCCCGCCCATGCTCGCGAGCCACATTGGTCACAAACACACATTGTGACCCTCAGCCTGAGCCCAGTCCTCAAGTAAGGCCACTCAGTGGCTGGATGAAGAGACAGCATATGGGGCCTGCCATGCCCCTAGGCCCCAAATTTTAACCATAGTTTGGGTTGTCCCTTCACTCTTCCCCAGGGCTCTGCTTTGGAATTCCTCTTTGGTTGGGACTCCTGAGGTAACAAACCTGAAAGGAGACCTCCCATCACACAGATTGACGAAAAACAATTGGGACCGGGCCAAATTCACAGAGAAGAAGATTCATCCATGGCGCATGAGGCCTTCCCACATTCCACAGCCATGGTTGACACAAAATCCAGAGACCAAAGCCTGAGCAAGCCAATCAGACTTGATCTTTCTTCATATCCTGAAGAGTTCTTCTCATGGTTTGTAGATTGGGCCTGCCATACCTACGTCCCCAAACCTAAGCTGAGTTTGTGTCTTCAGACTTCTGTCCTCAAAGTCCTGGGCCACACACCCTCCGGCTGGGCCTCTGGAGCGACACATTAGGACTTTGCCTACGCCATGCATGGGAATTCTGCCCATTCCATTGTCTAAAATTGTACAAATTAGGAGAACCCTCCAAAGTCCCCGAGGCCATCCCAATATGTAGGCCTCTGTGGACAACAAGGGTGGTCAAACAGCTGCTGAGCATCTACCTCCACTTATACCATAGATGGATGTCCCCAGAGAAGGAGATGGAACCAGACAGGATCCTAGGCCATAATCGGATCCATTGCTTTGGTTTACAGGCATGTCTCCTCAAAATCTTGGAATCCAATACCAGCATAGGGGGTTTCCTGAGGCACCCATCAGAAAAATCTCATCTCCACGAGGAAACTTGTCCATGGGACATATGTCAAAATCTTAGGAGAAGATTTCAGAGTCCCGGTGGTACCGCCCCATCCCAAGGTACTCTTGGACCCAAACACATATTAGGCCCCATGCTCAGGAAGTCGATTTCTACTCAGCCACCCCAGTTGCTCCGCAGAGCCATCCGATCTCAACTGTCTTGTTGCTAGGAGACAATTGGAATGCGAGGTGGGCTTCCCTGGCATCCATCCTCAAACGGTGCTCTGGAGTCATTCCATATGGGATGTTTTGGAGCTGCCCAACAGGTCTCAATTGTCCCGCAGAAGGAATCCGTGAAGGGGGCATCCCACAACTCCCAACGTGGCAAAACCTCCATGGCCTTGAGATTCCTCCGTTCAAGAAGGGACAGTCATGCACAGAAACTCCAACCTGAGCCAACGTCTGATCCTTGCCTTGACTTCAGATGCATGAGATATTGGTTCAGATGTGCAGGGGGTACCTGCCGTGCCCTCGGCCTGAAGCCCAAGTCTAGCTTGTGTTCTCAGACTTCTGTCCTCACACTCCTGGCCCAGAAGCCCTCAAGTTTGGCAATTCCGGACCCACAATGCAGCACTCTGCCTCCCCTCTAACAAAAATATCTTGCCTAATGAGATGCCCAGGCACCTCAAATGAGGACAAACCTACACGGCACTCGAATGTACCCAAATTATAGAGTCTAACCTGGGCACAAATGCACTGTGTGACACAACCTGAGCCCGAACCTCCTGACCAACAACCAGGCAGCTGACCGCACACTGAGCACATCAGACCCACCATGGCCTTAGGTCATCATCTCTTCCCAACTGCGGTTTTCAGGCTTCCGAACCTAGACCTTATCTCCAACCACTGCCCTGGGTTGAAAATGACGCAGAAATCAGAACTCCTTCACCATAGCAAGAGACCTTGTGATTGGCATATAGTCCAAACTTCAGTGTAGTTGAAACCAGTGTGGCCCATGAGGCCTCGCCCATGCTCGCAAGCCACACTGGTCACAAACACACATTGTGACCCTCAGTCTTAGCCCAGTCCTCAAGTAAGGTCTCTCAGTGGCTGAATGAAGAGACAACATATGGGGCGTGCCATGCCCCTAGGCCCCAAATTTTAACCATAGTTTGGGTTGTCCCTTCACTCTTCTCCAGGTCTCTGCTTTGGAATTCCTCTTTGGTTGGGACACCTGAGGTAACAAACCTGAAAGGACACCTCCCATCCCAAAGATTGAGGAAAAACAATTGGGACCGGGCCAAATCCACAGAGAGGAAGATTCGTCCATGGCCCATGAGGCCTCCCCACATTCCACGGCCATTTTTGACACAAAATCCAGAGACCAAAGCCTGAGCAAGAGCCTCAGACTCGCTCTTTCTAAATATCCTGAAAGGTTCTTCTCATGGTTTGTAGATGGGGCCTGCCATACCTACGTCCCCAAACCTAAGCTAGTTTGTGTTTTCAGACTTCTGTCCTCAAATTCCTGGGCCACACACACTCCAGGCTGACGCCCCTGGAGCCACAAATTAGGACTGGCCCTACCCCATGCATGGGAATTCTGCCCATTTCATTGTCCAAAATTGTACAAATTAGGAGAACCCTCCAAAGTCCCCGAGGCCATACCAATATTTAGGTCTCAGTGGACAACAAAGGCGGTCTGACACCAGCTGAGCATCTACGTCCACTCATACCATAGATGGATGTCCCCAGAGAAGGATATGGTACCAGACAGGACCCTAGGGATAATCGGATACATTGCTTTGGTTTAAAGGCATGTCTCCTCAAAATCCTGGGTTCCAATACCAGCATAGGGGGTTTCCTGAGGCACCCATCAGAAAAGATCTCGTCTCCAAGAGGAAAATTGTGCATGGGACCTATGTCAAAATCTTAGGAGAATACTTCAGAGTCCCGGTGCCACCGCCACATTCCAAGGTTCTCATGGACACACACACACATTAGGCCCCATGCTCAGGAAAATCCTTTTCAACTCAGCCACCCCGGTTGCTCCTGCAGAGCCATCAGATCTCAACTGTCTTGTTGCTAGGAGACAATTGGAATGCGAGGCAGGCTACCCTGGCATCCATCCTCAAACGGTGCTGGAGTCATTCCATATGGAATGGTTTGGAGCTCCCCAACAGGTCTCAATTGTCCCGCAGAAGGAATCCTTGAAGGGGGCATCCCACAACTCCCAACGTGGGAAAACCTCCATGGCCTTGAGACTCCGCTCCGTTCATGAAGGGCAAGTCATGCACAGAAACTACAACCTAAGCCAGCGTCTGATCCTCGCCGTGATTTCACATGCATGAGATATTGTTTCAGATGTGCAGGGGGTACTTGCCTTTCCCTCGGCCTGAAGCCCAAGTCTAGCTTGTGGTCTCAGACTTCTGTCCTCACACTACTGGCCCAGAAGCCCTCAAGTTTGGCAATTCCGGACCCACAATGCAGCACTCTGCCTGCCCTCTAACAAAAATATCTTGCCTAATGAGCTACCCAGGCACCTCAAATGAGGATCAACCTACACGGCACTCGACTGTACCCAAATTATATAGTCTAACCTGGGCACAAATGCACTGTGTGACACAACCTGAGCCCGAACCTCCTGACCAACAACCAGGCAGCCGTCCGCACACTGAGCACATCAGACCCACCATGGCCTTAGGTCATCATCTCTTCCCAACTGCGGTTTTCAGGCTTCCAAACCTAGACCTTATCTCCAACCACTTTCCAGGGTGGAAAATGATGCAGAAATCAGAACTCTTTCCCCATGGCAAGAATCCTTATGATTGGCATGTTGTCCAAAGTTCAGTGTAGTTGAAACCAGTGTGGCCCATGAGGCCCCGCCCATGCTCGAGGGCCACATTGGTCACAAACACACATTGTGACCCTCAGCCTGAGCCCAGTCCTCAAGTAAGGCCTCTCAGTGGCCGGATGAAGAGACAGCCTATGGGGCCTGCCATGCCCGTACACCCCAAATTTTAACCATAGTTTGGGTTGTCCCTTCACTCTTCCCCAGGTCTCTGCTTTGGAATTCCTCTCTGGTTGGGACACCTGAGGTAACAAATCTGAAAGGAGAACTCCCATCCCACAGATTGAAAAAAAAAATAATTGGGACCGGGCCAAATTTACAGAGAGGAAGATTCGTCCATTGCCCATGAGGCCTCCCCACATTCCACGGCCATCGTTGAAACAGAATCCAGAAACCAAAGCCTGAACAACCGCGTCAGACTCGCTCTTTCTTCATATCCTGAAGAGTTCTTCTCATGGTTTGTAGATTGGGCCTGCCATACCTACGTCTCCAAACCTAAGCTGAATTTGTGTTTTCAGAATTCTGTCCTCAAAGTCCTGGGCCACACACCCTCCAGGCTGGGGCCCCTGGAGCCACACATTAGGACTGTGCCTACCCCATGCATGGGAATTCTGCCCATTCAATTGTCCAAAATTGTACAAATTAGGAGAACCCTCCAAAGTCCCCGAGGCCATCCCAATATGTAGGTGTCTGTGGACAAACAAGGGCGGTCTGACACCTGCTGAATATCTACCTCCACTCAGACCATAGATGGATGTCCCCAAAGAAGGATATGGAACCAGACAGGACCCTAGGCCATAATCGGATCCATTGCTTTGGATTACAGGCATAACTCCTCAAAAGCCTGGATTCCAATACCAGTATAGGGGGTTTCCTGAGGCACCCATCAGAAAAAATCGTCACCACAAGGAAACTTGTGCATGGGACCTATGTCAAAATCTTAGGAGAATACTTCAGAGTCCCGGTGCCACTGCCCCATTCCAAGGTCCTCATGGACACAAACACACATTAGGCCCCATGCTCAGGAAAGTTCATTTCAACACAGTCACCCCGGTTGCTCCCACAGAGCCATCCGATCTCAACTGTCATGTTGCTAGGAGACAAATGGAATGCGAGGCGGGCTTCCCTGGAATCCATCCTCGAACGGTGCTCTGGAGTCATTCCATATGGATAGTTTTTAAGCTGCACAACAGGTCTCAATTGTCCCGCAGAAGAAATCCTTGAAGGGGACATCCCACAACTCCCACGTGGGAAAACCTCCTTGGCCTTGAAATTCCTCTTCGTTCATGAAGGGGCAGTCATGCACAGAAACTACAACCTGAGCCAACGTCTGATCCTCGCCGTGACTTCAGATGCATGAGATATTGGTTCAGATGTGCAAGGGGTACCTGCCTTGCCCTCGGCGTGAAGCCCAAGTCTAGCCTGTGTTCTCAGACTTCTGTCCTCACACTACTGGCCCAGAAGCCCTCAAGTTTGGCAATTCCCGACCCACAATGCAACACTCTGCCTGCACTCTAGAAAAAATATCTTGCCTATTGAGCTGCCCAGTCACATCAAATGAGGATCAACATACACGGCACTCGACTGTACCCAAATTATATAGCCTAACCTGGGCACTAATGCAGTGTCTGACACAACCTGAGCCCGAACCTCCTGACCAACAACCAGGCAGCTGACCGCACACTGAGCACATCAGACCCACCATGGCCTTAGGTCATCATCTCTTCCCAACTGTGGTTTTCAGGCTTACGAACCTCGACCTTATCTCCAAACACTGCCCAGGGTTGAAAATGATGCAGAAATCAGCATTCCTTCCGCATGGCAACAGACCTTGTGATTGGCATGTTGTCCAAAGTTCAGTGTAGTTGAAACCAGTGTGGCCCATGAGTCCCTGCCCATGGTCGCGGTCCACATTGGTCACAAACACACATTTTGACCCTCAGCCTGAGCCCAGTCCTCAAGTATGGCCTCTCAGTGGCTGGATGAAGAGACAGCCTATGGGGCCTGCCATGCCCGTAGGCCCCAAATTTTAACCATAGTTTGGGTTGTCCCTTCACTCTTTCCCAGGGCTCTGCTTTGGAATTCCTCTTTGGTTGGGACACCTGAGGTAACAAACCTGAAAGGAGACCTCCCATCCCACAGATTGACGAAAAACTGTTGGGACGGGTCCAAATCCACAGAGAAGAAGATTCGTCAATGGCCCATGAGGACTGCCCACAATCCACGGCCTTCTTTGACAGAAAATCCAGAGACCAAAGCCTGAGCAAGCGCCTCAGACTCGCTCTTTCTTCATATCCTGAAGAGTTCTTCTCATGGTTTGTAGATTGGGCCTGCCATACCTACGTCCCCAAACCTAAGCTGAGTTTGTGTTTTGAGACTTCTGTCCTCAAAGTCCTGGGCCACACACCCTCCAGGCTGGGGCCCCTGGAGCCACACTTTAGGACTGTGCCTACCCCATGCATGGGAATTCTGCCCATTTCATTGTCCAAAATTGTATAAATTAGGAGAACCCTCCAAAGTCCCCGAGGCCATCCCAATATGTAAGTTTCTGTGGACAAACAAGGGGGGTCTGACACCAGCTGAGCATCTACCTCCACTCAGACCATAGATGGATGTCCCCAGAGAAGGAGATGGAACCAGACAGGACCCTAGGCCATAGTCGGATCCATTGCTTTGGTTTACAGGCCTGTCTCCTCAAAATCCTGGATACCAATACCAGCTTAAAGGGTTTCCTGAGGCACCCATCAGAAAAAATCTCGTTTCCACGTGGAAACTTGTGCATGGGACCTATGTCAAAATCTTAGGAGAATACTTCAGAGTCCCAGGGACACCGCCCCCTCCAAGGTCCTCATGGACACAAGCACACATTAGGCCCCATGCTCAGGAAAGTCCATTTCAACTCAGCCACCCCGGTTGCTCCCGCAGAGCCATCAGATCTCAACTGTCTGTTGCTAGGATATAATTGGAATGCGAGGCAGGCTTCCCTGGCATCCATCCTCGAACGGTGCTCTAGAGTCATTCCATATGGGATGTTTTGGAGCTGCCCAACAGGTCTCAATGGTCCCGCAGAAGGAATCCTTGAAGGGGGCATCCCACAACTCCCAACTTGGGAAAACCTCCATGGCCTTGAGATTCCGCTCCATTCATGAAGGGGGAGTCATGCACAGAAACTCCAAACAGAGCCAACGCCTGATCCTCGCCGTGACTTCAGATGCATGAGATTTCGTTTCAGATGTGCAGGGGGTACCTGCCGTGCCCTCGACTTGAAGCCCAAGTCTAGCTTGTGTTCTCAGATTTCTGTCCTCACACTCCTGGCCCAGAAGCCCTCAAGTTTGGCAATTCCGGACCCACAATGCAGCACTCTACCTGACCTCTAGAAAAATATCTTGCCTAATGAGCTGCCCAGGTTCCTCAAATGTGGAACAACCTACAGGCACTCGACTGTACCCAAATTATACAGTCTAAACTGGGCACTAATGCACTGTCTAACACAACATGAGCCCGAACTTCCTGACCAACATCCAGGCAGCTGACCGCACACTGAGCACAACAGACCTGCCATGGCCTTAGGTCGTCATCTCTTCCCAATTGCTTTTCAGGCTTCAGAACCTTGACCTTATCTCCAACCACTGCCCAGGGTTGAAAATGATGCAGAAATCAGAACTCCTTCCCCATGGCAAGAATCCTTATGATTGGCATGTTGTCCAAATTTCAGTGTAGTTGAAACAAGTGTGGCCCATGAGGCGCCGCCGATGCTCGCGGGCCACATTGGTCACAAACACACATTGTGACCCTCAGCCTGAGCCCAGTCCTCAAGTAAGTCCTCCCAGTGGCTGAATGAAGAGACAGCATATGGGGCCTGCCATGCCCCTAGGCCCCAAATTTAACCATAATTTGGGTTGTCCCTTCGCTCTTCCCCAGGTCTCTGCTTTGGAATTCCTCTTTGGTTGGGACACCTGAGGTAACAAACCTGAAAGGAGACCTCCCATCCCAAAGATTGACGAAAAACAATTGGGACCGGGCCAAATCCACAGAGAGGAAGATTCGTCCATGGCCCATGAGGCCTCCCCACATTCCACGGCCATTGTTGACACAAAATCCAGAGACCAAAGCCTGAGCAAGAGCCTCAGACTCGCTCTTTCTAAATATCCTGAAAGGTTCTTCTCATGGTTTGTAGATTGGGCCTGCCATACCTACGTCCCCAAAACTAAGCTAGTTTGTGTTTTCAGACTTCTGTCCTCAATTCCTGGGCTACACACACTCCAGGCTGGCGCCCCAGGAGCCACACATTAGGACTGTGCCTACACCATGCATGGGAATTCTGCCCATTCCATTGTCAAAAATTGTACAAATTAGGAGAACCCTCCAATGTCCCCGAGGCCATACCAATATTTAGGTCTCAGTGGATAACAAAGCCGGTCTGACACCAGCTGAGCATCTACGTCCACTCATACCATAGATGGAAGTCCCCAGAGAAGGAGATGGTACCAGACAGGACCCTAGGGATAATCAGATCCATTGCTTTGGTTTAAAGGCATGTCTCCTCAAAATCCTGGGTTCCAATACCAGCATAGGGGGTTTCCTGAGGCACCCATCAGAAAATATCTCGTCTCCACGAGGAAACTTGTGCATGGGACCTATGTCAAAATTTTAAGAAAATACTTCAGAGTCCAGGTGACACCGACCCATTCCAAGGTCCTCATGGACACAAACACACATTAGGCCCCATGCTCAGGAAAGTCCTTTTCAACTCAGCCACCCTGGTTGCTCCCAAGAGCCATCCGATCTCAACAGTCTTGTTGCTAGGAGACAATTGGAATGCGAGGCGGGCTTCCCTGGCATTCATCCTCGAACGGTGCTCTGGAGTCATTCCATATGGATAGTTTTTAAGCTGCACAACAGGTCTCAATTGTGCCGCAGAAGGAATCCTTGAAGGGGGCAACCCACAACTCCCACGTGTGAAAACCTCCTTGGCCTTGAAATTCTTCTCCGTTCATGAAGGGGCAGTCATGCACAGAAACTACAACCTGAGCCAACGTCTGATCCTCTCCGTGACTTCAGATGCATGAGATATTGGTTCAGATGTGCAAGGGGTACCTGCCTTGCCCTCGGCCTGAAGCCCAAGTCTAGCTTGTGTTCTCAGACTTCTGTCCTCACACTACTAGCCCAGAAGCCCTCAAGTTTGGTAATTCTGGACCCACAATGCAGCACTCTGCCTGCCCTCTAGAAAAAATATCTAGCCTATTCAGCTGACCAGTCACCTCAAATGAGGATCAACATACACGGCACTCGACTGTACCCAAATTATATAGCCTAACCTGGGCACTAATGCACTGTCTGACACAACTTGAGCCCGAACCTCCTGACCAACATCCAGGCAGCTGACTGCACACTGAGCACATCAGACCCACCATGGCCTTAGGTCATCATCTCTTCCCAACTGTGGTTTTCAGGTTTTCGAACCTAGACCTTATCTCCAACCACTGCCCAGGGTTGAAAATGATGCAGAAATCAGCACTCCTTCCCCATGGCAACAGACCTTGTGATTGGCATGTTGTCCAAAGTTCAGTGTAGTTGAAACCAGTGTGGCCCATGAGTCCCTGCCCATGGTCACGGTCCACATTGGTCACAAACACACATTGTGACCCTCAGCCTGAGCCCAGTCCGCTAGTATGGCCTCTCAGTGGCTGGATGAAGAGACAGCCTATGGGGCCTGCCATGCCCGTTTCCCGAAATTTTAACCATAGTTTGGGTTGTCCCTTCACTCTTCCCCAGGGCTCTGCTTTGGAATTCCTCTTTGGTTGGGACACCTGAGGTAACAAACCTGAAAGGAGACCTCCCATCCCACAGATTGACGAAAAACAATTGGGACCGGGCCAAATCCACAGAGAAGAAGATTCGTCAATGGCCCATGAGGACTGCCCACAATCCACGGCCTTCTTTGACAGAAAATCCAGAGACCAAAGCCTGAGCAAGCGCCTCAGACTCGCTCTTTCTTCATATCCTGAAGAGTTCTTCTCATGGTTTGTAGATTGGGCCTGCCATACCTACGTCCCCAAACCTAAGCTGAGTCTTTGTTTTCAGACTTCTGTCCTCAAAGTCCTGGGCCATACACCCTCCAGGCTGGGGCCCCTGGAGCCACACATTAGGACTGTGCCTAACCCGTGCATGGGAATTCTGCCCATTCCATTGTCCAAAATTGTACAAATTAGGAGAACCCTCCAAATCCCCGAGGCCATCCCAATATGTAGGTTTCTGTGGACAAACAAGGGGGGTCTGACACCAGCTGAGCATCTACCTCCACTCAGACCATAGATGGATGTCCCCAGAAAAGGAGATGGAACCAGACAGGACCCTAGGCCATAATCGGATCCATTGCTTTGGTTTACAGGCCTGTCTCCTCAAAATCCTGGATACCAATACCAGCTTAGGGGGTTTCCTGAGGCACCCATCAGAAAAAATCTCATCTCCACGAGGAAACTTGTGCATGGGACCTATGTCAAAATCTTAGGAGAATACTTCAGAGTCCCAGTGACACCGACCCATTCCAAGGTCCTCATGGACACAAGCACACATTAGGCCCCATGCTCAGGAAAGTCCATTTCAACTCAGCCACCCCGGTTGCTCCCGCAGAGCCATCCGATCTCAACTGTCTTGTTGCTAGGATGTAATTGGAATGCGAGGCGGGCTTCCCTGGCATCCATCCTCGAACGGTGCTCTAGAGTCATTCCATATGGGATGTTTTGGAGCTGCCCAACAGGTCTCAATGGTCCCGCAGAAGGAATCCTTGAAGGGGGCATCCCACAACTCCCAACTTGGGAAAACCTTCATGGCCTTGAGATTCCGCTCCATTCATGAAGGGGGAGTCATGCAGAGAAACTCCAACCAGAGCCAACGCCTGATCCTCGCAGTGACTTCAGATGCATGAGATTTCGTTTCAGATGTGCAGGGGGTACCTGCCGTGCCCTCGACTTGAAGCCCAAGTCTAGCTTGTGTTCTCAGACTTCTGTCCTCACACTCCTGGCCCAGAAGCCCTCAAGTTTGGCAATTCCGGACCCACAATGCAGCACTCTACCTGACCTCTAGAAAAATATCTTGCCTAATGAGCTGCCCAGGTTCCTCAAATGCGGAACAACCTACAGGCACTCGACTGTACCCAAATTATACAGTCTAAACTGGGCACTAATGCACTGTCTAACACAACATGAGCCCGAACTTCCTGACCAACATCCAGGCAGCTGACCGCACACTGAGCACAACAGACCTGCCATGGCCTTAGGTCGTCATCTCTTCCCAATTGCTTTTCAGGCTTCAGAACCTAGACCTTATCTCCAACCACTGCCCCGGGTTGAAAATGATGCAGAAATCAGAACTCCTTCCCCATGGCAAGAATCCTTATGATTGGCATGTTGTCCAAATTTCAGTGTAGTTGAAAAAAGTGTGGCCCATGAGGCGCTGTCCATGCTCGCGGGCCACATTGGTCACAAACACACATTGTGACCATCAGCCTGAACCCAGGCCTGTCAGTGGCTCGATTAAGAGACAGCATATTTGGCCTGTCATGCCCCTAGTCCCCAATTTTTAACCATATTTGGGTGGTCCCTTCACTCTTCCCTAGGGCTCTGCTTTGGAATTCCTCTTTGGTTGGGACACCTGAGGTAACACACCTGAAAGGAGACCTCCCATCCCACAGATTGACGAAAAACAATTGGGACGGGGCCAAATCCACAGAGAGGAAGATTCGTCCATGGCCCATGAGGCTACGCTCATTCCACGGCCATCGTTGATACAAAATCCAGACACAAAAGCCTGAGCAATGCCTCAGACTCGCTCTTTCTTCATATCCTGAAGAGTTCTTCTCATGGTTTGTAGATTGGGCCTGCCATACCTACGTCCCCAAACCTAAGCTGAGTCTTTTTTTTCAGACTTCTGTCCTCAAGTCCTGGGCCACACACCCTCCAGGCTGGGGCCCCTGGAGCCACACATTAGGACTGTGCCTACCCCATGCATGGGAATTCTGCCCATTCCATTGTCCAAAATTGTACAAATTAGGAGAACCCTCCAAAGCCCCGAGGCCATCCCAATATCTAGGTCTCTGTGGACAAACAAAAGCGGACTGACACCAGCTGAGCATCTACCTCCACTCATACCATAGATGGATGTCCCAAGAAAAGGAGATGGAACCAGACGGACCCTAGGCCATAATCGGATCCATTGCTTTGGTTTACAGGCATGTCTCCTCAAAATCCTGGATTCCAATACCAGCATAGGGGGTTTCCTGAGGCACCCATCAGAAAATATCCCGTCTCCACGAGGAAACTTGTGCATGGGACCTATGTCAAAATCTTAGGAAAATACTTCAGAGTCCCGGTGACACCGCCCCATTCCAAGGTCCTCAGGGACACAAACACACATTAGGCCCCATGCTCAGGAAAGTCCTTTTCAACTCAGCCACCCCGGTTGCTCCCAAGAGCCATCCGATCTCAACAGTCTTGTTGCTAGGAGACAATTGGAATGTGAGGCGGGCTTCCCTGGCATCCATCCTCGAACGGTGCTCTGGAGTAAATCCATATGGGATGTGTTGGAGCTGCCCAACAGGTCTCAATTGTCCCGCAGAAGGAATCCTTGAAGGGGGAATCCCACAACTCCCAACGTGGGAAAACCTCCATGGCCTTGAGATTCCTCTCCGTTCATGAAGGGGCAGTCATGCACAGAAACTACAACCTGAGCCAACGTCTGATCCTCGCCGTGACTTCAGATGCATGAGATATTGGTTCAAATGTGCAGGGGGTACCTGCCTTGCCCTCGGCCTGATGCCCAAGTTAGCCTGTGTTCTCAGACTTCTGTCCTCACACTACTGGCCCAGAAGACCTCACGTTTGGCAATTCCGGAAACACAATTCAGTACTCTGCCTGCCCTCTAGAAAAAAATATCTTGCCTAATGAGCTGCCCGGACACCTCAAATGAGGATCAACCTACATGGCACTCGACTGTACACGAATTATTTAGTCTAACCTGGGCACTAATGCACTGTCTGACAAAACCTGAGCCCGAACCTCCTGACCAACAACCAGGCAGCTGACCGCACACTGAGCACATCAGACCCACCATGGCCTTAGGTCATCATCTCTTCCCAACTGCGGTTTTCAGGCTTCCGAACCTAGACCTTATCTCCAACCACTGCCCAGGGTTGAAAATGATGCAGAAATCAGAACTCCTTCCCCATGGCAAGAGACCTTGTGATTGGCATATTGTCCAAAGTTCAGTGTAGTTGAAACCAGTGTGGCCCATGAGGCCCCGCCCATGCTCGCAGACCACATTGTTCACAAACAAACATTGTGACCCTCAGCCTGAGCCCACTCCTCAAGTAAGTCCTCCCAGTGGCTGGATTAATAGACAGCATATGGGGCCTGCCATGCCCCTAGGCCCCAATTTTAAACATAGTTTGGGTTGTCCCTTCACTCTTCCCCAGGGCTCTGCTTTGGAATTCCTCTTTGGTTGGGACACCTGAGGTAACAAACCTGAAAGGAGACTTCCCATCCCAAAGATTGACGAAAAACAATTGGGACCGGGCCAAATCCACAGAGAGGAAGATTCGTCCATGGCCCATGAGGCCTCCCCACATTCCACGGCCATCGTTGACACAAAATCCAGAGTCCAAAGCCTGAGCAAGCGCCTCAGACTCGCTCTTTCTTCATATCCTGAATAGTTCTTCTCATGGTTTGTAGATTGGGCCTGCCATACCTACGTCCCCAAACCTAAGCTGAGTTTGTGTTTTCAGACTTCTGTCCTCAAAGTCCTGCGCCACACACCCTCCGGCTTGGGCTCCTGGAGCGACACATTAGGACTGTGCCTACCCCATGCATGGGAATTCTGCCCATTCCATTGTCAAAAATTGTACAAATTAGGAGAACACTCCAAAGTCCCCGAGGCCATTGCAATATGTAGGCCTCTGTGGACAAACAAGGGTGGTCATACACCAGCTGAGCATCTACCTCCACTCATACCATAGATGGATGTCCCCAGAGAAGGAAATGGAACCAGACAGGACCCTAGGCCATAATCGGATCCATTGCTTGGTTTACAGGCATGTCTCCTCAAAATCCTGGATTCCAATACCAGCATAGGGGGTTTCCTGAGGCACCCATCAGAAAATATCTCGTCTCCACGAGGAAACTTGTGCATGGGACCTATGTCAAAATCTTAGGAGAATATTTCAGAGTCCCGGTGGTACCGCCCCATCCCAAGGTCCTCTTGGACACAAACACATATTAGGCCCCATGCTCAGGAAGTCGATTTCTACTCAGCCACCCCAGTGTCTCTGCAGAGCCATCGGATCTCAACTGTCTTGTTGCTAGGAGACAATTGGAATGCGAGGTGGGCTTCCCTGGCATCCATCCTCGAACGGTGCTCTGGAGTCATTCCATATGGGATGTTTTGGAGCTGCCCAACAGGTCTCAATTTTCCCGCAGAAGGAATCCGTGAAGGGGTCATCCCACAACTCCCAAAGTGGCAAAACCTCCATGGCCTTGAGATTCCTCCGTTCAAGAAGGGTCAGTCATGCATAGAAACTACTACCTGAGCCAACGTCTGATCCTTGCCTTGACTTCAGATGCATGAGATATGGGTTCAGATGTGCAGGGGGTACCTGCCTTACCCTCGGCCTGAAGCCCAAGTCTAGCTTGTGTTCTCAGACTTCTGTCCTCACACTACTGGCCCAGAAGCCCTCAAGTTTGGCAATTCCGGACCCACATGCAGCACTCTGCCTGCCCTCTAACAAAAATATCTTGCCTAATGAGCTGCCCAGGCACCTCAAATGAGGACAAACCTACACGGCACTCGACTGTACCCAAATTATATAGTCTAACCTGGGCACAAATGCACTGTGTGACACAACCTGAGCCCGAACCACCTGACCAACAACCAGGCAGCTGACCGCACACTGAGCACATCAGACCCACCATGGCCTTAGGTCATCATATCTTCCCAACTGCAGTTTTCAGGCTTACGAACCTAGACCTTATCTCCAAACACTGCCCTGGGTTGAAAATGACGCAGAAATCAGAACTCCTTCCCCATGGCAAGAGACCTTGTGATTGGCATATTGTCCAAAGTTCAGTGTAGTTGAAACCAGTGTGGCCCATGAGGCCCCGCCCATGCTCGCAGACCACATTGTTCACAAACAAACATTGTGACCCTCAGCCTGAGCCCACTCCTCAAGTAAGTCCTCCCAGTGGCTGGATTAATAGACAGCATATGGGGCCTGCCATGCCCCTAGGCCCCAATTTTAAACATAGTTTGGGTTGTCCCTTCACTCTTCCCCAGGGCTCTGCTTTGGAATTCCTCTTTGGTTGGGACACCTGAGGTAACAAACCTGAAAGGAGACTTCCCATCCCAAAGATTGACGAAAAACAATTGGGACCGGGCCAAATCCACAGAGAGGAAGATTCGTCCATGGCCCATGAGGCCTCCCCACATTCCACGGCCATCGTTGACACAAAATCCAGAGTCCAAAGCCTGAGCAAGCGCTTCAGACTCGCTCTTTCTTCATATCCTGAAGAGTTCTTCTCATGGTTTGTAGATTGGGCCTGCCATACCTACGTCCCCAAACCTAAGCTGAGTTTGTGTTTTCAGACTTCTGTCCTCAAAGTCCTGTGCCACACACCCTCCGGCTTGGGCTCCTGGAGCGACACATTAGGACTGTGCCTACCCCATGCATGGGAATTCTGCCCATTCCATTGTCCAAAATTGTACAAATTAGGAGAACACTCCAAAGTCCCCGAGGCCATTGCAATATGTAGGCCTCTGTGGACAAACAAGGGTGGTCATACACCAGCTGAGCATCTACCTCCACTCATACCATAGATGGATGTCCCCAGAGAAGGAAATGGAACCAGACAGGACCCTAGGCCATAATCGGATCCATTGCTTGGTTTACAGGCATGTCTCCTCAAAATCCTGGATTCCAATACCAGCATAGGGGGTTTCCTGAGGCACCCATCAGAAAATATCTCGTCTCCACGAGGAAACTTGTGCATGGGACCTATGTCAAAATCTTAGGAGAATATTTCAGAGTCCCGGTGGTACCGCCCCATCCCAAGGTCCTCTTGGACACAAACACATATTAGGCCCCATGCTCAGGAAGTCGATTTCTACTCAGCCACCCCAGTGTCTCTGCAGAGCCATCGGATCTCAACTGTCTTGTTGCTAGGAGACAATTGGAATGCGAGGTGGGCTTCCCTGGCATCCATCCTCGAACGGTGCTCTGGAGTCATTCCATATGGGATGTTTTGGAGCTGCCCAACAGGTCTCAATTTTCCCGCAGAAGGAATCCGTGAAGGGGTCATCCCACAACTCCCAACGTGGCAAAACCTCCATGGCCTTGAGATTCCTCCGTTCAAGAAGGGTCAGTCATGCATAGAAACTACTACCTGAGCCAACGTCTGATCCTTGCCTTGACTTCAGATGCATGAGATATTGGTTCAGATGTGCAGGGGGTACCTGCCTTACCCTCGGCCTGAAGCCCAAGTCTAGCTTGTGTTCTCAGACTTCTGTCCTCACACTACTGGCCCAGAAGCCCTCAAGTTTGGCAATTCCGGACCCACATGCAGCACTCTGCCTGCCCTCTAACAAAAATATCTTGCCTAATGAGCTGCCCAGGCACCTCAAATGAGGACAAACCTACACGGCACTCGACTGTACCCAAATTATATAGTCTAACCTGGGCACAAATGCACTGTGTGACACAACCTGAGCCCGAACCACCTGACCAACAACCAGGCAGCTGACCGCACACTGAGCACATCAGACCCACCATGGCCTTAGGTCATCATATCTTCCCAACTGCAGTTTTCAGGCTTACGAACCTAGACCTTATCTCCAAACACTGCCCTGGGTTGAAAATGACGCAGAAATCAGAACTCCTTCCCCATGGCAAGAGACCTTGTGATTGGCATATAGTCCAAACTTCAGTGTAGTTGAAACCAGTGTGGCCCATGTGGCCCCGATCATGCTCGCAGGCCACATTGGTCACAAACACACATTGTGACCATCAGCCTGAGCCCAGTCCTCAAGTAAGGCCTCTCAGTGGCTGGATGAATAGACAGCATATGGGGCCTGCCATGCCCCTAGGCCCCAATTTTAACCATAGTTTGGGTTGTCCCTTCACTCTTCCCCAGGGCTCTGCTTTGGAATTCCTCTTTGGTTGGGACACCTGAGGTAACAAAACTGAAAGGAGACTTCCCATCCCAAAGATTGACGAAAAACAATTGGGACCGGGCCAAATCCACAGAGAGGAATATTCGTCCATGGCCCATGATGCCTCCTCACATTCCACGGCCATCGTTGACACAAAATCCAGAGTCCAAAGCCTGAGCAAGCGCCTCAGACTCGCTCTTTCTTCATATCCTGAAGAGTTCTTCTCATGGTTTGTAGATTGGGCCTGCCATACCTACGTCCCCAAACCTAAGCTGAGTTTGTGTTTTCAGACTTCTGTCCTCAAAGTCCTGGGCCACACACCCTCCGGCTTGGGCCCCTGGAGCGACACATTAGGACTGTGCCTACCCCATGCATGGGAATTCTGCCCATTCCATTGTCCAAAATTGTACAAATTAGGAGAACACTCCAAAGTCCCCGAGGCCATTGCAATATGTAGGCCTCTGTGGACAAACAAGGGTGGTCATACACCAGCTGAGCATCTACCTCCACTCATACCATAGATGGATGTCCCCAGAGAAGGAAATGGAACCACAGGACCCTAGGCCATAATCGGATCCATTGCTTGGTTTTCCGGCATGTCTCCTCAAAATCCTGGATTCCAATACCAGCATAGGGGGTTTCCTGAGGCACCCATCAGAAAATATCTCGTCTCCACGAGGAAACTTGTGCATGGGACCTATGTCAAAAACTTAGGAGAATATTTCAGAGTCCCGGTGGTACCGCCCCATCCCAAGGTCCTCTTGGACACAAACACATATTAGGCCCCATGCTCAGGAAGTCGATTTCTACTCAGCCACCCCATTGTCTCTGCAGAGCCATCCGATCTCAACTGTCTTGTTGCTAGGAGACAATTGGAATGCGAGGTGGGCTTCCCTCGCATCCATCCTCGAACGGTGCTCTGGAGTCATTCCATATGGGATGTTTTGGAGCTGCCCAACAGGTCTCAATTTTCCCGCAGAAGGAATCCGTGAAGGGAGCATCCCACAACTCCCAAAGTGGCAAAACCTCCATGGCCTTGAGATTCCTCCGTTCAAGAAGGGTCAGTCATGCATAGAAACTACTACCTGAGCCAACGTCTGATCCTTGCCTTGACTTCAGATGCATGAGATATTGGTTCAGATGTGCAGGGGGTACCTGCCTTACCCTCGGCCTGAAGCCCAAGTCTAGCTTGTGTTCTCAGACTTCTGTCCTCACACTACTGGCCCAGAAGCCCTCAAGTTTGGCAATTCCGGACCCACAATGCAGCACTCTGCCTGCCCTCCAACAAAAATATCTTGCCTAATGAGCTGCCCAGTCACCTCAAATGAGGACAAACCTACACGGCACTCGACTGTACCCAAATTATATAGTCTAACCTGGGCACAAATGCACTGTGTGACACAACCTGAGCCCGAACCACCTGACCAACAACCAGGCAGCTGACCGCACACTGAGCACATCAGACCCACCATGGCCTTAGGTCATCATATCTTCCCAACTGCAGTTTTCAGGCTTACGAACCTAGACCTTATCACCAAACACTGCCCTGGGTAGAAAATGACGCAGAAATCAGAACTCCTTCCCCATGGCAAGAGACCTTGTGATTGGCATATAGTCCAAACTTCAGTGTAGTTGAAACCAGTGTGGCCCATGAGGCCCCGCCCATGCTCGCGGGCCACATTGGTCACAAACACACATTGTGACCCTCAGCCTGAGCCCAGTCCTCAAGTAAGGCCTCTCAGTGGCTGGATGAAGAAACAGCATATGGGGCCTGCCATGCCCCTAGGCCCCAAATTTTAACCATAGTTTGGGTTGTCCCTTCACTCTTCCCCAGGTCTCTGCTTTGGACTTCCTCTTTGGTTGCGACACCTGAGGTAACAAACCTGAAAGGAGACCTCCCATCCCAAAGATTGACGAAAAACAATTGGGACCGGGCCAAATCCACAGAGAGGAAGATTCGTCCATGGCCCATGAGGCCTCCCCACATTCCACGGCCATTGTTGACACAAAATCCAGAGACCAAAGCCTGAGCAAGAGCCTCAGACTCGCTCTTTCTTCATATCCTGAAGAGTTCTTCTCATGGTTTGTAGATTGGGCCTGCCATACCTACGTCCCCAAACCTAAGCTGAGTCTTTGTTTTCAGACTTCTGTCCTCAAAGTCCTGGGCCACACAACCTCCAGGCTGGGGACCCTGGAGCCACACATTAGGACTGTGCCTAACCCTTGCATGGGAATTCTGCCCATTCCATTGTCCAAAATTGTACAAATTAGGAGAACCCTCCAAAGTCCCCGAGGCCATCCCAATATGTAGGTCTCTGTGGACAAACAAGGGGGGTCTGACACCAGCTGAGCATCTACCTCCACTCAGACCATAGATGGATGTCCCCAGAGAAGGAGATGGAACCAGACAGGACCCTAGGCCATAATCGGATCCATTGCTTTGGTTTACAGGCCTGTCTCCTCAAAATCCTGGATACCAATAAAAGCTTAGGGGGATTCCTGAGGCACCCATCAGAAAAAATCTCGTCTCCACGAGGAAACTTGTGCATGGGACCTATGTCAAAATCTTAGGAGAATACTTCAGATTCACAGTGCCACCGCCCCATTCCAAGGTCCTCATGGACACAAACACACATTAGGCCCCATGCTCAGGAAAGTCCATTTCAACTCAGCCACCCCGGTTGCTCCCGCAGAGCCATCCGATCTCAACTGTCTTGTTGCTAGGAGACAATTGGAATGCGAGGCGGGCTTCCCTGGCATCCATCCTCGAATGGTGCTCTAGAGTCATTCCATATGGGATGTTTTGGAGCTGCCCAACAGGTCTCAATTGTCCCGCAGAAGGAATCCGTGAAGGGGGCATCCCACAACTCCCAACGTGGCAAAACCTCCATGGCCTTGAGATTCCGCTCCATTCATGAAGGGGGAGTCATGTACAGAAACTCCAACCAGAGCCAACGCCTGATCCTCGCCGTGACTTCTGATGCATGAGATATCGTTTCAGATGTGCAGGGGGTACCTGCCGTGCCCTAGGCCTGAAGCCCAAGTCTAGCTTGTGTTCTCAGACTTCTGTCCTCACACTCTTGGCCCAGAAGCCCTCAAGTTTGGCAATTCCGGACCCACAATGCAGCACTCTGCCTGACCTCTAGAAAAATATCTTGCCTAATGAGCTGCCCAGGCTCCTCAAATGCGGAACAACCTACAGGCACTCGACTGTACCCAAATTATACAGTCTAAACTGGGCACTAATGCACTGTCTAACAGAACATGAGCCCGAACTTCCTGACCAACACCCAGGCAGCTGACCGCACACTGAGCACAACGGACCAGCCATGGCCTTAGGTCGTCATCTCTTCCCAATTGCTTTTCAGGCTTCAGAACCTAGACCTTATCTCCAACCACTGCCCAGGGTTGAAAATGATGCAGAAATCAGAACTCCTTCCCCATGGCAAGAATCCTTTTGATTGGCATGTTGTCCAAAGTTCAGTGTAGTTGAAAACAGTGTGGCCCATGAGGCCCCGCCCATGCTCGCGGGCCACATTGGTCACAAACACACATTGTGACCCTCAGCCTGAACCCAGGCCTCTCAGTGGCTCGATTAAGAGACAGCATATTTGGCCTGTCATTCCCCTAGGCCCCAATTTTTAACCATATTTGGGTTGTCCCTTCACTCTACCCCAGGGCTCTGCTTTGGAATTCCTCTTTGGTTGGGACACCTGAGGTAACAAATATGAAAGGAGACCTCCCATCCCACAGATTGACGAAAAACAATTGGGACTGGGCCAAATCCACAGAGAGGAAGATTCGTCCATGGCCCATGAGGCCTCCCCACATTCCACGGCCATCGTTGATACAAAATCCAGACACAAAAGCCTGAGCGACGCCTCAGACTCGAACTTTCTTCAAATCCTGAAGAGTTCTTCTCATGGTTTGTAGATTGGGCCTGCCATACCTACGTCCCCAAACCCAAGCTGAGTCTGTGTTTTCAGACTTCTGTCCTCAAGTCCTGGGCCACACACCCTCGAGGCTGGGGCCCCTGGAGCGACACATTAGGACCGTGCCTAACCCATGCATGGGAATTTTGCCCATTCCATTGTCCAAAATCGTACAAATTAGGAGAAAACTCCAAAGTCCCCGAGGCCATCCCTATAGTGTAGGTATCCTGGGACAAACAAAAGCGGACTGACACCAGCTGAGCATCTACCTCCACTCATACCATAGATGGATGTCCCAAGAGAAGGAAATGGAACCAGACAGGACCCTAGGCCATAATCGGATCCATTTCATTTGGTTTACAGGCATGTCTCCTCACAATCCTGGATTCCAATACCAGCATAGGGGGTTTCCTGAGGCATCCATCAGAAAATATCTCGTCTCCACGAGGAAACTTGTGCATGGGACCTATGTCAAAATCTTAGGAAAATACTTCAGAGTCCCGGTGACACCGCCCCATTCCAAGGTCCTCATGGACACGAACACACATTAGGCCCCATGCTCAGGAAAGTCCTTTTCAACTCAGCCACCCCAGTTGCTCCCAAGAGCCATCCGATCTCTACAGTCTTGTTGCTAGGAGACAATTGGAATGCGAGGGGGGCTTCCCTGGCATCCATCCTCGAACGGTGCTCTGGAGTCATTTCATATGGGATGTGTTGGAGCTGCCCAACAGGTCTCAATTGTCCCGCAGAAGGAATCCTTGAAGGGGGAATCCCACAACTCCCAACGTGGGAAAACCTCCATGGCCTTGAGATTCCTCTCCGTTCATGAAGGGGCAGTCATGCACAGAAACTACAACCTGAGCCAACGTCTGATCCTCGCCGTGACTTCAAATGCATGAGATATTGCTTCAGATGTGCAGGGGGTACCTGCCTTGCCCTCGACCTGATGCCCAAGTTAGCTTGTGTTCTCAGACTTCTGTCCTCACACTACTGGCCCAAAAGACCTCACGTTTGGCAATTCCGGAACCACAATTCAGTACTCTGCCTGCCTTCTAGAAAAAATATCTTGCCTAATGAGCTGCCCGGGCACCTCAAATGAGGATCAACCTACATGGCACTCGACTGTACCCAAATTATATAGTCTAACCTGGGCACTAATGCACTGTGTGACACAACCTGAGCCCGAACCTCCTGACCAACAACCAGGCAGCTGACCGCACACTGAGCACATCAGACCCACCATGGCCTTAGGTCATCATCTCTTCCAAACTGCGGTTTTCAGGCTTCCGAACCTAGACCTTATCTCCAACCACTGCCCAGGGTTGAAAATGATGCAGAAATCAGAACTCCTTCCCCATGGCAAGAGACCTTGTGATTGGCATATTGTCCAAAGTTCAGTGTAGTTGAAACCAGTTTGGCCCATGAGGTCCCGCCCATGCTCGCAGGCCACATTGTTCACAAACACACATTGTGACCCAGGGCCTGAGCCCAGTCCTCATTTAAGGCCTCTCATTGGCTGGATGAAGAGACAGCATATGGGGCCTGCCATGGCCCTAGGCCCCAAATTTTAACCATAGTTTGGGTTTTCCCTTCACTCTTCCCCAGGGCTCTGCTTTGGAATTCCTCTTTGGTTGGGACACCTGAGGTAACAAACCTGAAAGGAGACCTCCCATCCCACAGATTGACGAAAAACAATTGGGACCGGGCCAAATCCACAGAGAGGAAGATTCGTCCATGGCCCATGAGGCCTCCCCACATTCCACGGCCATTGTTGACACAAAATCCAGAGACCAAAGCCTGAGCAAGAGCCTCAGACTCGCTCTTTCTAAATATCCTAAAAGGTTCTTCTCATGGTTTGTAGATTGGGCCTGCCATACCTACGTCCCCAAACCTAAGCTAGTTTGTGTTTTCAGACTTCTGTCCTCAAATTCCTGGGCCACACACACTCCAGGCTGGCGCCCCTGGAGCCACACATTAGGACTGTGCCTACCCCATGCATGGGAATTCTGCCCATTCCATGGTCCAAAATCTTACAAATTAGGAGAACCCTCCAAAGTCCCCGAGGCCATACCAATATTTCGGTCTCAGTGGACAACAAAGTCGGTCTGACACCAGCTGAGCATCTACGTCCACTCATACCATAGATGGATGTCCCCAGAGAAGGATATGATACCAGACAGGACCCTAGGGATAATCGGATCCATTGCTTTGGTTTAAAGGCATGTCTCCTCAAAATCCTGGATTCCAATACCAGCATAGGGGGTTTCCTATGGCACCCATCAGAAAAATCTCATCTCCACGAGGAAACTTGTGCATGGGACCTATTTCAAAATCTTAGGAGAATATTTCAGAGTCCCGGTGGTACCGCCCCATCCCAAGGTCCTCTTGGAAATAAACACATATTAGGCTCCATGCTCAGGAAGTCGATTTCTACTCAGCCACCCCAGTTGCTCCGCAGAGCCATCCGATCTCAACTGTCTTGTTGCTAGGAGACAATTGGAATGCGAGGTGGGCTTCCCTGTCATCCATCCTCAAACGGTGCTGGAGTCATTCCATATGGAATGGTTTGGAGCTGCCCAACAGGTCTCAATTGTTCCGCAGAAGGAATCCTTGAAGGGGGCATCCACAACTCCCAACGTGGAAAAACCTCCATGGCCTTGAGATTCCACTCCGTTCATGAAGGGTCAGAAATGCACAGAAACTACAACCTGAGCCAAAGTCTGATCCTCGCCGTGACTTCACATGCATGAGATATTGCTTCAGATGTGCAGGGCGTACCTGCCTTGCCCTCGGCCTGAAGCCCAAGTCTAGCTTGTGGTCTCAGACTTCTGTCCTCACACTACTGGCCCAGAAGCCCTCAAGTTTGGCAATTCCCGACCCACAATGCAGCACTCTGCCTGCCCTCTAACAAAAATATCTTGCCTAATGAGCTGCCCAGGCACCTCAAATCAGGATCAACCTACACAACACTCGACTGTACCCAAATTATATAGTCTACTGTGGTTACAAATGCACTGTGTGACACAAGCTGAGCCCGAACTTCCTGACCAACACCCAGGCAGCTGACTGCACACTGAGCACAACAGACCTGCCATGGCCTTAGGTCGTCATCTCTTCCCAATTGCTTTTCAGGCTTCAGAACCTAGACCTTATCTCCTACTAAGGCCCAGGATTGAAAATGATGCAGAAATCAGAACTCCTTCCCCATGGCAAGAATCCTTATGATTGGCATGTTGTCCAAAGTTCAGTGTAGTTGAAACCAGTGTGGCCCATGAGGCCCTGCCCATGCTCGCGGTTCACATTGGTCACAAACACACATTGTGACCCTCAGCCTGAACCCAGGCCTCTCAGTGGCTCGATTAAGAGACAGCATATTTGGCATGTCATGCCCCTAGGTCCCAATTTTTAACCATATTTGGGTTGTCCCTTCACTCTTCCCCAGGGCTCTGCTTTGGAATTCCTCTTTGGTTGGGACACCTGAGGTAACAAACCTGAAAGGAGACCTCCCATTCCACAGATTGACGAAAAACAATTGGGACTGGGCCAAATCCACAGAGAGGAAGATTCGTCCATGGCCCATGAGGCCTCCCCACATCCACGGCAATCGTTGATACAAAATCCAGAAACAAAAGCCTGAGCAAGCGCCTCAGAAGCGCTCTTTCTTCATATCCTGAAGAGTTCTTCTCATGGTTTGTAGATTGGGCCTGCCTTACCTACATCCCCAAACCTAAGCTGAGTTTGTGTTTTCAGACTTCTGTCCTCAAAGTCCTGGGCCATACACCATCCATGCTGGGAACCCTGAAGCCACCCATTGGACTGTGCCTACCCAATGAATAGGAATTCTGCCCATTCCATTGTCCAAAATCGTACAAATAAGGAGAACCCTCCAAAGTCCCCGAGGCCATCCCTATAGTGTAGGTCTCCCGGGACAACGAGGGCGGTCTGACACCAGCTGAGCATCTACCTCCACTCATACCATAGATGGATGTCCCCAGAAAAGGAGATGGAAACAGACAGGACTCTAGGCCAAAATCGGATCCATTGCTTTGGATTACTGGCATGTCTCCTCAAATGCCTGGATTCGAAGGCCAGCATAGTGTGTTTCCTGAGGCACCCATCAGAACAAATCTCGTCTCCACAAGGAAACCTGTGCATGGGAGCCATGTCCAAAGCATAGGAGAGTTCTTCAGGGTCCCGGTGCCACCGCCCCATTCCAAGGCCCTCATGGACACAAATACACATTAGGCCCCATCCTCAGGAACGTCCATTTTAACTCAGCCACCCCGGTTGCTCCCGCAGAGCCATCCGATCTCAACTGTCTTTTTGCTAGGAGACAATTGGAATGCGAGGCGGACTTCCCTGGCATCCATCCTCGAATGGTGCTCTGGAGTCATTCCATATGTGATGTCATGGAGCTGCCCAACAGATCTCAATTGTCCCGCAGAAGGAATGCTTGAAGGGGGCATCCCACAACTCCCAACGTGGGAAAACCTCCATGGCCTTGAGATTCTGCTCCGTTAATGAAGGGGCAGTCATGCACAGAAACACCAACCAGAGCCAACGCCTGATCCTCGCCGTGACTTCTGATGCATGAGATATCGTTTCAGATTTGCAGGGGGTACCTGCCGTGACCTCAGCCTGAAGCCCAAGTCTAGCTTGTGTTCTCAGACTTCTGTCCTCACACTCCTGGCCCAGAAGCCCTCAAGTTTGGCAATTCTGACCCACAATGCAGCACTCTGCCTGCCCTCTAGAAAAATATCTTGCCTAATGAGCTGCCCAGCTCCTCAAATGCGGAACAACCTACAGGCACTCGACTGTACCCAAATTATACAGTCTAAACTGGGCACTAATGCACTGTCTGACACAACATGAGCCCGAACCTCCTGACATGCACACAGGCAGCTGACCGCACACTGAGCACAACAGACCTGCCATAGCCTTAGGTCGTCATCTCTTCCCAATTGATTTTCAGGCTTCAGAACCTAGACCTTATCTCCAACCACTGCCCAGGGTTGAAAATGATGCAGAAATCAGAACTCTTTCCCCATGGCAAGAATCCTTATGATTGGCATGTTGTCCAAAGTTCAGTGTAGTTGAAACCAGTGTGGCCCATGAGGCCCCGCCCATGCTCGCGGGCCACATTGGTCACAAACACACATTGTGACCCTCAGCCTGAACACAGGCCTCTCAGTGTCTCGATGAAGAGACAGCATATTTGGCCAGTCATGCCCCTTGGCCCCAAATTTTAACCATATTTTGGGTTGTCCCTTCACTCTTCCCCAGGGCTCTGCTTTGGAATTCCTCTTTGGTTGGGACACCTGAGGTAACAAACCTGAAAGGAGACCTCCCATCCCACAGATTGACGAAAAACAATTGGGTCTGGGCCAAATCCACAGAGAGGAAGATTCGTCCATGGCCCATGAGGCCTCCCCACATTCCACGGCCATCGTTGATACAAAATCCAGACACAAAAGCCTGAGCAAGCGCCTCAGACGCGCTCTTTCTTCATATCCTGAAGAGTTCTTCTCATGGTTTGTAGATTGGGCCTGCCATACCTACGTCCCCAAAACCTAAACTGAGTTTGTGTTTTCAGACTTCTGTCCTCAAAATCCTATTCAATACACCATCCAGGCTGGGGCCCCTGAAGCCAACCATTAGGATTGTGCCTACCCAATGAATAGGAATTCTGCCCATTCCATTGTCCAAAATCGTACAAATTAGGATAACCCTCCAAAGTCCCGAGGCCATCCCTATAGTGTAGGTTTCCCGGGACAAACAAGGGCGGTCTGACACCAGGTGAGCATCTACATCCACTCATACCATAAATGGATGTCCCCAGAGAAGGAGATGGAAACAGACAGGACCCTAGGCCAAAATCGGTTCCATTGCTTTGGTTTACAGGCATGTCTCCTCAAATGCCTGGATTCGAAGACCAGCATAGGGGGTTTCCTGAGGCACCCATCAGAACAAATCTCGTCTCCACAAGGAAACTGTGCATGGGAGCTATGTCAAAAGCTTAGGAGAATACTTCAGGGTCCCGGTGCCACCGCCCCATTCCAAGGCCCTCATGGACAAAAACACACATTAGGCCCCATCCTCAGGAAAGTCCATTTCAACTCAGCCACCCCGATTGATCCCGCAGAGCCATCCTATCTCAACTGTCTTGTTGCTAGGAGACAATTTTAATGCGAGGCGGGCTTACCTGGCATCCATCCTCGAACGGTGCTCTGGAGTCATTCCATATGGGCTGTTTTGCAACTGCCCAACAATTCTCAATTGTCCCGCAGAAGGAATGCTTGAAGGGGGCATCCCACAACTCCCAACGTGGGAAAACCTCCATGGTCTTGAGATTCCGCTCCGTTCATGAAGGGGCAGTCATGCACAGAAACTCCAACCAGACTCAACATCTGATCCTCGCCGTGACTTCTGATGCATGAAATATCGTTTCAGATTTGCAGGGGCTACCTGCCGTGCCCTTGGCCTGAAGCCCAAGTCTAGCTTGTGTTCTCAGACTTCTGTCCTCACACTCCTGGCCCAGAAGCCCTCACGTCTGGCAATTCCGGACCCACAATACAGCACTCTACCTGCCCTCTAGAAAAATATCTTGCCTAATGAGCTGCCCAGGCTCCTCATTGCGGAACACCCTACACTGAACTCGACTGCATCCAAATTATACAGTCTAACCTGGGCACTAATGCACTGTCTGACACAACCTGAGCCCGAACTTCCTGACCAACACCCAGGCAGCTGACCGCACACTGCGCACATCAGACCTGCCATGGCCTTAGGTCGTCATCTCTTCCCAAAGGCGGTTTTCAGGCTTCAGAACCTAGACCTTATCTCCTACTATGGCCCAGGGTTGAAAATGATGCAGAAATAAGAACTCCTTCCCCATGGCAAGAAACCTTATGATTGGCATGTTGTCCAAAGTTCAGTGTAGTTGAAACCAGATTGGCCCATGAAGCCCCGCCCATGCTCGCGGGCCACATTGGTCATAAACACACATTGTGACCCTCGGCTTGAGCCCAGTCCTCAAGTAAGGCCTCTTAGTGGCTGGATGAAGAGACATCATATTGGCCCTGCCATGACCTTAGGCCTCAATTTTTAAACATATTTTGTGTTTTCCCTTCACTCTCCAAGGGTTCTGCTTTGGAATTCATCTTTGGTTGGGACACCAGAGGTAATAAAACTGAAAGAACACTTCCCATCCCACAGATTGACGAAAAACAATTGGGACCGGGCCAAATCCACAGAGACAAAGATTCGTCCATGGCCCTTGAAGCCTCACCACATACCACGGCCATCGTGATACAAAATCCAGAGACAAAAGCCTGAGCAAGTGCCTCAGACTCGCTCTTTCTTCATATCCGGAGGAGTTCTTCTCATGGTTTGTAGATTGTGCCTGCCATACCTACGTCCCCAAAACCTAAGTTGAGTTTGTGTATTCAGACTTCTGTCCTCAAAGTCCTGGGCCACACACCATCCAGGCTGGGGCCCCTGAATCCAGACGTTAGGACTTTTCCTACCCAATGCATAGGAATCCTGCCCATCCATTGTCCAAAATCGTACAAATTAGGAGAACGCTCCAAAGTCCATGAGGCCATACCAATAGTGTAGGTCTCCCGGGTCAAACAAGGGCGGTCGGACACCAAAAGAGCATCTACCTCCACATACCATAGATGGATGTCCCCAGAGAAGCGATGGAACCAGACAGGACCGTAGGCCATAATCGGATCCATTGATTTGGTTTACAGGCATGTCTCCTCAAAAGCCTGGATTCCAAGACCAGCATAGGGGGTTTCGTGAGGCACACATCAGAACAAATCTCGGCTCCACAAGGAAACTTGTGCTGGGAGCTATGTCAAAAGCTTAGGAGAATACTTCAGGGTCCCGGTGCCACCGCCCCATTCCAAGGCCCTCATGAACACAAATACACATTAAGCCCCATCCTCAAGAAAATCCATTTTAACTCAGCCACCGCGGTTACTCCCGCTGCGATTCCAATCTCAACTGTCTTGTTGCTAGGAGACAATTGGAATGCGAGGTGGGCTTCCCTGACATCCATCCACGAACGGTGCTCTGGATTCATTCCATATGGGATGTCCAGGAGCTGCCAAACAGATCTCAATTGTGCCTCAGAAGGAATCCTTGAAGGGGGCATCCCACAACTCCCAACATGGGAAAACCTCCATGTGCTTGAGATTCCCCTCCGTTCATGAAGGGGCAGTCATGCACAGAAACTCTAAGCTGAGCCAACGTCTGATCCTCGCCGTGACTTCAGATGCATGAGATATAATTCAGATCTGCAGGGGGTACCTGCCGTGCCCTCGGCCTGAAGCCAAAGTCTAGCTTGTGTTCTCAGACTTCTGTCCTCACACTCCTGACCCAGAAGCCCTCACTTTTGGCAATTCCGGACACACATTGCAGCACCCTGCCTGCCCTCTAGAAAAATATCTTGCCTAATGATCTGCCCAGGCACCTCAAAGGCGGAAAACATACACGGCACTCGACTGTACCCAAATTATACAGTCTAACCTGGGCACTAATGCACTGTCTGACACAACCTGAGCTCGAACTTTCTGACCAACACCCAGGCAGCTGACCGCACACTGAGCACATCAGACCCGCCATGGACTTAGGTCGCCATCTCTTCCCAATGGTAGTTTTCAGACATTACAATCTAGACCTTATCTCCAACCACTGCCCAGCGTTGAAAATGATGCAGAAATCAGAACTCCTTCCCCATGGCAAGAATCCTTATGATTGGCATGTTGTCCAAAGTTCAGTGTAGTTGAAACCATTGTGGCCCATGCTCGCGGGGCACATTGGTCACAAACACACATTTTAACCCTCAGCCTGAGCCCAGTCATCAAGTAAGGCCTCTCAGTGGCTAGAAAAGAGACAGCTATTGGGACTGCCATGCACCTAGGCCCCAATTTTTAACCATAGTTTGGGTTGTCCCTTCACTCTTCCCCAGGGCTTTCCCTTGGAATTCCTCTTAGTTGGGACACCTGACGTAACAAACCTGAAAGGTGACCTCCCATCCCACAGATTTACGAAAAACAATTTGGACTGGGCCATATCCACAGAGAGTAAGTTTCTTACATGGCCCATGAGGCCTCCCAACATTCCACGGCCAAGTTGATACAAAATCCAGAGACAAAATCCTGAGCAAGCGCCTCAGACTCGCTCTTTCTTCATATCCTGAAGAGTTCTTCTCATGGATTGTGATTGGGCCTTCCATACCTACGTCCCCAAACCTAAGCTGAGGTTGTGTTTTCAGACTCTGTCCTCAAAGTCCTGAGCCACACACCCTCCATGCTGGGGCCCCTGGAGCCACACATTAGGACAGTGCCTACCCAATCTATGGGAATTCTGCCCATTCCGATGCCCAAAATCGTACAAATTAGGAGAACTCTCCAAAGTACCCGAGGCAATCCCAATAGTGTAGGTATCCTGGTACAACAAGGGCGGTCTGACACCAATTGAGCATCTACCTCCACTCATTCCATAGAGGGATATCGCCAGAGAAGAAGATTGAACCAGACAGGACCCTAGGCCATAATCGGATCCATTGCTTTGGTTTACAGGCATGTCTCCTCAAAATCCTGGATTCCAATACCAGCATAAGTGGTTTCATGAGGCACCCATCAGAACAAATCTCGTCTCCACAAGGAAACCTGTGCATGGGAGCCATGTCCAAAGCATAGGAGAGTTCTTCAGGGTCCCGGTGCCACCGCCCCATTCCAAGGCCCTCATGGACACAAAAACACATTAGGACCCATCCTCAGGAAAGTCCATTTCAACTCAGCCACCCCGGTTGCTCCCGCAGAGCCATCAGATATAAACTGTCTTGTTGCTAGGAGACAATTGAGATGTGAGGCTGGCTTCCCAGGCTCCATTTTCGAACGGTGCTCTGGAGTCATTCCATATGGGATGTCCTGGAGCTGTCCAACTGGTCTCAATTGTCCCGCAGAAGGAATCCTTGAAGGGGGCATCCCACAACTCCCAACGTGCGAAAACCTCAATGGCCTCGAGATTCCGCTCCCTTCATGAACGGCCGTCATGCACGGAAGCTCCAACCTGAGCCAAAGTCTGATCCTCGCCCTGAATTCAGATGCATGAGTATTGGTTCAGATCTGCAGGGGGTACCTGCCGTGCCCTCGCCCTGAAACCCAAGTCTACCTTGTCTTTCACACTTCCGTCCTCACACTCCTGGCCCCGAAGCTCTCAAGTTTGGCAATTCCGGACCCACAATGCAGCACTCTGCCTGCCCTCTAGAAAAAAATTATTGCCTCATGAGCTGCCCAGGCACCTTCAATGAGGATAAACCTCCAAGCAGTCGACTTCACCCAAATTAGATAGTCTAACCTGGGCACTAATGCACTCTCGGACACAACCTGAGCCCGGACCTCCTGACCAACACCCAGAAAGCAGACCGCACACTGAGCACATAAGACCCGCCATGGCCTTAGGTCATCATCTCTCCCCTACCTCAGTTTTCAGGCCTCAGAACCAAGAAATTATCTCCAATCACTGCCCAGGGGTGAGTGTGATGCTGAAATCAGAACACCTCTTTATCATGTTAAGAAACCTTGTGGTTGGCACGTCGTCCAACGTTCAGTGTAGGAGAAACAAGCATTCACCCTGAGGCCCCGCCCATTCTGGAGTGCGACAAGGTCATAAACACGCATGGTGACCCTCAGCATGAGTCCTGTCCTCTAGTAATTCCTCTCAGTTACTAGACCATTAGATGTCATAATGGGCTTGATATGTCCCTAGGCCCCAATTTTTAAACAGATTTCGGATTGTCCAGTCACCCCCTTCCAGGGCTCTACTCTGGAATCCCTCATTTGGTGGGACACCTGAGGTTAAAAAAGAAAAGAACATCAAAAAAAAAAAAACGGACTTCTTCCATCCCACAGAGTGACCCAAACGCTTTGGACTGGGCCAAACCACCAGGGAGTAAGGCTCGTCCATTTCCCATGAAGTCACCCAGAAATTTCACGACCATGAGTGACACGATATCCAGAGACAAAAACTTGAGCAAGAGCCTCACACTCGCCCTTTTCGCAAATCCTGAAAAGTTCTCCTCATGGTCTGTACATAAGTCCTGCCATACCTATGACCTGAAACATAAGCCAAGTTTGTGTTTTCAGACAACTGTCCAAACAGCCCTGGCCTACACAACCTACAGGCTCAGGCCCCTTGAGCCAAACCTGAGGACTGTACTTGCCCTCTCCAAGGGAATTGTGTGTGCCCACTCCAATGCCCACATCCCTTCTAATAGGATAAACCTCCAAAGTCGCTGATCCATCTCATTAGTGGTGGCTTCCCAGGTAAAACAGGGGCAATCTGAGCCCATCTGAGCACCTACCTGTACTCAGACCCATAGACAGATGTCCCCAGAGGTAAAAAGGAAAGAACAGGCCCTAGGCACTATTCATATCCATTGCTTTGGTTTCCAGGCATCTCTCCTCAGAGGCCTGGAATTCAAAACCAGCATATGGCTGTTTCTTGACTCACCCATCAGAAAACATCTCATCTACACATGGAAAACTTGCACGTTGGAGCTGTGTCAAAGCCTATGTTTAGGAGAACCCTTCAGGGCCCCCGTGCAACCCAGTGGCCCCTGGAGCCACACTTTAGGACTGTGCCTACCAATCCATGGGAATTTTGCCCATTCCATTTTCCAAAATCGTACAAATTAGGAGAAACCTCCAAAGTCCCTGAGGCCATCCCAATAGTGTAGGTCGCCAGGAACAAACAAGGGCTTTCTGACACCAGCTGATAATCTTCCTCCACTCATACCATAAATGGATGTCCCCAGAGGAGAAGATTGAACCAGACAGGACCCTAGGCCATAATAGGATCTATTGCCTTGGTTTACAGGCATGTTTCCTCAAAAGACTGATTCCAATACGAGCATAGGGGTTTTGCTGAGGCACCCAGCAGAACTCATCTCGTCTCCACAAGGAAACCTGTGCATGGGAGCCATGTCCAAAGCATAGGGTTCTTCAGGGTCCCGGTGCCACTACCCCATTCCAAGGCCCTCATGGACACAAAAACACATTAGGACCCATCCATAGGAGAGTCCATTTCAACTCAGCGTCCTCCGTTGCTCCCCCAGATCCAGCAGATCTAACCTGTCTTGTTTCTAGGAGACAATTGGAATGCGAGGTGGGCTACCCAGCCATACATCCTTAGAACCCTGCTCAGATTCATTGGCCTGGAGCCAAACAACAGGTCTCAATTATCCTGCAGAAGACACTTTGCAGTTTGGAGCTTCTCACAAATCCCATCGTGGGAAAACCCCCATGGCCTCGTGATGCCGCCCCTTCGTGAAGGGGCCATCAAGGATAGAAACACCAACTTGAGCGATAGTCTGATCCTCGCCCTGACTTCAGATGCACGAGATCTCGATTCGGGTCTGTAGATTGTGCCATCTCTGATACAAAATCCAGATACAAAAACCTGAGCAAGCGCCTCAGACTCGCACTTTCTTCATATCCTGAAGAGTTCTTCTCATGGTTTGTAGATCGGGCCTGCCATACCTACGTCCCCAAACCTAAGCTGATTTTGTGTTTTCAGACTTCTGTCCTCAAAGTCCTGTGTTCCACACCCTCCAGGCTGGGGCCCCTGGAGCCACACATTAGGACTGTGCCAACCAATCCATGGGAATTCTGCCCATTCCATTGTCCAAAATCGTACAATTTAGGAGAAACCTCCAAATTCCCTGAGGCCATCCCAATAGTATAGGTCGCCTGGAACAAACAAGGGCTTTGTGACACCAGCTGATAATCTACCTCCACTCATACCATAAATGGATGTCCCCAGAGGAGAAGATTGAACCAGACAGGACCCTAGGCCATAATAGGATCCATTGCCTTGGTTTACAGGCATGTCTCCTCAAAAGACTGATTCCAATACGAGCATAGGGTTTTTGCTGAGGCACCCAGCAGAACTCATCTCGTCTCCACAAGGAAACCTGTGCATGGGAGCCATGTCCAAAGCATAGGGTTCTTCAGGGTCCCGGTGCCACCACCCCATTCCAAGGCCCTCATGGACACAAAAACACATTAGGACCCATCCTCAGGAAAGTCCATTTCAACTCAGCCAACCCGGTTGCTCCCGTAGAGCCATCAGATCTAAACTGTCTTGTTGCTAGGAGACAATTGGAATGCGAGGCGGGCTTCCCAGGCATCCATCCTCGAACGGTGCTCTGGAGTCATTCCATATGGGATGTCCTGGAGCTGTCCAACAGGTCTCAATTGTCGCGCAGAAGGAATCCTTGAAGGGGGCATCCCACAACTCCCAACGTGGGAAAACCTCAATGGCCTCGAGATTCCGCTCCCTTCATGAAGCGGCCGTCATGCACAGAAACTCCAACCTGAGCCAACGTCTGATCCTCGCCCTGACTTCAGATGCATGAGTATTGGTTCAGATCTGCAGGGGGTACCTGCCGTAGCCCTCGCCCTGAAACCGAAGTCTAGTTTGTCTTCTCAGACTTCTGTCCTCACACTCCTGGCCCCGAAGCCCTCAAGTTTGGCAATTCCGGACCCACAATGCAGCACTCTGCCTGCCCTCTAGAAAAAAAATTAGTGCCTCATGAGCTGCCCAGGCACCTTAAATGAGGATAAACCTACACAGCACTTGACTTTACCCAAATTATATAGTTTAACCTGGGCACTAATGCACTGTCGAACACAACCTGAGCCCGGACCTCCTGACCAACACCCTGAAAGCTGACCGCACACTGAGCACATAAAACCCGCCATGGCCTTAGGTATCCTCTCTTCTGTACCTCAGTTTTCAGGCCTCAGAACCGAGACATTATCTCCAATCCCTGCCCAGTGGTGAGTGTGATGCAGAAATCAGAACACCTCCTTACCCATGGTAAGAAACCTTGTGGTTGGCACGTCATCCAACGTTCAGTGTAGGAGAAACCAGCATTCACCCTGAGGCCCCGCCCATTCTTGAGTGCGACAAGGGCATAAACACGCATTGTGACCCTCAGCATGAGTCCTGTCCTCTAGTAAGTCCTCTCAGTGACTGGACCATTAGATGTCATAATGGGCTTGATATGTCCCTAGGCCCCAATTTTTAACCAGATTTCTGATTGTCCAGTCACCCCCCCCAGGGCTCTACTCTGGAATCCCTCATTTGGTGGGACCCCTGAGGTTAAACAAAAACAACATCAAAAAAAAAAAAAAACGGACTTCTTCCATCCCACAGAGTGACCCCAAACGCTTTGGACTGCGCCAAACCACCAGGGAGTAAGGCTCGTCCATTTCCCATGAAGTCACCCAGATATTTCACGACAATGAGTGACACGATATTCAGAGACAAAAACTTGAGCAAGAGCCTCACACTCGCCCTTTTCTCAAATCCCGAAAAGTTCTCCTCATGGTCTGTAGATAAGTCCTGCCATACCTATGACCTGAAACATAAGCCAAGTTTGTGTTTTCAGACAACTGTCCAAACAGACCTTGTGGAGAGCCATGCAGCAGAAGCTGGGAGTCACGTACTAGGCTAGGCTTGAGGAGAAGGGCAGGTGAATGTTTATGTGGGAGCGCTCCAGGCAACGCACAATCTGTACTGAAGTATCGGGACTAGTATAAGATTAACCAGGGACCATGGGAACGGCACAAAAACAGAGTGAACAATAAGTTTCGGGGGCTCACGTCAGTAGGCACGAGCTCCCCGCATGATCTGGATTGAAGTCATCTGTATCCCTTCTGATTGGATGTTATAGTAGTTGTGTTATGTGGTGATTGGTTGCTTTCTATCCACTGTGTTCTATAACTTGGGGCTATAATCGGTGTACGGGGTCCCGGGGCTGAAGATTGAATAAAGAAGTTTACCACCGACCTCGTCTGCGGGTCTTTCTTGCGGGTCGAGAGCGACATCTGGTGCCGAAAAACCGGGACCCGACGCCGAGCGCAGAAGGAGGATTGGGGTAAGAGCAACGAAAGGGGAAGTTGGCCACCATCTCTGTCTACGGACAGGACAGGTCTCTGGACGAGTATAGCTGTAGTTTTAAAAGTTCACGGAGACCGGGATAGCAAAAGATTTCCAGAATGGGAAACGAGCTTACTAGATATAGGATGGAAGGTCCTTTAAAGGACATTCTCAAAGCAAATGGCACGCCTTTAAAATCAAAAACAGCTCGTGCCTTTTTAAAGGAAGTAGGAGAAATCACCCCTTGGTTTATAGAGGAGGGACTTCTGAATGTGCCTCAGTGGGAACATCTAGGAGAGGATTTAAGGCAGAACCCCACCGTGAACTCCGGCACTCTTGCCGTGTGGTCCCTTGTGAAAGTATGTTTGCAGTCATCTCGGGAGCGGCTAAAACAGGTGATTCAGCAAGGAGGGGAAATATTAGAACAATTAAAGGAGGAATCCTATAAGGGCTCCTCCCAGGGCTCTGAGGCGGATAGTGAGAGTTCAGAGGAACTTCCAGATGAACTAACTCAAAATCAAAAAGGGGGTAAGGAGAAAAAGAATCCAGAGGCTTTAGGCTTACCAACAGAGGCAAAACCCATAGCTGTGAAACAACCAGAAGCAGAAATAGACCGTGCGCCGACTCCTCATTCCAGCCCCACGGCGCCACCTTATGAATGGCCCCCACCATATCAGTCAGGCTGTGCAAAAGTCTGCCATTGCTCAGACTGCACCGCGGCAAACTGGAGAGAGGTCTTAGGTCCAGGAAAAGGGTTTTTCCCAGTACTGGAAGATCAAAATCAGCAGAGATATCATCAGCCGCTAGATTTTAAACTGGTGAAACAACTTAAGGAAGCAGTTAGTGCCTACGGACCCCAGGCAGCCTTTACTGTCTCCCTTGTGGAATCGCTGGGAGCGCTCACCCTCACTCCTGAGGATTGGAGCAATTTAGCTAGAGCAGTTTTGAGCGGAGGGCAATATCTGGAATGGAAAATTCAAAATCAGGATAATTGCCAGGATACAGCGCGGAGAAATGCAGCTACGGGAAATCCCCAGTGGAACTCAGAAATGCTGACAGGCACTGGACCATATCTCGAGGCTCAGGTACAGGCCCCCTACCCCCCTGCCGTATTTCAACAGATTGCTACAGCGGCCTTTAGGGCCTGGAAAACATTGAGGGGTGTAAATGATTTGCAAGGACAACTGTCTAGAGTAGTACAGGGGCCAAATGAGCCCTATGCTGATTTTGTGGACAGGCTGATGCAGGTTGCGGGCAGGATGTTTGGAGATACTGACTCTGCTATGCCTTTAATTAAACAATTAGCCTATGAAAATGCTAATAAATGGTGCCGTGAAGCCATTAGGCCATGGGGGGCTAAAGATCTTTCTGCCTATATCAAGGCCTGCAGAGACATTACAGGGCCAGTAATTCAGGGGCAGGTTATGGCTGCAGCCTTCGCTCAGGCTATGCAAGGACAGCAAGGAGCCCACCCCCGGAAATGTTTCCAGTGCAGACAGGAGGGCCATCTAAAAAGAGACTGCCCCCAAAGAGGAGTTCCATTTGGAAAAGCCTCCCCGAATAAGCCGGTAAGGAAAATCCTCAACTGTGTCCACGATGTAGAAAAGGAAATCATTGGGCACAAGAATGCCGATCTGTGGCGGATATACAAGGAAATCCGTTACCACCTAATAATTGGGGGAGTCCAAAAAACGAGGGGCAGGGCCCCAGCCCCCGGGGCCCGAATCAAATGTACGGGGTGGCGATGTCCCTGCCAGTCAAGCCACGATGGCTGTACCCACCCACCGATCAGGGGAGTCAATTCCTGCAGGGCCCCGGGGAGCCACAACAGGCTCCGCCGGACTTGACGTCTGTGCCACCACCCGAATGGTCTTAACACCTGAGATGGGGGTGCAGGCTGTGCCATCTGACCTGTCTGGAGGGCCTCCAAAAGGAACGGTGGGACTCCTTCTTGGCAGAAGTTCTTGTACTTTACGAGGGCTTCAGGTCCATCCGGAAGTGATTGATCCTTATTTTGAAGGGGAAGTTAAAATTCTGATATCATCTCCTAAGGGAATTAATATTATAAATCCAGGGGACAGAATTGCACAGCTTTTGATTTTGCCTAGTAATCATGAAAAATATCCCTCTACAGGCCAGACTAGAAAAGGAGGTTTCGGATCCACGGGATCCTCCCTCGCATGCCTTACTATGAGCATGAAAGAGAGACCTATGCTTAAATTAAAGATTAGAGGTAAACTATTCTGGGGACTCCTAGATACAGGAGCAGACAAAAGCATTATAAATTGTCTAGATTGGCCTAAAGCCTGGGCTCTAGTTAAAGCCAGCCAGACCCTCCGGGGACTAGGGATAGCTACCAGTCCTGATATTAGTGCTGCATCTTTGGACTGGGAGGATGAGGAAGGACATAAAGGCATTTTACAACCATATGTCTGTTCCACCCCTGTTTCTTTGTGGGGGCGCGATGTGCTGGAGCAAATGAATATCAAACTTACTACAGAAAAGTTATACAGTGAGGCCTCCCAAAGCATGATGAGAAACATGGAATATAAGCCTGGCCAAGGGCTTGGGACCAAGGGCCAGGGAGATCCCAATCCGCCTTCTATGGGGGGTCAGGTTTTTTCCTAGCGGCCACTGAGGCAATTCGCATAACTTGGATAACACCAGAGCCGCGCTGGGTGCCTCAGTGGCCTTTAACAAAAGAAAAATTACAAGCGGCAAAAGAGCTAGTTCAAGAACAACTCAAAGCAGGACATATTCAAAAATCCACATCCCCATGGAATACACCCATATTTGTAATAAGAAAGAAATCAGGCAACTGGCGATTGCTACATGACCTACGACAGATTAATGATCAAATGCAGGTCATGGGACCCATTCAGTTAGGGCTCCCAGTCGTGAGGGCGTTGCCAAGAAACTGGCCTTCTATTGTAATTGACATCAAAGACTGTTTCTTTTCCATTCCACTACACCCTGCAGATATAGAGCGCTTTGCATTTACTCTGCCATCAATTAATCATGCTGAGCCAGATCAAAGGTATGAATGGAAAGTACTTCCTCAGGGGATGGCCAATAGCCCCACCTTGTGTCAGTTGTATGTAAGCCAAGCACTAGAGCCTTTCCGAAAAGCATTTCCAGACCTGCTTTGTTATCATTATATGGATGATATCTTGATTTGTGGGCCAAATGAGAGGTCTCTTCCTTCAGCTCTAACCTTCCTACAGGAACAGTTAGCAAAATGGGGTCTAACTATATCCCCTGAAAAAATCCAAGCAGGCGGCCTACAAAATTACCTTGGTATGCAGCTCTCTAAAACGTCAGTAAAGCCTCAGCTAATTCAAATCCGTAGAGATCACTTGCATACATTGAATGATTTCCAAAAACTTTTAGGGGACATTAACTGGATTCGACCATACATAAAAATTACTACTGCAGAGCTGAAACCTTTATTCGATATTCTGCCTGGGGACCCTGCATTAGACTCCCCAAGAGTACTCACTCCAGCTGCTATTGAATCATTACAGTTAGTTGAAAGCAGGCTAGCTTTAACAGCAGCAGATAGATGTGACCCGGAAAAGCCTATAAGTGTCATAATTATTCCATCCCCTGGATCACCCACGGGGGCCTTATGGCAAGGAGGACCCCTACTATGGATTTATCTACCCCATAATCTTAGCCGTGTCATCACCCCGTATGCTACAGCTGTAGCTACAGTGGCAAATAAAGCCTTTAAAGCCAGCATACAGGTCCTAGGGAAACTGCCCGATGTTTGCATAATCCCTTATGATAAAACCCAAATAAGCATTTTAACGCATGAAAATGACGATTGGGCCATCCTGACAGTTGCTTATCCTGTTATATTTAATAATCATTATCCCTCACACCCTCTCATTGAGTTTTATAAAAATACACCCCTTATTTGGCCTAAATCCTGTCGATTGGAGCCATTAATCGGGGCCCTCACAGTATTTACAGATGGCAGTAAAGCAGGAACTGGCGCTTATGTGGTGGAAGGAAAAATAATTCCTGTTGTTGTGCCCTCGACTTCAGCCCAGAGAACAGAATTGTTGGTGATTATGTGTGTTTTACAAAGGTTTCTAAATCAACCCTTTAATATTATCTCAGATAGCAAATATGCAGTTGCAGCCACCAGGTCTATAGAAACTGCTATTATTTCAGCCAGCCAGTCAGAAATTTCCTCCCTGCTGGCTGAATTGCAACACCTTATACTCTCCCGTGGTGCCCCTTTTTATATTGGACATCTTAGAGCACATTCAGACCTTCCAGGACCTATGGCTGAGGGAAACCGAATGGCTGATTCAGCTGCGCGCTTTTATGTTTGTAATGCTCTAGAAGATGCTAAAAGATATCATGATAAATGGCATGTGAATGCCCAAACATTAAAGGCACGCTTTCATATCTCCAGAGCTGACGCACGAGATATCGTAAAGTCTTGTGGCAATTGTGTGGTACACTTGCCCATGCCCTCCTTCGGGGTAAATCCTAAGGGACTATTGCCCAACCATCTGTGGCAAATGGATGTAACACATATACCTTCTTTTGGGCAACAAAAATGCGTTCATGTGAGTGTGGATACCTGCTCAGGGGTCGTTAGCGCAACCCCCCTGCGAGGAGAAAATGTTAAAAACGTGATATCTCATTGCCTGCGCAGCTTTGCCTGCTGGGGAGTGCCTAAACAATTAAAGACAGACAATGCTCCTGCTTATACTTCTAAAAGCTTTTCAAACTTTCTAGCCTGTTATGATATTCACCATGTTACAGGCATTCCTTATAACCCTCGAGGCCAGGGTGTCATAGAGCGCACTCACCTGACCTTTAAAACTACCTTGCAAAAAATACAAAAAGGGGGAATTGGAGAGGAGCATCACACGCCTACAGACCTTACCAACTTGACCACTTTTATTTTAAATTTTCTCACACTTGACAAAGACGGCGTTTCAGCCGCAGAGCGCCATTGGGGCCAACAGAAAACGCAACAATCTATGGTGAAGTGGAAGGATGTCCTTACTGGTTCATGGAAGGGCCCTGACCCGGTGCTCCGGTGGCACCGAGGTTCCCTTTGTGTTTTTCCACAGGATGCGCCTGTCCCGCTCTGGGTGCCGGAACGTCTCACCAGGCTGGTGGCCGTGGAACCTGTGGAAGATGCTGCTACTGCGGATGACAGTGATGATGATCATCCTGCAGCCTGCCCCCGGGGACCTGGAACCGACCCAACTGCCGCCGAGGCAGAAGATCACCAAGCTTCGACTCCTTCCTCAAATGACTCAGTCTAAAGCGCAATTTTCTCTTTTGGACTTGTACCTGTCATTACTGTTCATTTGTATGCAAGTGTTAACGGTTCAAGGCTCTGTATACTGGGCATACGTTCCTGATCCGCCTTTACTGCAACCTGTAAGTTGGGAAATGAGTTCTGTCCCTGTCTATGTTAATGATACTGTTTTACTAGGATCCCCTTCCTCAGTACATATACAGCCGCAACAGGCGAATATTTCTTATAAGGGCTATTCTGACATGTATCCTATGTGCTTCTCCATGAATGGTAGACGATCACATTGCTTGTGGGTGTTTACACTAGTTTATTATGATGATGTGACTATAGCAGGGGTAACTGCTGGCCATGCAACATCAATAGGTAAGATTCCCCGGGATATCCCATTATGTGCAGCTCAGTTGGGAATATCTAAAGGAATAGACGTTCCCTGGAGGTTATGTGTGGAAAAGAAGGCCACTGCTTACACCCTTGAGGAGGGATTTACACTTTTAGATTGGGGATCTAGGGCACCTACCCAGGCTTTTAAGCCAAAGGTACCTCCTATACTTGCTCCGCCAAGAGGGTATCCAGTACAAACGGAAATATGGAAGCTTTTAGCCGCTTTTGGAAAAGCAACCCGTTGGAACAAGGAAGCCCAAGATCTAGAGGATAGATACCCTCAAGCGTGTGTGCCTAGACCTTTTATGCTGCTAGTAGAGGATCTCACCATTAAAAAAGATAAAGCTACATATCACCTGCTCTGTCCGAATTGCACTTTAACTAACTGCATTCAGGGTGTCTCGGTAGATGATGGTGTATTAGTAGTTCGACAACCCCCCTTTATCATGCTTCCTGTTAATATATCTAAGCCATGGTACTCTAACACTGGGTTAGAATTGTGGGATCGGGTACAGAATGCCCTTAGTCGGCCTAGACGAGAATTAGGATTGTTGATCTTAGGTATAGTTTCTCTTATAACAATAATTGCTACAACTGTTACTGCATCTATTTCTTTAACTCAAGCAGTGCAAGCTGCAGATACTGTAGATCATCTGGCACATAATACTTCTCTGGCCTTGGGAACACAAGAGGATATAGACAAAAGGGTTGAAACCAGACTAAATGCCTTATATGATGCTGTGAAGTTTCTGGGGGACGAACGTCAAAGTTTGAAATTGCGAACTAGGATCCAATGCCATAGTGACTACCACTGGATCTGTGTCACCCCCAAGCGCTATAATGTCACAGAAACTTCCTGGGGTCGAGTGTTGTACCACCTTGAAGGGGCATGGTCTAACTCTAATGTGTCCCTTGACTTGCTGCAGTTACATCAAGAGATTTTGAATATTGCAGAAGCTCCGCATGCCAAGCTGCCCGTGGCTCAGCTTGCTGACAATTTTGTAAATTCGCTATTTTCTCATATTCCTTTGCTATCACGTACTTGGTATGCTATAGGCTCTATTATAGGACTGTTAATACTTATGCTTTTATTCATGTGCCTCTTTCCCTGTGTGGTGAAATTCATGCTTGCAGAATTATATAAAGTGCGAGCCATTGTGCGGAATCAGCAACGAGCTGCTCGTGACAAAACTACACGGCAACCTTGATTATGGGTTGCTCCCACCATAGCTAGTACCCTGCTGCCTCAAGCGTCTCAAAACTGGCTTTGCTGCCTAAAAGGATGCCTCCCCCTGAATATGGCTCTGTATGCTGGGTCGGTAGCCAAAGACGGGTAAGACTGGTCCCTCACCATAGCAACCTAAGACAGGGGCTCCTCGGTGAAGGGGAGTACCCGATGACGGGTAAGCATGTGTGTTGAGGATTGGCAACCTAAGACAGGCACGATCCCTGCCATGTAATAAATAAAAAAGAGGGAGCTGTGGAGAGCCATGCAGCAGAAGCTGGGAGTCACGTACTAGGCGAGGCTTGAGGAGAAGGGCAGGTGAATGTTTATGTGGGAGCGCTCCAGGCAACGCACAACCTCTACTGAAGTATCGGGACTAGTATAAGATTAACCAGGGACCATGGGAACGGCACAAAAACAGAGTGAACAATAAGTTTCAGGGGCTCACGTCAGTAGGCACGAGCTCCCCGCATGATCTGGATTGAAGTCATCTGTATCCCTTCTGATTGGATGTTATAGTAGTTGTGTTATGTGGTGATTGGTTGCTTTCTATCCACTGTGTTCTATAACTTGGGGCTATAATCGGTGTACGGGGTCCCGGGGCTAAGATTGAATAAAGAAGTTTGCCACCCACCTCGTCTGCGGGTCGTTCTTGCAAGTCGAGAGCGACAGACCTGGCCTACACAACCTACAGGTTCAGGCCCCTGGAGCCAAACCTGAGGACTGTACTTGCCCTCTCCAAGGGAATTGTGTGTGCCCATTCCAATGGCCACATCCCTTCTAATAGGATAAACCTCCAAAGTCCCTGATCCATCTCATTAGTGGTGGCTTCCCAGGTAAAACAGGGGCAATCTGAGCCCATCTGAGCACCTAGCTGTACTCAGACCCATAGACAGATGTCCCCAGAGGTAAAAAGGAAAGAATATGCCCTAGGCACTAATCATATCCATTGCTTTGGTTTCCAGGCATCTCTCCTCAGAGGCCTGGATTTAAAAACCAGCATATGGCTGTTTCATGACTCACCCATCAGAAAACATCTCATCTACACATGGGAAACTTGCACGTTGGAGCTGTGTCAAAGCCGCTGTTTAGGAGAACCCTTCAGGGCCCCAGTGCCACCGCTTCATTCCAAGGTCTCCATAGACACAAAAGCACATTAGGACCCATCCATAGGAGAGTCCATTTCAACTAAGCCTCCTCGGTTGCTCCCCCAGATCCAGCAGATCTAACCTGTCTTGTTTCTAGGAGACAATTGGAATGCGAGGTGGGCTACCCAGCCATGCATCCTTAAAACCCTGCTCAGAATCATTGGCCTGGAGCCAATCAATAGGAATAAATTGTCCTGCAGAAGTCACTTTGCAGTTTGGAGCTTCTCACAAATCCCATCGTGGGAAAACCCCCATGGCCTCTTAATACCCCCCCTTCGTGAAGGGGCCATCAGGGACAGAAACACCAACTTGAGCGACCGACTGATCCTCGCCTTGACTTCAGATGCAAGAGAAGTCGATTCAGGTCTGTAGATTCTACCATCGCTGATACAAAATCCAGAGACAAAAAACCTGAGCAAGCGCCTCAGACTCGCACTTTCTTCATATCCTAAAGAGTTCTTCTCATGGTTTGTAGATCGGGCCTGCCATACCTACGTCCCCAAACCTAAGTTGAGTTTGTGTTTTCAGACTTCTGTCCTCAAATTCCTGGGCCACAAACCCTCCAGGCTGGGGCACCTGGAGCCACACATTAGGACTGTGCCTACCAATCCATGGGAATTCTGCCCATTCCATGGTCCAAAATCGTACAAATTAGGAGAAACCTCCAAAGTCCCTGAGGTCATCCCAATAGAGAAGGTCGCCCGGAACAAACAAGGGCTGTCTGACACCAGCTGATAATCGACCTCCACTCATACCATAGTTGGATGTCCCTAGAGAAGAATATTGAACCAGACAGGACCCTAGGCCATATTAAGATCCATTGCTTTGGGTTACGGGCATGTGTCCTCAAAAGCCTGATTCCAATACGAGCATAGGGGTTTTCCTGAGGCACCCATCAGAACTCATCTCGTCTCCACAAGGAAACCTGTGCATGGGAGGCATGTCCAAAGCTTAGGAGAGTACTTCAGGGTCCCGGTGCCACCGCCCATTCCAAGGCCCTCATGGACACAAAAACACATTAGGACCCATCCTCAGGAAAGTCCATTTCAACTCAGCGACCCTGGTTGCTCCGGCAGAGCCATCAACTCTAAAATGTCTTGTTGCTAGGAGACAATTGGAATGGGAGACGGGCTTCCCAGGCATCCATCCGCGAACGGTGCTCTGGAGTCATTCCATATGGGATGTCCTGGAGCTGCCCAACAGGTCTCAATTGTCCCGCAGAAGGAATCCTTGAAGGGGGCATCCCACAACTCCCAACGTGGGAAAACCTCAATGGCCTCGAGATTCCGCTCCCTTCATGAAGCGGCCGTCATGCACAGAAACTCCAACCTGAGCCAACGTCTGATCCTCGCCCTGACTTCAGATGCATGAGATATTGGTTCAGATCTGCAGGGGGTACCTGCCGTGCCCTCGCCCTGAAACCCAAGTCTACCTTGTTTTCTCACACTTCCGTCCTCACACTCCTGGCCCCGAAGCCCTCAAGTTTGGCAATTCGGAACCCACAATGCAGCACTCTGCCTGCCCTCTAGAAAAAAAATTAGTGCCTCATGAGCTGCCCAGGCACCTTAAATGAGGATAAACCTACACAGCACTCGACTTTACCGAAATAATATAGTCTAACCTGGGCACTAATGCACTGTCGAACACAACCTGAGCCCGGACCACCTGACCAACACCCAGAAAGCTGACCGCACACTGAGCACATAAAACCCGCCATGGCCTTAGGTATCCTCTCTTCTGTACCTCAGTTTTCAGGTTTCAGAACCGAGACCATATCTCCAAACAATGCCCAGGGGTGAGTGTGATGCAGAAATCAGAACTCCTCCTTACCCATGGCAAGAACCCTTGTGGTTGGCACGTTGTCCAACGTTCAGTTTAGGAGAAACCAGCATTCACCCTGAGGCCCCGCCCATTCTTGAGTGCGACGAGGGCATACACACGCATTGTGACCCACAGCATGAGTCCTGTCCTCTAGTAAGTCCTCTAGGTGGCTGGACCATTAGATGTCATAATGGGCTTGACATGTCCCTAGGCCCCAATTTTTAACCAGATTTCTGATTGTCCAGTCGCCCCTCCCCAGGGCTCTGCTCTGGAATCCCTCATTTGGTGGGACACCTGAGGTTAAAAAAGAAAACAACAACAACAACAACAACAACAACAACAACAAACGGACTTCTTCCAGCCCACAGAATGACCCCAAACTCTTTGGACGGGACCCAACCAGCAGAGAGTAAGACTCGTCCATTTCCCATGAAGTCACCCAGAAATTCCACGACCAAGAATGACACGATATCCAGAGACAAAAACTTGAGCAGGAGCCTCACACTCGCCCTTCTTTCAAATCCCGAAGAGTTCTCCTCATGGTCTGTAGATCAGTCCTGCCATACCTATGACCCGAAACATAAGCCGAGTTTGTGTTTTCTGACAACTGTCCAAACAGCCCTGGCCTACACAACCTACAGGCTCAGGCCCCTGGAGCCAAACCTGAGGACTGTACTTGGCCTCTCCAAGGGAATTGTGTGTGCCCATTCCAATGGCCTCAACCCTCCTAATAGGATAAACCACTTAAGTCCCTGATCCAGGGACAATCTGAGCCCAACTGAGCACCTACCTGCACTCAGACCCATAGACAGATGTCCCCAGAGGTAAAAAGGAAAGAACAGGACCCTAGGCACTAATCAGATCCATTGCTTTGGTTTCCAGGCATCTCTCCTCAGAGGCCTGGATTTCAAAAGCAGCATATAGCTGTTTCTTGACTCACCCATCAGAAAACATCTCATCTAAACATGGGAAACTTGCACGTTGGAGCTATGTCAAAGCCTCTCTTTAGGAGAACCCTTTAGGGCCCCAGTGCCACCGCTTCATTCCAAGGTCTCCATAAACACGAAAGCACATTAGGACCCATCCCCAGGGGTGTCCATTTCAACTCAGAGTCCTCGGTTGTTCCTCACACATCCAGGAGATCTAACCTGTATTGTTGCTAGGAGACAATTGGAATGCGAGGTGGGCTACCCAGCCATCCATACTTAGAACCCTGCTCAGAATCATTGGCCTGGAGCCAAACAACAGGTCTCAATTGTTCTGCAGAAGACTCTCTGCCCTTTGGAGCTTCTCACAACTCCCATCGTGGGAAAACCCCCATGGCCTCGTGATGCCCCCCCATTCATGAAGGGGCCATCAGGGACAGAAACTCCAACCTGAGCGATCGTCTGATCCTCGCCCTTTCTTCAGATGCACGAGATTTCAATTCAGGTCTGTAGATTGTGCCTGCCATGGCCTCACCCAGAAACCTAAGCCTAGCTTGTGTTCTCAGACTTTTGTCGTGTGACCACTGGCCCACAAGCCCTCCAGTTTGGCAATCCAGAACTACAATGCAGCACTCTTCCTGCCCTCCAGAAGAAAAACATTGTCCTCTGGGGCTACCCAGTAACCCCAAATGAGGATCAACCTGCACCGACCTTGGCTGTACCCCCAATACATAGGCTGACCATGGCACTAATGTCCATTCGGCACAGCCTGAGCCTGGACCCCCTGGCCCCTCCCAGACAGCTGGCCGCACACTGAGCACATCGAGCCGCCATGGCCTTGGGTCGTCATCTCTTCCCAACCTCGGTTTTCAGGTTTCAGAACCTAGACCTTATCTCCTATCACTGACCAGGGTTGAAGGTGATGCAGAAATAAGAACTCCTTCCCCATGGCAAGAAACCTTGTGGTTGGCATGCTGTCCAACGTTCAGAGTAGTTGAAACCAGTGTGGCCCATGAGGCCCCGCCCATGCTCACGGGCCACATTGGTCACAAACACACATTGTGACCCTCTGGCTGAGCCCAGTCCTCAAGTAAGGCCACTCAGTGGCTGGATGAAGAGATAGCATATTGGGCTTGCCATGCCCCTAGGCCCCAATTTTTAACCATAGTTCGGGTTGTCCCTTCAGTCTTCCCCACGGCTTTGCTTTGGAATTCCTCTTTTGGTGGGACACCTGAGGTAACAAAACTGAAAGGAGTCCTCCCATCCCACAGATTGACGAAAAGCAATTGGGAATCGGGCCAAATCCTCAGAGAGGAAGATTCGTCCATGGCCCATGAGGCCTCCCCGACATTCCACGGCCATCGCTGATACAAAATCCAGAGACAAAAGCCTGAGCAAGCACCTCAGACTCGCACTTTCTTCATATCCTGAAGAGTTTTTCTCATGGTTTGTAGATCGGGCCTGCCATACCTTCGTCCCCAAACCTAAGTTGAGTTTGTGTTTTCAGACTTCTGTCCTCAAAGTCTTTGGCCACACACCCTCCAGGCTGTGCCCCTGGAGCCACACATTAGGACTGTGCCTACCAATCCATGGGAATTCTGCCCATTACATGGTCCAAAATCGTACAAATTAGGAGAAACCTCCAAAGTCCCTGAGGTCATCCCAATAGTGTAGGTCGCCCGGAACAAACAAGGGCTGTCTGACACCAGCTGATAATCGACCTCCACTCATACCATAGTTGGATGTCCCTAGAGAAGAATATTGAACCAGACAGGAACCTAGGCCATATTAAGATCCATTGCTTTGGGTTACGGGCATGTGTCCTCAAAAGCCTGATTCCAATACGAGCATAGGGGTTTTCCTGAGGCACCCATCAGAACTCATCTCGTCTCCACAAGGAAACCTGTGCATGGGAGCCATGTCCAAAGCTTAGGAGAGTACTTCAGGGTCCCGGTGCCACCGCCCCATTCCAAGGCCCTCATGGACACAAAAACACATTAGGACCCATCCTCAGGAAAGTCCATTTCAACTCAGCCACCCTGGTTGCTCCGGTAGAGCCATCAACTCTAAACTGTCTTGTTGCTAGGAGACAATTGGAATGGGAGGCGGGCTTCCCAGGCATCCATCCGAGAACGGTGCTCTGGAGTCATTCCATATGGGATGTCCTGGAGCTGTCCAACAGGTCTCAATTGTCCCGCAGAAGGAATCCTTGAAGGGGGCATCCCACAACTCCCAATGTGGGAAAACCTCAATGGCCTCGAGATTCCGCTCCCTTCATGAAGCGGCCGTCATGCACAGAAACTCCAACCTGAGCCAACGTCTGATCCTCGCCCTGCTTTCAGATGCATGAGATATTGGTTCAGATCTGCAGGGGGTACCTGCCGTGCCCTCGCCCTGAAACCCAAGTCTACCTTGTCTTTTCACACTTCCGTCCTCATACTCCTGGCCCAAAAGCCCTCAAGTTTGGCAATTCCGGACCCACAATGCAGCACTCTGCCTGCCCTCTAGAAAACAAATTAGTGCCTCACGAGCTGCTCAGGAACGTTAAATGAGGATCAACCTACACAGCACTCGACTTTACCGAAATTATATAGTCTAACCTGGGCACTAATGCTCTGTCGAACACAACCTGAGCCCGGATCTCCTGACCAACACCGAGAAAGCTGACTGCACACTGAGCACATAAAACCCGCCATGGCCTTAGGTATCCTCTCTTCTGTACCTCAGTTTTCAGGCTTCAGAACCGAGACCTTATCTCCAATCACTGCCCAGGGGTGAGTGTGATGCAGAAATCAGAACTCCTCCTTACCCATGGCAAGAACCCTTGTGGTTGGCACTTTGTCCAACGTTCAGTGAAGGAGAAACCAGCATTCACACTGAGGCCCCGCCCATTCTTGAGTGCGACGAGGGCATACACACGCATTGTGACCCACAGCATGAGTCCTGTCCTCTAGTAAGTCCTCTTTGTGGCTGGACAATTAGATGTCATAATGGGCTTGACATGTCCCTAGGCCCCAATTTTTAACCAGATTTCTGATTGTCCAGTCGCCCCTCCCCAGGGCTCTGCTCTGGAATCCCTCATTTGGTGGGACACCTGAGGTTAAAAAAGAAAACAACAACAACAAGAACAACAACAACAACAACAAAAAACGGGCTTCTTCCAGCCCACAGAATGACCTCAAACTCTTTGGACAGGGCCAAACCACCAGAGAGTAAGACTCGTCCATTTCCCATGAAGTCACCCAAAAATTCCACGACCATGAGTGACACGATATCCAGAGACAAAAACTTGAGCAGGAGCTTCACACTCACCCTTCTTTCAAATCCCGAAAGGTTCTCCTTATGGTCTGTAGATCAGTCCTGCCATACCTATGACCCGAAACATAAGACAAGTTTGTGTTTTCAGACAACTGTCCAAACAGCCCTGGCCTACACAACTTACAGGCTCAGGCCCCTGGAGCCAAACCTGAGGACTGTACTTGGCCTCTCCAAGGGAATTGTGTGTGCCCATTCCAATGGCCTCAACCCTCCTAATAGGATAAACCTCAAAAGTCCCTGATCCAGGGACAATCTGAGCCCAACTGAGCACCTACCTGCACTGAGACCCATAGACAGATGTCCCCAGAGGTAAAAAGGAAAGAACAGGACCCTAGGCACTAATCAGATCCATTGCTTTGGTTTCCAGGCATCTCTCCTCAGAGGCCTGGATTTCAAAAGCAGCATATAGCTGTTTCTTGACTCACCCATCAGAAAATATCTCATCTACACATGGGAAACTTGCACGTTGGAGCTGTGTCAAAGCCTCTGTTTAGGAGAACCCTTTAGGGCCCCAGTGCCACCGATTCATTCCAAGGTCTCCATAGACACAAAAGCACTTTAGGACCCATCCCCAGGGGTGTCCATTTCAACTCAGCGTCCTCGGTTGCTCCCCACAGATCCAGGAGATCTAACCTGTCTTGTTGCTAGGAGACAATTGGAATGCGAGGTGGGCTACCCAGCCATCCATCCTTAGAACCCTGCTCAGAATCATTGGCCTGGAGCCAAACAACAGGTCTCAATTGTTCTGCAGAAGACTCTCTGCACTTTGGAGCTTCTCACAACTCCCATCGTGGGAAAACCCCCATGGCCTCGTGATGCCCCCCCATTCATGAAGGGGCCATCAGGGACAGAAACTCCAACCTGAGCGATCGTCTGATCCTCGCCCTTTCTTCAGATACACAAGATCTCAATTCAGGTCTGTAGATTGTGCCTGCCATGGCCTAACCCAGAAACCTAAGCCTAGCTTGTGTTCTCAGACGATTGTCGTCAGTCTAATGGCCCACAAGCCCTCCAGTTTGGCAATCCAGAACTACAATGCAGCACTCTTCTTGCCCTCCAGAAGAAAAACATTGTCCTCTGGGGCTACCCAGTAACCCCAAATGAGGATCAACCTGCACCGACCTTGGCTGTACCCCAAATACATAGGCTGACCAGGGCACTAATGTCCTTTCTGACACAGCCTGAGCCTGGACCCCCTGGCCCCTCCCAGACAGCTGGCCGCACACTGAGCACATCGAGCCGCCATGGCCTTAGGTCGTCATCTCTTCCCAACATCGGTTTTCAGGTTTCAGAACCTAGACCTTATCTCCTATCACTGACCAGGGTTGAAGGTGATGCAGAAATCAGAACTCCTTCCCCATGGCAAGAAACCTTGTGGTTGGCATGCTGTCCAACGTTCAGAGTAGTTGAAACCAGTGTGGCCCATGAGGCCCCGCCCATGCTCGCGGGCCACATTGGTCACAAACACACATTGTGACCCTCAGGCTGAGCCCAGTCCTCAAGTAAGGCCACTCAGTGGCTGGATGAAGAGATAGCATATTGGGCTTGCCATGCCCCTAGGCCCCAATTTTTAACCATAGTTCGGGTTGTCCCTTCAGTCTTCCCCACGGCTTTGCTTTAGAAATCCTCTTTTGGTGGGACACCTGAGGTAACAAAACTGAAAGGAGTCCTCCCATCCCACAGATTGACGAAAAGCAATTGGGAATCGGGCCAAATCCTCAGAGAGGAAGATTCGTCCATGGCCCATGAGGCCTCCCCGACATTCCACGGCCATCGCTGATACAAAATCCAGAGACAACAGCCTGAGCAAGCACCTCAGACTCGCACTTTCTTCATATCCTGAAGAGTTTTTCTCATGGTTTGTAGATCGGGCCTGCCATACCTACGTCCCCAAACCTAAGTTGAGTTTGTGTTTTCAGACTTCTGTCCTCAAAGTCTTGGGCCTCACACCCTCCAGGCTGGGCCCCTAGAGCCACACATTAGGACTGTGCCTACCAATCCATGGGAATTCTGCCCATTCCATGGTCCAAAATCGTACAAATTAGGAGAAACCTCCAAAGTCCCTGAGGTCATCCCAATAGTGTAGGTCGCCCGGAACAAACAAGGGCTGTCTGACACCAGCTGATAATCGACCTCCACTCATACCATAGTTGGATGTCCCTAGAGAAGAAGATTGAACCAGACAGGACCCTAGGCCATATTAAGATCCATTGCTTTGGGGTACGGGCATGTGTCCTCAAAAGCCTGATTCCAATACGAGCATATGGGTTTTCCTGAGGCACCCATCAGAACTCATCTCGTCTCCACAAGGAAACCTGTGCATGGGAGCCATGTCCAAAGCTTAGGAGAGTACTTCAGGGTCCCGGTGCCACCGCCCCATTCCAAGGCCCTCATGGACACAAAAACACATTAGGACCCATCCTCAGGAAAGTCCATTTCAACTCAGCCACCCTGGTTGCTCCGGTAGAGCCATCAACTCTAAACTGTCTTGTTGCTAGGAGACAATTGGAATGGGAGGCGGGCTTCCCAGGCATCCATCCGCGAACGGTGCTCTGGAGTCATTCCATATGGGATGTCCTGGAGCTGTCCAACAGGTCTCAATTGTCCCGCAGAAGGAATCCTTGAAGGGGGCATCCCACAACTCCCAACGTGGGAAAACCTCAATGGCCTCGAGATTCCGCTCCCTTCATGAAGCGGCCGTCATGCACAGAAACTCCAACCTGAGCCAATGTCTGATCCTCGCCCTGACTTCAGATGCATGAGATATTGGTTCAGATCTGCAGGGGGTACCTGCCGTGCCCTCGCCCTGAAACCCAAGTCTGCCTTGTCTTCTCACACTTCCGTCCTCACACTCCTGGCCCCGAAGCCCTCAAGTTTGGCAATTCCGGACCCACAATGCAGCACTCTGCCTGCCCTCTAGAAAAAAAAATTATTGCCTCATGAGCTGCCCAGGCACCTTAAATGAGGATCAACCTACACAGCACTCGACTTTACCGAAATTATATAGTCTAACCTGGGCACTAATGCACTGTCGAACACAACCTGAGCCCGGATCTCCTGACCAACACCGAGAAAGCTGACTGCACACTGAGCACATAAAACCCGCCATGGCCTTAGGTATCCTCTCTTCTGTACCTCAGTTTTCAGGCTTCAGAACCGAGACCTTATCTCCAATCACTGCCCAGGGGTGAGTGTGATGCAGAAATCAGAACTCCTCCTTACCCATGGCAAGAACCCTTGTGGTTGGCACTTTGTCCAACGTTCAGTGAAGGAGAAACCAGCATTCACCCTGAGGCCCCGCCCATTCTTGAGTGCGACGAGGGCATACACACGCATTGTGACCCACAGCATGAGTCCTGTCCTCTAGTAAGTCCTCTTAGTGGCTGGACCATTAGATGTCATAATGGGCTTGACATGTCCCCAGGCCCCAATTTTTAACCAGATTTCTGATTGTCCAGTCAACCCTCCCCAGGTCTCTGCTCTGGAAACCCTCATTTGGTGGGACACCTGAGGTTAAAAAAGAAAACAAAACAACATCAACAACAACAACAACAACAAAAAACGGACTTCTTCCAGCCCACAGAATGACCCCAAACTCTTTGGACGGGGCCAAACCACCAGAGAGTAAGACTCGTCCATTTCCCATGAAGTCACCCAAAAATTCCACGACCATGAGTGACACGATATCCAGAGACAAAAACTTGAGCAGGAGCTTCACACTCACCCTTCTTTCAAATCCCGAAGAGTTCTCCTCATGGTCTGTAGATCAGTCCTGCCATACCTATGACCCGAAACATAATCCGAGTTTGTGTTTTCAGACAACTGTCCAAACAGCCCTGGCCTACACAACCTACAGGCTCAGGTCCCTGGAGCCAATCCTGAGGACTGTACTTGGCCTCTCCAAGGGAATTGTGTGTGCCCATTCCAATGGCCTCAACCCTCCTAATAGGATAAACCTCAAAAGTCCCTGATCCAGGGACAATCTGCGCCCAACTGAGCACCTACCTGCACTCAGACCCATAGACAGATGTCCCCAGAGGTAAAAAGGAAAGAACAGGACCCTAGGCACTAATCAGATCCATTGCTTTGGTTTCCAGGCATCTCTCCTCAGAGGCCTGGATATCAAAAGCAGCATATAGCTGTTTCTTGACTCACCCATCAGAAAATATCTCATCTACACATGGAAAACTTGCACGTTGGAGCTGTGTCAAAGCCTCTGTTTAGGAGAACCCTTTAGGGCCCCAGTGCCACCGCTTCATTCCAAGGTCTCCATAGACACAAAAGCACATTAGGACCGATCCCTAGGGGTGTCCATTTCAACTCAGCGTCCTCGGTTGCTCCCCACAGATCCAGGAGATCTAACCTGTCTTGTTGCTAGGAGACAATTGGAATGCGAGGTGAGCTACCCAGCCATCCATCTCTAGAACCCTGCTCAGAATCATTGGCCTGGAGCCAAACAACAGGTCTCAATTGTTCTGCAGAAGACTCTCTGCACTTTGGAGCCTCTCACAACTCCCATCGTGGGAAAACCCCCATGGCCTCGTGATGCCCCCCCATTCATGAAGGGGCCATCAGGGACAGAAACTCCAACCTGAGCGATCGTCTGATCCTCGCCCTGTCTTCAGATGCACGAGATCTCAATTCAGGTCTGTAGATTGTGCCTGCCATGGCCTCACCCAGAAACCTAAGCCTAGCTTGTGTTCTCAGACTTTTGTCGTCAGACTACTGGCCCACAAGCCCTCCAGTTTGGCAATCCAGAACTACATTGCAGCACTCTTCCTGCCCTCCAGAAGAAAAACATTGTCCTCTGGGGCTACCCAGTAACCCCAAATGAGGATCAACCTGCACCGACCTTGGCTGTACCCCCAATACATAGGCTGACCAGGGCACTAATGTCCTTTCTGACACAGGCTGAGCCTGGACCTCCTGGCCCCTCCCAGACAGCTGGCCGCACACTGAGTACATCGAGCCGCCATGGCCTTAGGTCGTCATCTCTTCCCAACCTCGGTTTTCAGGTTTCAGAACCTAGTCCTTATCTCCTATCACTGCCCAGGGTTGAAGGTGATGCAGAAATCAGAACTCCTTCCCCATGGCAAGAAACCTTGTGGTTGGCATGCTGTCCAACGTTCAGAGTAGTTGAAACCAGTGTGGCCCATGAGGCCCCGCCCATGCTCGCGGGCCACATTGGTCACAAACACACATTGTGACCCTCAGGCTGATCCCAGTCCTCAAGTAAGGCCACTCAGTGGCTGGATGAAGAGATAGCATTTTGGGCTTGCCATGCCCCTAGGCCCCAATTTTTAACCATAGTTCGGGTTGTCCCTTCAGTCTTCCCCACGGCTTTGCTTTGGAATTCCTCTTTTGGTGGGACACCTGAGGTAACAAAACTGAAAGGAGTCCTCCCATCCCACAGATTGACGAAAAGCAATTGGGAATCGGGCCAAATCCTCAGAGAGGAAGATTCGTCCATGGCCCATGAGGCCTCCCCGACATTCCACGGCCATCGCTGATACAAAATCCAGAGACAAAAGCCTGAGCAAGCACCTCAGACTCGCACTTTCTTCATATCCTGAAGAGTTTTCTCATGGTTTGTAGATCGGGCCTGCCATACCTACGTCCCCAAACCTAAGTTGAGTTTGTGTTTTCAGACTTCTCTCCTCAAAGTCTTGGGCCACACACCCTCCAGGCTGGGCCCCTGGAGCCACACATTAGGACTGTGCCTACCAATCCATGGGAATTCTGCCCATTCCATGGTCCAAAATCGTACAAATTAGGAGAAACCTCCAAAGTCCCTGAGGTCATCCCAATAGAGAAGGTCGCCCGGAACAAACAAGGGCTGTCTGACACCAGCTGATAATCGACCTCCACTCATACCATAGTTGGATGTCCCTAGAGAAGAAGATTGAACCAGACAGGACCCTAGGCCATATTAAGATCCATTGCTTTGGGTTACGGGCATGTGTCCTCAAAAGCCTGATTCCAATACGAGCATAGGTGTTTTCCTGAGGCACCCATCAGAACTCATCTCGTCTCCACAAGGAAACCTGTGCATGGCAGCCATGTCCAAAGCTTAGGAGAGTACTTCAGGGTCCCGGTGCCACCGCCCCATTCCAAGGCCCTCATGGACACAAAAACACATTAGGACCCATCCTCAGGAAAGTCCATTTCAACTCAGCGACCCTGGTTGCTCCGGCAGAGCCATCAACTCTAAAATGTCTTGTTGCTAGGAGACAATTGGAATGGGAGTCGGGGTTCCCAGTCATCCATCCGCGAAGGGTGCTCTGGAGTCATTCCATATGGGATGTCCTGGAGCTGCCCAACAGGTCTCAATTGTCGCGCAGAAGGAATCCTTGAAGGGGGCATTACACAACTCCCAACGTGGGAAAACCTCAATGGCCCCGAGTTTCCGCTCCCTTCATGAAGCGGCCGTCATGCACAGAAACTCCAACCTGAGCCAACGTCTGATCCTCGCCCTGACTTCAGATGCATGAGATATTGGTTCAGATCTGCAGGGGGTACCTGCCGTGCCCTCGCCCTGAAACCCAAGTCTACCTTGTCTTCTCACACTTCCGTCCTCACACTCCTGGCCCCGAAGCCCTCAAGTTTGGCAATTCCGGACCCACAATGCAGTACTCTGCTTGCCCTCTAGAAAAAAAATTAGTGCCTCATGAGCTGCCCAGGCACCTTAAATGAGGATAAACCTACACAGCACTCGACTTTACCCAAATTATATAGTCTAACCTGGGCACTAATGCACTGTCGAACACAACCTGAGCCCGAACCTCCTGACCAACACCGAGAAAGCTGACCGCACACTGAGCACATAAAACCCGCCATGGCCTTTGGTATCCTCTCTTCTGTACCTCAATTTTCAGGCTTCAGAACCGAGACCTTATCTCCAATCACTGCCCAGGGGTGAGTGTGATGCAGAAATCAGAACTCCTCCTTACCCATGGCAAGAACCCTTGTGGTTGGCACGTTGTCCAACGTTCAGTGTAGGAGAAACCAGCATTCACCCTGAGGCCCCGCCCATTCTTGAGTGCGACGAGGGAATACACAAGCATTGTGACCCTCAGCATGAGTCCTGTCCTCTAGTAAGTCCTCTTAGTGGCTGGACCATTAGATGTCATAATGGGCTTGACATGTCCCCAGGCCCCAATTTTTAACCAGATTTCTGATTGTCCAGTCGGCCCTCCCCAGGGCTCTGCTCTGGAATCCCTCATTTGGTGGGACACATGAGGTTAAAAAAGAAAACAACAACAACAACAACAACAACAACAAACGGACTTCTTCCAGCCCACAGAATGACCCCAAACTCTTTGGACGGGGCCAAACCACCAGAGAGAAAGACTCGTCCATTTCCCATGAAGTCACCCAGAAATTCCACGACCATGAGTGACACGATATCCAGAGACAAAAACTTGAGCAGGAGCCTCACACTCGCCCTTCTTTCAAATCCCGAAGAGTTCTCCTCATGGTCTGTAGATCAGTCCTGCCATACCTATGACTTGAAACATAAGCCGAGTTTGTGTTTTCAGACAACTGTCCAAACAGCCCTGGCCTACAGAACCTACAGGCTCAGGCCCCTGGAGCCAAACCTGAGGACTGTACTTGGCCTCTCCAAGGGAATTGTGTGTGCCCATTCCAATGGCCTCAACCCTCCTAATAGGATAAACCTCAAAAGTCCCTGATCCAGGGACAATCTGAGCCCAACTGAGCACCTAACTGCACTCAGACCCATAGACAGATGTCCCCAGAGGTAAAAAGGAAAGAACAGGACCCTAGGCACTAATCAGATCCATTGCTTTGGTTTCCAGGCATCTCTCCTCAGAGGCCTGGATTTCAAAAGCAGCATATAGCTGTTTCTTGACACACCCATCAGAAAATATCTCATCTACACATGGGAAACTTGCACGTTGGAGCTGTGTCAAAGCCTCTGTTTAGGAGAACCCTTTAGGGCCCCAGTGCCACCGCTTCATTCCAAGGTCTCCATAGACACAAAAGCACTTTAGGACCCATCCCCAGGGGTGTCCATTTCAACTCAGCGTCCTCGGTTGCTCCCCACAGATCCAGGAGATCTAACCTGTCTTGTTGCTAGGAGACAATTGGAATGCGAGGTGGTCTACCCAGCCATCCATCCTTAGAACCCTGCTCAGAATCATTGGCCTGGAGCCAAACAACAGGTCTCAATTGTTCTGCAGAAGACTCGCTGCACTTTGGAGCTTCTCACAACTCCCATCGTGGGAAAACCCCCATGGCCTCGTGATGCCCCCCCCATTCATGAAGGGGCCATCAGGGACAGAAACTCCAACCTGAGCGATCGTCTGATCCTCGCCCTGTCTTCAGATACACAAGATCTCAATTCAGGTCTATAGATTGTGCCTGCCATGGCCTAACCCAGAAACCTAAGCCTAGCTTGTGTTCTCAGACGTTTGTCGTCAGTCTAATGGCCCACAAGCCCTCCAGTTTGGCAATCCAGAACTACAATGCAGCACTCTTCCTGCCCTCCAGAAGAAAAACATTGTCCTCTGGGGCTACCCAGTAACCCCAAATGAGGATCAACATGCACCGACCTTGGCTGTACCCCCAATACATAGGCTGACCAGGGCACTAATGTCCTTTCTGACACAGCCTAGCCTGGACCCCCTGGACCGTCCCAGACAGCTGGCCGCACACTGAGCACATCGAGCCGCCATGGCCTTAGGTCGTCATCTCTTACCAACCTCGGTTTTCAGGTTTCAGAACCTAGACCTTATCTCCTATCACTGACCAAGGTTGAAGGTGATGCAGAAATCAGAACTCCTTCCCCATGGCAAGAAACCTTGTGGTTGACATGCTGTCCAACGTTCAGAGTAGTTGAAACCAGTGTGGCCCATGAGGCCCCGCCCATGCTCGCGGGCCACATTGGTCACAAACACACATTGTGACCCTCAGGCTGAGCCCAGTCCTCAAGTAAGGCCACTCAGTGGCTGGATGAAGAGATAGCATATTGGGCTTGCCATGCCCCTAGGCCCCAATTTTTAACCATAGTTCGGGTTGTCCCTTCAGTCTTCCCCACGGCTTTGCTTTGGAATTCCTCTTTTGGTGGGACACCTGAGGTAACAAAACTGAAAGGAGTCCTCCCATCCCACAGGTTGACGAAAAGCAATTGGGAATCGGGCCAAATCCTCAGAGAGGAAGATTCGTCCATGGCCCATGAGGCCTCCCCGACATTCCACGGCCATCGCTGATACAAAATCCAGAGACAACAGCCTGAGCAAGCACCTCAGACTCGCACTTTCTTCATATCCTGAAGAGTTTTTCTCATGGTTTGTAGATCGGGCCTGCCATACCTACGTCCCCAAACCTAAGTTGAGTTTGTGTTTTCAGACTTCTGTCCTCAAAGTCTTGGGCCACACACCCTCCAGGCTGGGCCCCTAGAGCCACACATTAGGACTGTGCCTACCAATCCATGGGAATTCTGCCCATTCCATGGTCCAAAATCGTACAAATTAGGAGAAACCTCCAAAGTCCCTGAGGTCATCCCAATAGTGTAGGTCGCCCGGAACAAACAAGGGCTGTCTGACACCAGCTGATAATCGACCTCCACTCATACCATAGTTGGATGTCCCTAGAGAAGAAGATTGAACCAGACAGGACCCTAGGCCATATTAAGATCCATTGCTTTGGGTTACGGGCATGTGTCCTCAAAAGCCTGATTCCAATACGAGCATAGGGGTTTTCCTGAGGCACCCATCAGAACTCATCTCGTCTCCACAAGGAAACCTGTGCATGGGAGCCATGTCCAAAGCTTAGGAGAGTACTTCAGGGTCCCGGTGCCACCGCCCCATTCCAAGGCCCTCATGGACACAAAAACACATTAGGACCCATCCTCAGGAAAGTCCATTTCAACTCAGCCACCCTGGTTGCTCCGGTAGAGCCATCAACTCTAAACTGTCTTGTTGCTAGGAGACAATTGGAATGGGAGGCGGGCTTCCCAGGCATCCATCCGCGAACGGTGCTCTGGAGTCATTCCATATGGGATGTCCTGGAGCTGTCCAACAGGTCTCAATTGTCCCGCAGAAGGAATCCTTGAAGGGGGCATCCCACAACTCCCAACGTGGGAAAACCTCAATGGCCTCGAGATTCCGCTCCCTTCATGAAGCGGCCGTCATGCACAGAAACTCCAACCTGAGCCAATGTCTGATCCTCGCCCTGACTTCAGATGCATGAGATATTGGTTCAGATCTGCAGGGGGTACCTGCCGTGCCCTCGCCCTGAAACCCAAGTCTGCCTTGTCTTCTCACACTTCCGTCCTCACACTCCTGGCCCCGAAGCCCTCAAGTTTGGCAATTCCGGACCCACAATGCAGCACTCTGCCTGCCCTCTAGAAAAAAAAATTATTGCCTCATGAGCTGCCCAGGCACCTTAAATGAGGATCAACCTACACAGCACTCGACTTTACCGAAATTATATAGTCTAACCTGGGCACTAATGCACTGTCGAACACAACCTGAGCCCGGATCTCCTGACCAACACCGAGAAAGCTGACTGCACACTGAGCACATAAAACCCGCCATGGCCTTAGGTATCCTCTCTTCTGTACCTCAGTTTTCAGGCTTCAGAACCGAGACCTTATCTCCAATCACTGCCCAGGGGTGAGTGTGATGCAGAAATCAGAACTCCTCCTTACCCATGGCAAGAACCCTTGTGGTTGGCACTTTGTCCAACGTTCAGTGAAGGAGAAACCAGCATTCACCCTGAGGCCCCGCCCATTCTTGAGTGCGACGAGGGCATACACACGCATTGTGACCCACAGCATGAGTCCTGTCCTCTAGTAAGTCCTCTTTGTGGCTGGATCATTAGATGTCATAATGGGCTTGACATGTCCCTAGGCCCCAATTTTTAACCAGATTTCTGATTGTCCAGTCACCCCTCCCCAGGTCTCTGCTCTGGAAACCCTCATTTGGTGGGACACCTGAGGTTAAAAAAGAAAACAAAACAACATCAACAACAACAACAACAACAACAAAAAAAGGACTTCTTCCAGCCCACAGAATGACCCCAAACTCTTTGGACGGGGCCAAACCACCAGAGAGTAAGACTCGTCCATTTCCCATGAAGTCACCCAAAAATTCCACGACCATGAGTGACACGATATCCAGAGACAAAAACTTGAGCAGGAGCTTCACACTCACCCTTCTTTCAAATCCCGAAGAGTTCTCCTCATGGTCTGTAGATCAGTCCTGCCATACCTATGACCCGAAACATAATCCGAGTTTGTGTTTTCAGACAACTGTCCAAACAGCCCTGGCCTACACAACCTACAGGCTCAGGTCCCTGGAGCCAAACCTGAGGACTGTACTTGGCCTCTCCAAGGGAATTGTGTGTGCCCTTTCCAATGGCCTCAACCCTCCTAATAGGATAATCCTCAAAAGTCCCTGATCCAGGGACAATCTGAGCCCAACTGAGCACCTACCTGCACTCAGACCCATAGACAGATGTCCCCAGAGGTAAAAAGGAAAGAACAGGACCCTAGGCACTAATCAGATCCATTGCTTTGGTTTCCAGGCATCTCTCCTCAGAGGCCTGGATATCAAAAGCAGCATATAGCTGTTTCTTGACTCACCCATCAGAAAATATCTCATCTACACATGGAAAACTTGCACGTTGGAGCTGTGTCAAAGCCTCTGTTTAGGAGAACCCTTTAGGGCCCCAGTGCCACCGCTTCATTCCAAGGTCTCCATAGACACAAAAGCACATTAGGACCGATCCCTAGGGGTGTCCATTTCAACTCAGCGTCCTCGGTTGCTCCCCACAGATCCAGGAGATCTAACCTGTCTTGTTGCTAGGAGACAATTGGAATGCGAGGTGAGCTACCCAGCCATCCATACCTAGAACCCTGCTCAGAATCATTGGCCTGGAGCCAAACAACAGGTCTCAATTGTTCTGCAGAAGACTCTCTGCACTTTGGAGCCTCTCACAACTCCCATCGTGGGAAAACCCCCATGGCCTCGTGATGCCCCCCCATTCATGAAGGGGCCATCAGGGACAGAAACTCCAACCTGAGCGATCATCTGATCCTCGCCCTGTCTTCAGATGCACGAGATCTCAATTCAGGTCTGTAGATTGTGCCTGCCATGGCCTCACCCAGAAACCTAAGCCTAGCTTGTGTTCTCAGACTTTTGTCGTCAGACTACTGGCCCACAAGCCCTCCAGTTTGGCAATCCAGAACTACATTGCAGCACTCTTCCTGCCCTCCAGAAGAAAAACATTGTCCTCTGGGGCTACCCAGTAACCCCAAATGAGGATCAACCTGCACCGACCTTGGCTGTACCCCAAATACATAGGCTGACCAGGGCACTAATGTCCTTTCTGACACAGCCTGAGCCTGGACCTCCTGGCCCCTCCCAGACAGCTGGCCGCACACTGAGTACATCGAGCCGCCATGGCCTTAGGTCGTCATCTCTTCCCAACCTCGGTTTTCAGGTTTCAGAACCTAGTCCTTATCTCCTATCACTGCCCAGGGTTGAAGGTGATGCAGAAATCAGACCTCCTTCCCCATGGCAAGAAACCTTGTGGTTGGCATGCTGTCCAACGTTCAGAGTAGTTGAAACCAGTGTGGCCCATGAGGCCCCGCCCATGCTCGCGGGCCACATTGGTCACAAACACACATTGTGACCCTCAGGCTGATCCCAGTCCTCAAGTAAGGCCACTCAGTGGCTGGATGAAGAGATAGCATATTGGGCTTGCCATGCCCCTAGGCCCCAATTTTTAACGATAGTTCGGGTTGTCCCTTCAGTCTTCCCCACGGCTTTGCTTTGGAATTCCTCTTTTGGTGGGACACCTGAGGTAACAAAACTGAAATGAGTCCTCCCAACCCACAGATTGACGAAAAGCAATTGGGAATCGGGCCAAAGCCTCAGAGAGGAAGATTCGTCCATGGCCCATGAGGCCTCCCAGACATTCCACGGCCATCGCTGATACAAAATCCAGAGACAAAAGCCTGAGCAAGCACCTCAGACTCGCACTTTCTTCATATCCTGAAGAGTTTTTCTCATGGTTTGTAGATCTGGCCTGCCATACCTACGTCCCCAAAGCTAAGTTGAGTTTGTGTTTTCAGACTTCTGTCCTCAAAGTCTTGGGCCACACACCCTCCAGGCTGGGCCCCTGGAGCCACACATTAGGACTGTGCCTACCAATCCATGGGAATTCTGCCCATTCCATGGTCCAAAATCGTACAAATTAGGAGAAACCTCCAAAGTCCCTGAGGTCATCCCAATAGAGAAGGTCGCCCGGAACAAACAAGGGCTGTCTGACACCAGCTGATAATCGACCTCCACTCATACCATAGTTGGATGTCCCTAGAGAAGAAGATTGAACCAGACAGGACCCGAGGCCATATTAAGATCCATTGCTTTGGGTTACGGGCATGTGTCCTCAAAAGCCTGATTCCAATACGAGCATAGGGGTTTTCCTGAGGCACCCATCAGAACTCATCTCGTCTCCACAAGGAAACCTGTGCATGGGAGCCATGTCCAAAGCTTAGGAGAGTACTTCAGGGTCCCGGTGCCACCGCCCCATTCCAATGCCCTCATGGACACAAAAACACATTAGGACCCATCCTCAGGAAAGTCCATTTCAACTCAGCGACCCTGGTTGCTCCGGCAGAGCCATCAACTCTAAAATGTCTTGTTGCTAGGAGACAATTGGAATGGGAGTCGGTGTTCCCAGTCATCCATCCACGAAGGGTGCTCTGGAGTCATTCCATATGGGATGTCCTGGAGCTGCCCAACAGGTCTCAATTGTCCCGCAGAAGGAATCCTTGAAGGGGGCATTACACAACTCCCAACGTGGGAAAACCTCAATGGCCCCGAGTTTCCGCTCCCTTCATGAAGTGGCCGTCATGCACAGAAACTCCAACCTGAGCCAACGTCTGATCCTCGCCCTGACTTCAGATGCATGAGATATTGGTTCAGATCTGCAGGGGGTACCTGCCGTGCCCTCGCCCTGAAACCCAAGTCTACCTTGTCTTCTCACACTTCCGTCCTCACACTCCTGGCCCCGAAGCCCTCAAGTTTGGCAATTCCGGACCCACAATGCAGTACTCTGCCTGCCCTCTAGAAAAAAAATTAGTGCCTCATGAGCTGCCCAGGCACCTTAAATGAGGATAAACCTACACAGCACTCGACTTTACCCAAATTATATAGTCTAACCTGGGCACTAATGCACTGTCGAACACAACCTGAGCCCGGACCTCCTGAACAACACCGAGAAAGCTGACCGCACACTGAGCACATAAAACCCGCCATGGCCTTTGGTATCCTCTCTTCTGTACCTCAATTTTCAGGCTTCAGAACCGAGACCTTATCTCCAATCACTGCCCAGGGGTGAGTGTGATGCAGAAATCAGAACTCCTCCTTACCCATGGCAAGAACCCTTGTGGTTGGCACGTTGTCCAACGTTCAGTGTAGGAGAAACCAGCATTCACCCTGAGGCCCCGCCCATTCTTGAGTGCGACGAGGGAATACACAAGCATTGTGACCCTCAGCATGAGTCCTGTCCTTTAGTAAGTCCTCTTAGTGGCTGGACCATTAGATGTCATAATGGGCTTGACATGTCCCTAGGCCCCAATTTTTAACCAGATTTCTGATTGTCCAGTCGGCCCTCCCCAGGGCTCTGCTCTGAAATCCCTCATTTGGTGGGACACATGAGGTTAAAAAAGAAAACAACAACAACAACAACAACAACAAACGGACTTCTTCCAGCCCACAGAATGACCCCAAACTCTTTGGACGTGGCCAAACCACCAGAGAGAAAGACCGTCCATTTCCCATGAAGTCACCCAGAAATTCCACGACCATGAGTGACACGATATCCAGAGACAAAAACTTGAGCAGGAGCCTCACACTCGCCCTTCTTTCAAATCCCGAAGAGTTCTCCTCATGGTCTGTAGATCAGTCCTGCCATACCTATGACTTGAAACATAAGCCGAGTTTGTGTTTTCAGACAACTGTCCAAACAGCCCTGGCCTACACAACCTACAGGCTCAGGCCCCTGGAGCCAAACCTGAGGACTGTACTTGGCCTCTCCAAGGGAATTGTGTGTCCCCATTCCAATGGCCTCAACCATCCTAATAGGATAAACCTCAAAAGTCCCTGATCCAGGGGCAATCTGAGCCCAACTGAGCACCTACCTGCACTCAGACCCATAGACAGATGTCCACAGAGGTAAAAAGGAAAGAACAGGACCCTAGGCACTAATGAGATCCATTGCTTTGGTTTCCAGGCATCTCTCCTCAGAGGCCTGGATTTCAAAAGCAGCATATCGCTGTTTCTTGACTCACCCATCGGAAAACATCTCATCTACACATGGGAAACTTGCACGTTGGAGCTGTGTCAAAGCCTCTGTTTAGGAGAACCCTTTAGGGCCCCAGTGCCACCGCTTCATTCCAAGGTCTCCATAGACACAAAAGCACATTAGGACCCATCCCCAGGGGTGTCCATTTCAACTCAGCGTCCTCGGTTGCTCACCACAGATCCAGGAGATCTAACCTGTCTTGTTGCTAGGAGACAATTGGAATGCGAGGTGGGCTACCCAGCCATCCATCCTTAGAACCCTGTTCAGAATCATTGGCCTGGAGCCAAACAACAGGTCTCAATTGTTCTGCAGAAGACTCTCTGCACTTTGGAGCTTCTCACAACTCCCATCGTGGGAAAACCCCCATGGCCTCGTGATGCCCCCCCATTCATGAAGGGGCCATCAGGGACAGAAACTCCAACCTGAGCGATCGTCTGATCCTCGCCCTGTCTTCAGATGCACGAGATCTCAATTCAGGTCTGTAGATTGTGCCTGCCATGGCCTCACCCAGAAACCTAAGCCTAGCTTGTGTTCTCAGACTTTTGTCGTCAGACTACTGGCCCAAAAACCCTCCAGTTTGGCAATCCAGAACTACAATGCAGCACTCTTCCTGCCCTACAGAAGAAAAACATTGTCCTCTGGGGCTACCCAGTAACCCCAAATGAGGATCAACCTGCACCGACCTTGGCTGTACCCCCAATACATAGGCTGACCAGGGCACTAATGTCCTTTCTGACACAGCCTGAGCCTGGACCCCCTGGCCCCTCCCAGACAGCTGGCCGCACACTGAGCACATCGAGCCGCCATGGCCTTAGGTTGTCATTTCTTCCCAACCTCGGTTTTCACGTTTCAGAACCTAGACCATATCTCCTATCACTGACCAGTGTTGAAGGTGATACAGAAATCAGAACTCCTTCCCCATGGCAAGAAACCTTGTGGTTGGCATGCTGTCCAACATTCAGAGTATGTGAAACCAGTGAGGCCCATGAAGCCCCGCCCATGCTCGCGGGCCACATTGGTCACAAACACACATTGTGACCCTCAGGCTGAGCCCAGTCCTCAAGTAAGGCTACTCAGTGGCTGGATGAAGAGATAGCATATTGGGCTTGCCATGCCCCTAGGCCCCAATTTTTAACCATAGTTCGGGTTGTCCCTTCAGTCTTCCCCACGGATTTGCTTTGGAATTCCTCCTTTGGTGGGACACCTGAGGTAACAAAACTGAAAGGAGTCCTCCCATCCCACAGATTGACGAAAAGCAATTGGGAATCGGGCCAAATCCTCAGAGAGGAAGATTCGTCCATGGTCCATGAGGCCTCCCCGACATTCCACGGCCATCGCTTATACAAAATCCAGAGACAAAAGCCTGAGCAAGCGCCTCAGACTCGCACTTTCTTCATATCCTGAAGAGTTTTTCTCATGGTTTGTAGATCGGGCCTGCCATACCTACGTCCCCAAACCTAAGTTGAGTTGTGTTTTCAGACTTCTGTCCTCAAAGTCTTGGGCCACACACCCTCCAGGCTGGGCCCCTGGAGCCACACATTAGGACTGTGCATACCAATCCATGGGAATTCTGCCCATTCCATGGTCCATAATCATACAAATTAGGAGAAACCTCCAAAGTCCCTGAGGCCATCCCAATAGTGTTGGTCGCCCGGAACAAACAAGGGCTGTCTGACACCAGCTGAAAATCGATCTCCACTCATACCATAGATGGATGTCCCCAGAGAAGAAGGTTGAACCAGACAGGACCCTAGGCCATAATAGGATCCATTGCTTTGGGTTACAGGCATGTGTCCTCAAAAGCCTGATTCCAATACGAGCATATGGGTTTTCCTGAGGCACCCATCAGAACTCATCTGGTCTCCACAAGGAAACCTGTGCATGGGAGCCATGTCCAAAGCTTAGGAGAGTACTTCAGGGTCCCGGTGCCACCGCCCCATTCCAAGGCCCTCATGGACACAAAAACACATTAGGACCCATCCTCAGGAAAGTCCATTTCAACTCATCCACCCTGGTTGCTCCGGCAGAGCCATCAACTCTAAACTCTCTTGTTGCTAGGAGACAATTGGAATGGGAGGCGGGCTTCCCAGGCATCCATCCGCGAACGGTGCTCTGGAGTCATTCCATGTGGGATGTACTGGAGCTGTCCAACAGGTCTCAATTGTCCCGCAGAAGGAATCCTTGAAGGGGGCATCCCACAACTCCCAACGTGGGAAAACCTCAATGGCCTCGAGATTCCGCTCCCTTCATGAAGCGGCCGTCATGCACAGAAACTCCAACCTGAGCCAACGTCTGATCCTCGCCCTGACTTCAGATGCATGAGATATTGGTTCAGATCTGCAGGGGGTACCTGCCGTGCCCTCGCCCTGAAACCCAAGTCTGCCTTGTCTTCTCACACTTCCGTCCTCACACTCCTGGTCCCGAAGCCCTCAAGTTAGGCAATTCCGGACCCACAATGCAGCACTCTGCCTGCCCTCTAGAAAAAAAATTAGTGCCTCATGAGCTGCCCAGGCACCTTAAATGAGGATAAACCTACGCAGCACTCGTTTTTACAAAATTAGATAGTCTAACCTGGGCACTAATGCACTGTCGAACACAACCTGAGCAGGACCTCCTGACCAACACCCAGAAAGCTGACCGCACACTGAGCACATTAAACCCGCCATGGCCTTAGGTATCCTCTCTTCTGTACCTCAGTTTTCAGGCTTCAGAACCGAGATCTTATCTCCAATCACTGCCCAGGGGTGAGTGTGATGCAGAAATCAGAACTCCTCCTTACCCATGGCAAGAACCCTTGTGGTTGGCACGTTGTCCAACGTTCAGTGTAGGAGAAACCAGCATTCACCCTGAGGCCCCGCCCATTCTTGAGTGCGACAAGGGCATACACACGCATTGTGACCCTCAGCATGAGTCCTGTCCTCCAGTAAGTCCTCTTAGTGGCTGGACCATTAGATGTCATCATGGGCTTGACATGTCCCTAGGCCCCAATTTTTAACCAGATTTCTGATTGTCCAGTCGCCCCTCCCCAGAGCTCTGCTCTGGAATCCCTCATTTGGTGGGACACCTGAGGTTAAAAAAGAAAACAACAACAACAACAACAACAACAAAACAACAAAACGGACTTCTTCCAGCCCACAGAATGACCCCAAACTCTTTGGACGGGGCCAAACCACCAGAGAGTAAGACTCGTCCATTTCCCATGAAGTCACCCAGAAATTCCACGACCATGAGTGAAACGATATCCAGAGACAAAAACTTGAGCAGGAGTCTCACACTCGCCCTTCTTTCAAATCCCGAAGAGTTCCCTCATGGGTGTAGATCAGTCCTGCCATACCTATGACCCGAAACATAAGCCGAGTTTGTGTTTTCAGACAACTGTCAAAACAGCCCTGGCCTACACAGCCTACAGGCTCAGGCCCCTGGAGCCAAACCTGAGGACTGTACTTGGCCTCTCCAAGGGAATTGTGTGTCCCCATTCCAATGGCCTCAACCATCCTAATAGGATAAACCTCAAAAGTCCCTGATCCAGGGACAATCTGAGCCCAACTGAGCACCTACCTGCACTCAGACCCATAGACAGATGTCCCCAGAGGTAAAAAGGAAAGAACAGGACCCTAGGCACTAATCAGATCCATTGCTTTGCTTTCCAGGCATCTCTCCTCAGAGGCCTGGATTTCAAAAGCAGCATATAGCTGTTTCTTGACTCAACCATCGGAAAACATCTCATCTACACATGGGAAACTTGCACGTTGGAGCTGTGTCAAAGCCTCTGTTTAGGAAAACCCTATAGGGCCCCAGTGCCAACGCTTCATTCCAAGGTCTCCATAGACACAAAAGCACATTAGGACCCATCCCCAGGGGTGGGTCCATTTCAACTCAGCGTCCTCGGTTGCTCCCCACACATCCAGGAGATCTAACCTGTCTTGTTGCTAGGAGACAATTGGAATGCGAGGTGGGCTACCCAGCCATCCATCCTTAGAACCCTGCTCAGAATCATTGGCCTGGAGCCAAACAACAGGTCTCAATTGTTCTGCAGAAGACTCTCTGCACTTTGGAGCTTCTCACAACTCCCATCGTGGGAAAACCCCCATGGCCTCGTGGTGCCCCCCCATTCATGAAGGGGCCATCAGGGACAGAAACTGCAAACTGAGCGATCGTCTGATCCTCGCCCTGTCTTCAGATGCACGAGATCTCAATTCAGGTCTGTAGATTGTGCCTGCCATGGCCTCACCCAGAAACCTAAGCCTAGCTTGTGTTCTCAGACTTTTGTCGTCAGACTACTGGCCCACAAGCCCTCCAGTTTGGTAATCCAGAACTAAAATGCAGCACTCTTCCTGCCCTCCAGAAGAAAAACATTGTCCTCTGGGGCTACCCAGTAACCCCAAATGAGGATCAACCTGCACCGACCTTGGCTGTACCCCCAATACATAGGCTGACAAGGGCACTAATGTCCATTCTGACACAGCCTGAGCCTGGACACCCTGGACCGTCCCAGACAGCTGGCCGCACAGTGAGCACATCGAGCCGCCATGGCCTTAGGTCGTCATCTCTTCCCAACCTCGGTTTTCACGTTTCACAACCTAGACCTTATCTCCTATCACTGCCCAGGGTTGAAGGTGATGCAGAAATCAGAACTCCTTCCCCATGGCAAGAAACCTTGTGGTTGGCATGCTGTCCAACGTTCAGAGTAGTTGAAACCAGTGTGGCCCATGAGGCCCCGCCCATGCTCGCGGGCCACATTGGTCACAAACACACATTGTGACCCTCAGGCTGAGCCCAGGCCTCAAGTAAGGCCACTCAGTGGCTGGATGAAGAGATAGCATATTGGGCTTGCCATGCCCCTAGGCCCCAATTTTTAACCATAGTTCGGGTTGTCCCTTCAGTCTTCCCCACGGCTTTGCTTTGGAATTCCTCTTTTGGTGGGACACCTGAGGTAACAAAACTGAAAGGAGTCCTCCCATCCCACAGATTGACGACAAGCAATTGGGAATCGGGCCAAATCCTCAGAGAGGAAGATTCGTCCATGGTCCATGAGGCCTCCCCGACATTCCACGGCCATCGCTGAAACAAAATCCAGAGACAAAAGCCTGAGCAAGCGCCTCAGACTCGCACTTTCTTCATATCCTGAAGAGTTTTTCTCATGGTTTGTAGATCGGGCCTGCCATACCTACGTCCCCAAACCTAAGTTGAGTTTGTGTTTTCAGACTTCTGTCCTCAAAGTCTTGGGCCACACACCCTCCAGGCTGGGCCCCTGGAGCCACACATTAGGACTGTGCCTACCAATCCATGGGAATTCTGCCCATTCCATGGTCCAAAATCGTACAAATTAGGAGAAACCTCCAAAGTCCCTGAGGTCATCCCAATCGTTTAGGTCGCCCGGAACAAACAAGGGCTGTCTGACACCAGCTGATAATCGACCTCCACTCATACTATAGTTGGATGTCCCTAGAGAAGAAGATTGAACCAGACAGGACCCTCGGCCATATTAAGATCCATTGCTTTGGGTTACGGGCATGTGTCCTCAAAAGCCTGATTCCACTACGAGCATAGGGGTTTCCTGAGGCACCCATCACGACTCATCTCGTCTCCACAAGGAAACCTGTGCATGGGAGCCATGTCCAAAGCTTAGGAGAGTACTTCAGGGTCCCGTAGCCACCGCCCCATTCCAAGGCCCTCATGGACACAAAATCACATTAGGACCCATCCTCAGGAATGTCCATTTCAACTCATCCACCCTGGTTGCTCCGGCAGAGCCATCAACTCTAAACTTTATTGTTGCTATGAGACAATTAGAATGGGAGGCGGGCTTCCCAGGCATCCATCCGCGAACGGTGCTCTGGAGTCATTCCATGAGGGATGTCCTGGAGCTGTCCAACAGGTCTCAATTGTCCCGCAGAAGGAATCTTTGAAGGGGGCATCCCACAACTCCCAACGTGGGAAAACCTCAATGGCCTCGAGATTCCGCTCCCTTCATGAAGCGGCCGTCATGCACAGAAACTCCAACCTGAGCCAACGTCTGATCCTCGCCCTGACTTCAGATGCATGAGATATTGGTTCAGATCTACAGGGGGTACCTGCCGTGCCCTCGCCCTGAAACCAAGTCTACCTTGTCTTCTCACACTTCCGTCCTCATACTCCTGGGCCCGAAGCCCTCAAGTTTGGCAATTCCGGACCCACAATGCAGCACACTGCCTGCCCTCTAGAAAAAAAATTAGTGCCTCATGAGCTGCCCAGGCACCTTAAATGAGGATAAACCTACACAGCACTCGACTTTACCCAAATTAGATAGTCTAACCTGGGCTCTAATGCACTGTCGAACACCCTGAGCCTGGACCTCCTGACCAACACCCAGAAAGCTGACCGCACACTGAGCACATAAAACCCGCCATGGCCTTAGGTATCCTCTCTTCTGTACCTCAGTTTTCAGGCTTCAGAACCGAGACCTTATCTCCAATCACTGCCCAGGTCTGAGTGTGATGCAGAAATCAGAACTCCTCCTTACCCATGGCAAGAACCCTTGTGGTTGGCACGTTGTCCAACGTTCAGTGTAGGAGAAACCAGCATTCTCACTGAGGCCCCGCCCATTCTTGAGTGCGTCGAGGGCATACACACGCATTGTGACCCTCAGCATGAGTCCTGTCCTCTAGTAAGTCCTCTTAGTGGCTGGACCATTAGATGTCATAATGGGCTTGACATGTCCCTAGGCCACAATTTTTAACCAGATTTCTGATTGTCCAGTCGCCCCTCCCCAGGGCTCTGCTCTGGAATCCCTCATTTGGTGGGACACCTGAGGTTAAAAAAGAAAACAACAACAACAACAAAAAACGGACTTCTTCCAGCCCACAGAATGACCCCAAACTCTTTGGACGGGGCCAAACCACCAGAGAGTAAGACTCGTCCATTTCCCATGATGTCACCCAGAAATTCCACGACCATGAGTGACACGATATCCAGAGACAAAAACTTGAGCAGGGGCCTCACACTCGCCCTTCTTTCAAATCCCGAAGAGTTCTCCTCATGGTCTGTAGATCAGACCTGCCATACCTATGACCCGAAAAATAAGCCGAGTTTGTGTTTTCAGACAGCTGTCCAAACAGCCCTGGCCTACACAACCTACAGGCTCAGGCCCCTGGAGCCAAACCTGAGGACTGTACCTGGCCTCTCCAAGTGAATTGTTTGTGCCCTTTCCAATGGCCTCAACCCTCCTAATAGGATAAACCTCAAAAGTCCATGATCCAGGGACAATCTGAACCCAAATGAGCACCTAACTGCACTCAGACCCATAGACAGATGTCCCCAGAGGTAAAAAGGAAAGAACAGGACCCTAGGCACTAATCAGATCCATTGCTTTGGTTTCAAGGCATCTCTCCTCAGAGGCCTGGATTTCCAAAGCAGCATCTAGCTGTTTCTTGACTCACCCATCAGAAAACATCTCATCTACACATGGGAAACTTGCACGTTGGACTGTGTCAAAGCCTCTGTTTAGGAGAACCCTTTAGGGCCCCAGTGCCACCGCTTCATTCCAAGGTCTCCATAGACACAAAAGCACATTAGGACCCATCCCCAGGGGTGTCCATTTCAACTCAGCGTCCTCGGTTGCTCCCCACACATCCAGGAGATCTAACCTGTCTTGTTGCTAGGAGACAATTGGAATGCGAGGTGGGCTACCCAGCCATCCATCCTTAGAACCCTGCTCAGAATCATTGGCCTGGAGCCAAACAACAGGTCTCAATTGTTCTGCAGAAGACTCTCTGCACTTTGGAGCTTCTCACAACTCCCATCGTGGGAAAACCCCCATGGCCTCGTGATGCCCCCCCATTCATGAAGGGGCCATCAGGGACAGAAACTACAACCTGAGCGATCGTCTGATCCTCGCCCTGTCTTCAGATGCACGAGATCTCAATTCAGGTCTGTAGATTGTGCCTGCCATGGCCTCACCCAGAAACCTAAGCCTAGCTTGTGTTCTCAGACTTTTGTCGTCAGACTACTGGCCCACAAGCCCTCCAGTTTGGCAATCCAGAACTACAATGCAGCTCTCTTCCTGCCCTCCAGAAGAAAAATATTGTCCTCTGGGGCTACCCAGTAACCCCAAATGAGGATCAACCTGCACCGACCTTGGCTGTACCCCCAATACATAGGCTGACCAGGGCACTAATGTCCTTTCTGACACAGCCTGAGCCTGGACCCCCTGGCCCCTCCCAGACAGCTGGCCGCACACTGAGCACATCGAGCCGCCATGGCCTTAGGTCGTCATCTCTTCCCAACCTCGGTTTTCAGGTTTCAGAACCTAGACCTTATCTCCTATCACTGCCCAGGGTTGAAGGTGATGCAGAAATCAGAACTCCTTCCCCATGGCAAGAAACCTTGTGGTTGGCATGCTGTCCAACGTTCAGAGTAGTTGAAACCAGTGAGGCCCATGAGGCCCCGCCCATGCTCGCGGGCCACATTGGTCACAAACACACATTGTGACCCTCAGGCTGAGCCCAGTCCTCAAGTAAGGCCACTCAGTGGCTGGATGAAGAGATAGCATATTGGGCTTGCCATGCCCCTAGGCCCCAATTTTTAACCATAGTTCGGGAAGTCCCCTCAGTCTTCCCCACGGCTTTGCTTTGGAATTCCTCTTTTGGTGGGACACCTGAGGTAACAAAACTGAAAGGAGTCCTCCCTTCCCACGGATTGACGAAAAGCAATTGGGAATCGGTCCAAATCCTCAGAGAGGAAGATTCGTCCATGGCCCATGAGGCCTCCCCGACATTCCACGGCCATCGCTGATACAAAATCCAGAGACAAAAGCCTGAGCAAGCGCCTCAGACTCGCACTTTCTTCATATCCTGAAGAGTTTTTCTCATGGTTTGTAGATCGGGCCTGCCATACCTACGTCCCCAATCCTAAGTTGAGTTTGTGTTTTCAGACTTCTGTCCTCAAAGTCTTGGGCCACACACCCTCCAGGCTGGGCCCCTGGAGCCACACATTAGGACTGTGCCTACCAATCCATGGGAATTCTGCCCATTCCATGGTCCAAAATCGTACAAATTAGGAGAAACCTCCAAAGTCCCTGAGGTCATCCCAATAGTGTAGGTCGCCCGAAACAAACAAGGGCTGTCTGACACTAGCTGATAATCGACCTCCACTCATACCATAGTTGGATGTCCCTAGAGAAGAAGATTGAACCAGACAGGACCCTAGGCCATATTAAGATCCATTGCTTTGGGTTACGGGCATGTGTCCTCAAAAGCCTGATTCCAATACGAGCATAGGGGTTTTCCTGAGGCACCCATCAGAACTCATCTCGTCTCCACAAGGAAACATGTGCATGGGAGCCATGTCCAAAGCTTAGGAGAGTACTTCAGGGTCCCGGTGCCACCGCCCCATTCCAAGGCCCTCATGGACACAAAATCACATTAGGACCCATCCTCAGGAAAGTCCATTTCAACTCAGCCACCCTGGTTGCTCCGGCAGAGCCATCAACTCTAAACTGTCATGTTGCTAGGAGACAATTGGAATGGGAGGCGGGCTTCCCAGGCATCCATCCGCGAACGGTGCTCTGGAGTCATTCCATTTGGGATGTTCTGGAGCTGTCCAACTGGTCTCAATTGTCCCGCAGAAGGAATCTTTGAAGGGGGCATCCCACAACTCCCAACGTGGGAAAACCTCAATGGCCTCGAGATTCCGCTCCCTTCATGAAGCGGCCGTCATGCACAGAAACTCCAACCTGAGCCAACGTCTGATCCTCGCCCTGACTTCAGATCATGAGATATTGGTTCAGATCTGCAGGGGGTACCTGCCGTGCCCTCGCCCTGAAACCCAAGTCAGCCTTGTCTTCTCACACTTCCGTCCTCACACTCCTGGCCCTGAAGCCCTCAAGTTTGGCAATTCCGGACCCACAATGCAGCACTCTGCCTGCCCTCTAGAAAAAAAATTAGTGCCTCATGAGCTGCCCAGGCAACTTAAATGAGGATAAACCTACACAGCACTCGACTTTACCCAAATTAGATAATCTAACCTGGGCACTAATGCACTGTCGAACACAACCTGAGCCCGGACCTCCTGACCAACACCCAGAAAGCTGACCGCACACTGAGCACATAAAACCCGCCATGGCCTTAGGTCTCATCTCTTCCCTACCTCAGTTTTCAGGTTCAGAACCGAGACCTTATCTCCAATCCCTGCCCTGGGGTGAGTGTGATGCAGAAATCAGAACTCCTCCTTACCCATGGCAAGAACCCTTGTGGTTGGCACGTTGTCCAACGTTCAGTGTAGGAGAAACCAGCATTCACCCTGAGGCCCCGCCCATTCTTGAGTGCGACGAGGGCATACACACGCATTGTGACCCTCAGCATGAGTCCTGTCCTCCAGTAAGTCCTCTTAGTGGCTGGACCATTAGATGTCATAATGGGCTTGACATGTCCCTAGGCCCCAATTTTTAACCAGATTTCTGATTGTCCAGTCGGCCCTCCCCAGGGCTCTGCTCTGGAATCCCTCATTTGGTGGGACACATGAGGTTAAAAAAGAAAACAACAAAAACAACAACAACAACAAAAAACGGACTTCTTCCAGCCCACAGATGACCCCAAACTCTTTGGACGGGGCCAAACCACCAGAGAGTAAGACTCGTCCATTTCCCATGAAGTCACCCAGAAATTCCACGACCATGAGTGACACGATATCCAGAGACAAAAACTTGAGCAGGGGCCTCACACTCGCCCTTCTTTCAAATCCCGAAGAGTTCTCCTCATGGTCTGTAGATCAGTCCTGCCATACCTATGACCCGAAACATAAGCCGAGTTTGTGTTTTCAGACAACTGTCCAAACAGCCCTGGCCTACACAACCTACAGGCTTAGGCCCCTGGAGCCAAACCTGAGGACTGTACTTGGCCTCTCCAAGGGAATTGTGTGTGCCCATTCCAATGGCCTCAACCCTCCTAATGGATAAACCTCAAAAGTCCCTGATCCAGGAACAATCTGAGCCCAACTGAGCACCTACCTGCACTCAGACCCATAGACAGATGTCCCCAGAGGTAAAAAGGAAAGAACAGGACCCTAGGCACTAATCAGATCCATTGCTTTGCTTTCCAGGCATCTCTCCTCAGAGGCCTGGATTTCAAAAGCAGCATATCGCTGTTTCTTGACTCACCCATCAGAAAACATCTCATCTACACATGGGAAACTTGCACGTTGGAGCTGTGTCTAAGCCTCTGTTTAGGAGAACCCTTTAGGGCCCCAGTGCCACCGCTTCATTCCAAGGTCTCCATAGACACAAAAGCACATTAGGACCCATCCCCAGGGGTGTCCATTTCAACTCAGCGTCCTCGGTTGCTCCCCACACATCCAGGAGATATAACCTGTCTTGTTGCTAGGAGACAATTGGAATGCGTGGTGGGCTACCCAGCCATCCATCCTTAGAACCCTGCTCAGAATCATTGGCCTGGAGCCAAACAACAGGTCTCAATTGTTCTGCAGAAGACTCTCTGCACTTTGGAGCTTCTCACAACTCCCATCGTGGGAAAACCCCCATGGCCTCGTGGTGCCCCCCCATTCATGAAGGGGCCATCAGGGACAGAAACTCCAACCTGAGCGATCGTCTGATCCTCGCCCTGTCTTCAGATGCACGAGATCTCAATTCAGGTCTGTAGATTGTGCCTGCCATGGCCTCACCCAGAAACCGAAGCCTAGCTTGTGTTCTCAGACTTTTGTCGTCAGACTACTGGCCCACAAGCCCTCCAGTTTGGCAATCCAGAACTACAATGCAGCACTCTTCCTGCCCTCCAGAAGAAAAACATTGTCCTCTGGGGCTAACCAGTAACCCCAAATGAGGATCAACCTGCACCGACCTTGGCTGTACCCCCAATACATAGGCTGACCAGGGCACTAATGTCCTTTCTGACACAGCCTGAGCCTGGACCCCTTGGCCCCTCCCAGACAGCTGGCCGCACACTCAGCACATCGAGCCGCCATGGCCTTAGGTCGTCATCTCTTCCCAACCTCGGTTTTCAGGTTTCAGAACCTAGACCTTATCTCCTATCACTGACCAGGGTTGAAGGTGATGCAGAAATCAGAACTTTTTCCCCATGGCAAGAAACCTTATGGTTGGCATGCTGTCCAACGTTCAGAGTAGTTGAAACCAGTGAGGCCCATGATGCCCTGCCCATGCTCCCGGGCCACATTGGTCACAAACACACATTGTGACCCTCAGGCTGAGCCCAGTCCTCAAGTAAGGCCACTCAGTGGCTGGATGAAGAGATAGCATATTGGGCTTGCCATGCCCCAGGCCCCAATTTTTAACCATAGTTCGGGTTGTCCCTTCAGTCTTCCCCACGGCTTTGCTTTAGAATTCCTCTTTTGGTGGGACACCTGAGGTAACAAAACTGAAAGGAGTCCTCCCATCCCACAGATTGACGAAAAGCAATTGGGAATCGGACCAAATCCTCAGAGAGGAAGATTCGTCCATGGCCCATGAGGCCTCCCCGACATTCCACGGCCATCGCTGATACAAAATCCAGAGACAAAAGCCTGAGCAAGCGCCTCAGACTCGCACTTTCTTCATATCCTGAAGAGTTTTTCTCATGGTTTGTAGATCGGGCCTGCCATACCTACGTCCCCAAACCTAAGTTGAGTTTGTGTTTTCAGACTTCTGTCTTCAAAGTCTTGGGCCACACACCCTCCAGGCTGGGCCCCTGGAGCCACACATTAGGACTGTGCCTACCAATCCATGGGAATTCTGCCCATTCCATGGTCCAAAATCGTACAAATTAGGAGAAACCTCCAAAGTCCCTGAGGTCATCCCAATAGTGTAGGTCGCCCGGAACAAACAAGGGCTGTCTGACACCAGCTGATAATCGACCTCCACTCATACCGTAGTTGGATGTCCCTAGAGAAGAAGATTGAACCAGACAGGACCCTAGGCCATATTAAGATCCATTGCTTTGGGTTACGGGCATGTGTCCTCAAAAGCCTGATTCCAATACGAGCATAGGGGTTTTCCTGAGGCACCCATCAGAACTCATCTCGTCTCCACAAGGAAACCTGTGCATGGGAGCCATGTCCAAAGCTTAGGAGAGTACTTCAGGGTCCCGGTGCCACCGCCCCATTCCAAGGCCCTCATGGACACAAAATCACATTAGGACCCATCCTCAGGAAAGTCCATTTCAACTCAGCCACCCTGGTTGCTCCGGCAGAGCCATCAACTCTAAACTGTCTTGTTGCTAGGAGACAATTGGAATGGGAGGCGGGCTTCCCAGGCATCCATCCACGAACGGTGCTCTGGAGTCATTCCATGTGGGATGTCCTGGAGCTGTCCAACAGGTCTCAATTGTCCCGCAGAAGGAATCTTTGAAGGGGGCATCCCACAACTCCCAACGTGGGAAAACCTCAATGGCCTCGAGATTCCGCTCCCTTCATGAAGCGGCCGTCATGCACAGAAACTCCAACCTGAGCCAACGTCTGATCCTCGCCCTGACTTCAGATGCATGAGATATTGGTTCAGATCTGCAGGGGGTACCTGCCGTGCCCTCGCCCTGAAACCCAAGTCTACCTTGTCTTCTCACACTTCCGTCCTCACACTCCTGGCCCTGAAGCCCTCAAGTTTGGCAATTCCGGACCCACAATGCAGCACTCTGCCTGCCCTCTAGAAAAAAAATTAGTGCCTCATGAGCTGCCCAGGCACCTTAAATGAGGATAAACCTACACAGCACTCGACTTTACCCAAATTAGATAATCTAACCTGGGCACTAATGCACTGTCGAACACAACCTGAGCCCGGACCTCCTGACCAACACCCAGAAAGCTGACCGCACACTGAGCACATAAAACCCGCCATGGCCTTAGGTCTCATCTCTTCCCTACCTCAGTTTTCAGGTTCAGAACCGAGACCTTATCTCCAATCACTGCCCAGGGGTGAGTGTGATGCAGAAATCAGAACTCCTCCTTACCCATGGCAAGAACCCTTGTGGTTGGCACGTTGTCCAACGTTCAGTGTAGGAGAAACCAGCATTCACCCTGAGGCCCCGCCCATTCTTGAGTGCGACGAGGGCATACACACGCATAGTGACCCTCAGCATGAGTCCTGTCCTCCAGTAAGTCCTCTTAGTGGCTGGACCATTAGATGTCATAATGGGCTTGACATGTCCCTAGGCCCCAATTTTTAACCAGATTTCTGATTGTCCAGTCGCCCCTCCCCAGGGCTCTGCTCTGGAATCCCTCATTTGGTGGGACACCTGAGGTTAAAAAAGAAAACAACAAAAACAACAACAACAACAAAAAACGGACTTCTTCCAGCCCACAGATGACCCCAAACTCTTTGGACGGGGCCAAACCACCAGAGAGTAAGACTCGTCCATTTCCCATGAAGTCACCCAGAAATTCCACGACCATGAGTGACACGATATCCAGAGACAAAAACTTGAGCAGGGGCCTCACACTCGCCCTTCTTTCAAATCCCGAAGAGTTCTCCTCATGGTCTGTAGATCAGTCCTGCCATACCTATGACCCGAAACATAAGCCGAGTTTGTGTTTTCAGACAACTGTCCAAACAGCCCTGGCCTACACAACCTACAGGCTTAGGCCCCTGGAGCCAAACCTGAGGACTGTACTTGGCCTCTCCAAGGGAATTGTGTGTGCCCATTCCAATGGCCTCAACCCTCCTAATAGGATAAACCTCAAAAGTCCCTGATCCAGGAACAATCTGAGCCCAACTGAGCACCTACCTGCACTCAGACCCATAGACAGATGTCCCCAGAGGTAAAAAGGAAAGAACAGGACCCTAGGCACTAATGAGATCCATTGCTTTGGTTTCCAGGCATCTCTCCTCAGAGGCCTGGATTTCAAAAGCAGCATATCGCTGTTTCTTGACTCACCCATCAGAAAACATCTCATCTACACATGGGAAACTTGCACGTTGGAGCTGTGTCTAAGCCTCTGTTTAGGAGAACCCTTTAGGGCCCCAGTGCCACCGCTTCATTCCAAGGTCTCCATAGACACAAAAGCACATTAGGACCCATCCCCAGGGGTGTCCATTTCAACTCAGCGTCCTCGGTTGCTCCCCACAGATCCAGGAGATATAACCTGTCTTGTTGCTAGGAGACAATTGGAATGTGAGGTGGGCTACCCAGCCATCCATCCTTAGAACCCTGCTCAGAATCATTGGCCTGGAGCCAAACAACAGGTCTCAATTGTTCTGCAGAAGACTCTCTGCACTTTGGAGCTTCTCACAACTCCCATCGTGGGAAAACCCCCATGGCCTCGTGGTGCCCCCCCATTCATGAAGGGGCCATCAGGGACAGAAACTCCAACCTGAGCGATCGTCTGATCCTCGCCCTGTCTTCAGATGCACGAGATCTCAATTCAGGTCTGTAGATTGTGCCTGCCATGGCCTCACCCAGAAACCGAAGCCTAGTTGTGTTCTCAGACTTTTGTCGTCAGACTACTGGCCCACAAGCCCTCCAGTTTGGCAATCCAGAACTACAATGCAGCACTCTTCCTGCCCTCCAGAAGAAAAACATTGTCCTCTGGGGCTAACCAGTAACCCCAAATGAGGATCAACCTGCACCGACCTTGGCTGTACCCCCAATACATAGGCTGACCAGGGCACTAATGTCCTTTCTGACACAGCCTGAGCCTGGACCCCTTGGCCCCTCCCAGACAGCTGGCCGCACACTCAGCACATCGAGCCGCCATGGCCTTAGGTCGTCATCTCTTCCCAACCTCGGTTTTCAGGTTTCAGAACCTAGACCTTATCTCCTATCACTGACCAGGGTTGTAGGTGATGCAGAAATCAGAACTTTTTCCCCATGGCAAGAAACCTTATGGTTGGCATGCTGTCCAACGTTCAGAGTAGTTGAAAACAGTGAGGCCCATGATGCCCTGCCCATGCTCCCGGGCCACATTGGTCACAAACACACATTGTGACCCTCAGGCTGAGCCCAGTCCTCAAGTAAGGCCACTCAGTGGCTGGATGAAGAGATAGCATATTGGGCTTGCCATGCCCCAGGCCCCAATTTTTAACCATAGTTCGGGTTGTCCCTTCAGTCTTCCCCACGGCTTTGCTTTAGAATTCCTCTTTTGGTGGGACACCTGAGGTAACAAAACTGAAAGGAGTCCTCCCATCCCACAGATTGACGAAAAGCAATTGGGAATCGGACCAAATCCTCAGAGAGGAAGATTCGTCCATGGCCCATGAGGCCTCCCCGACATTCCACGGCCATCGCTGATACAAAATCCAGAGACAAAAGCCTGAGCAAGCGCCTCAGACTCGCACTTTCTTCATATCCTGAAGAGTTTTTCTCATGGTTTGTAGATCGGGCCTGCCATACCTACGTCCCCAAACCTAAGTTGAGTTTGTGTTTTCAGACTTCTGTCTTCAAAGTCTTGGGCCACACACCCTCCAGGCTGGGCCCCTGGAGCCACACATTAGGACTGTGCCTACCAATCCATGGGAATTCTGCCCATTCCATGGTCCAAAATCGTACAAATTAGGAGAAACCTCCAAAGTCCCTGAGGTCATCCCAATAGTGTAGGTCGCCCGGAACAAACAAGGGCTGTCTGACACCAGCTGATAATCGACCTCCACTCATACCGTAGTTGGATGTCCCTAGAGAAGAAGATTGAACCAGACAGGACCCTAGGCCATATTAAGATCCATTGCTTTGGGTTACGGGCATGTGTCCTCAAAAGCCTGATTCCAATACGAGCATAGGGGTTTTCCTGAGGCACCCATCAGAACTCATCTCGTCTCCACAAGGAAACCTGTGCATGGGAGCCATGTCCAAAGCTTAGGAGAGTACTTCAGGGTCCCGGTGCCACCGCCCCATTCCAAGGCCCTCATGGACACAAAATCACATTAGGACCCATCCTCAGGAAAGTCCATTTCAACTCAGCCACCCTGGTTGCTCCGGCAGAGCCATCAACTCTAAACTGTCTTGTTGCTAGGAGACAATTGGAATGGGAGGCGGGCTTCCCAGGCATCCATCCACGAACGGTGCTCTGGAGTCATTCCATGTGGGATGTCCTGGAGCTGTCCAACAGGTCTCAATTGTCCCGCAGAAGGAATCTTTGAAGGGGGCATCCCACAACTCCCAACGTGGGAAAACCTCAATGGCCTCGAGATTCCGCTCCCTTCATGAAGCGGCCGTCATGCACAGAAACTCCAACCTGAGCCAACGTCTGATCCTCGCCCTGACTTCAGATCATGAGATATTGGTTCAGATCTGCAGGGGGTACCTGCCGTGCCCTCGCCCTGAAACCCAAGTCAGCCTTGTCTTCTCACACTTCCGTCCTCACACTCCTGGCCCTGAAGCCCTCAAGTTTGGCAATTCCGGACCCACAATGCAGCACTCTGCCTGCCCTCTAGAAAAAAAATTAGTGCCTCATGAGCTGCCCAGGCACCTTAAATGAGGATAAACCTACACAGCACTCGACTTTACCCAAATTAGATAATCTAACCTGGGCACTAATGCACTGTCGAACACAACCTGAGCCCGGACCTCCTGACCAACACCCAGAAAGCTGACCGCACACTGAGCACATAAAACCCGCCATTTCCTTAGGTCTCATCTCTTCCCTACCTCAGTTTTCAGGTTCAGAACCGAGACCTTATCTCCAATCACTGCCCAGGGGTGAGTGTGATGCAGAAATCAGAACTCCTCCTTACCCATGGCAAGAACCCTTGTGGTTGGCACGTTGTCCAACGTTCAGTGTAGGAGAAACCAGCATTCACCCTGAGGCCCCGCCCATTCTTGAGTGCGACGAGGGCATACACACGCATAGTGACCCTCAGCATGAGTCCTGTCCTCCAGTAAGTCCTCTTAGTGGCTGGACCATTAGATGTCATAATGGGCTTGACATGTCCCTAGGCCCCAATTTTTAACCAGATTTCTGATTGTCCAGTCGCCCCTCCCCAGGGCTCTGCTCTGGAATCCCTCATTTGGTGGGACACCTGAGGTTAAAAAAGAAAACAACAAAAACAACAACAACAACAAAAAAACGGACTTCTTCCAGCCCACAGATGACCCCAAACTCTTTGGACGGGGCCAAACCACCAGAGAGTAAGACTCGTCCATTTCCCATGAAGTCACCCAGAAATTCCACGACCATGAGTGACACGATATCCAGAGACAAAAACTTGAGCAGGGGCCTCACACTCGCCCTTCTTTCAAATCCCGAAGAGTTCTCCTCATGGTCTGTAGATCAGTCCTGCCATACCTATGACCCGAAACATAAGCCGAGTTTGTGTTTTCAGACAACTGTCCAAACAGCCCTGGCCTACACAACCTACAGGCTTAGGCCCCTGGAGCCAAACCTGAGGACTGTACTTGGCCTCTCCAAGGGAATTGTGTGTGCCCATTCCAATGGCCTCAACCCTCCTAATAGGATAAACCTCAAAAGTCCCTGATCCAGGAACAATCTGAGCCCAACTGAGCACCTACCTGCACTCAGACCCATAGACAGATGTCCCCAGAGGTAAAAAGGAAAGAACAGGACCCTAGGCACTAATGAGATCCATTGCTTTGGTTTCCAGGCATCTCTCCTCAGAGGCCTGGATTTCAAAAGCAGCATATCGCTGTTTCTTGACTCACCCATCAGAAAACATCTCATCTACACATGGGAAACTTGCACGTTGGAGCTGTGTCTAAGCCTCTCTTTAGGAGAACCCTTTAGGGCCCCAGTGCCACCGCTTCATTCCAAGGTCTCCATAGACACAAAAGCACATTAGGACCCATCCCCAGGGGTGTCCATTTCAACTCAGCGTCCTCGGTTGCTCCCCACACATCCAGGAGATATAACCTGTCTTGTTGCTAGGAGACAATTGGAATGCGAGGTGGGCTACCCAGCCATCCATCCTTAGAACCCTGCTCATAATCATTGGCCTGGAGCCAAACAACAGGTCTCAATTGTTCTGCAGAAGACTCTCTGCACTTTGGAGCTTCTCACAACTCCCATCGTGGGAAAACCCCCATGGCCTCGTGGTGCCCCCCCATTCATGAAGGGGCCATCAGGGACAGAAACTGCAACCTGAGCGATCGTCTGATCCTCGCCCTGTCTTCAGATGCACGAGATCTCAATTCAGGTCTGTAGATTGTGCCTGCCATGGCCTCACCCAGAAACCGAAGCCTAGCTTGTGTTCTCAGACTTTTGTCGTCAGACTACTGGCCCACAAGCCCTCCAGTTTGGCAATCCAGAACTACAATGCAGCACTCTTCCTGCCCTCCAGAAGAAAAACATTGTCCTCTGGGGCTAACCAGTAACCCCAAATGAGGATCAACCTGCACCGACCTTGGCTGTACCCCCAATACATAGGCTGACCAGGGCACTAATGTCCTTTCTGACACAGCCTGAGCCTGGACCCCTTGGCCCCTCCCAGACAGCTGGCCGCACACTCAGCACATCGAGCCGCCATGGCCTTAGGTCGTCATCTCTTCCCAACCTCGGTTTTCAGGTTTCAGAACCTAGACCTTATCTCCTATCACTGACCAGGGTTGAAGGTGATGCAGAAATCAGAACTTTTTCCCCATGGCAAGAAACCTTATGGTTGGCATGCTGTCCAACGTTCAGAGTAGTTGAAACCAGTGAGGCCCATGATGCCCTGCCCATGCTCCCGGGCCACATTGGTCACAAACACACATTGTGACCCTCAGGCTGAGCCCAGTCCTCAAGTAAGGCCACTCAGTGGCTGGATGAAGAGATAGCATATTGGGCTTGCCATGCCCCTAGGCCCCAATTTTTAACCATAGTTCGGGTTGTCCCTTCAGTCTTCCCCACGGCTTTGCTTTAGAATTCCTCTTTTGGTGGGACACCTGAGGTAACAAAACTGAAAGGAGTCCTCCCATCCCACAGATTGACGAAAAGCAATTGGGAATCGGGCCAAATCCTCAGAGAGGAAGATTCGTCCATGGCCCATGAGGCCTCCCCGACATTCCACGGCCATCGCTGATACAAAATCCAGAGACAAAAGCCTGAGCAAGCGCCTCAGACTCGCACTTTCTTCATATCCTGAAGTGTTTTTCTCATGGTTTGTAGATCGGGCCTGCCATACCTACGTCCCCAAACCTAAGTTCAGTTTGTGTTTTCAGACTTCTGTCTTCAAAGTCTTGGGCCACACACCCTCCAGGCTGGGCCCCTGGAGCCACACATTAGGACTGTGCCTACCAATCCATGGGAATTCTGCCCATTCCATGGTCCAAAATCGTACAAATTAGGAGAAACCTCCAAAGTCCCTGAGGTCATCCCAATAGTGTAGGTCGCCCGGAACAAACAAGGGCTGTCTGACACCAGCTGATAATAGACCTCCACTCATACCATAGTTGGATGTCCCTAGAGAAGAAGATTGAACCAGACAGGACCCTAGGCCATATTAAGATCCATTGCTTTGGGTTACGGGCATGTGTCCTCAAAAGCCTGATTCCAATACGAGCATAGGGGTTTTCCTGAGGCACCCATCAGAACTCATCTCGTCTCCACAAGGAAACCTGTGCATGGGAGCCATGTCCAAAGCTTAGGAGAGTACTTCAGGGTCCCGGTGCCACCGCCCCATTCCAAGGCCCTCATGGACACAAAATCACATTAGGACCCATCCTCAGGAAAGTCCATTTCAACTCAGCCACCCTGGTTGCTCCGGCAGAGCCATCAACTCTAAACTGTCTTGTTGCTAGGAGACAATTGGAATGGGAGGCGGGCTTCCCAGGCATCCATCCACGAACGGTGCTCTGGAGTCATTCCATGTGGGATGTCCTGGAGCTGTCCAACAGGTCTCAATTGTCCCGCAGAAGGAATCTTTGAAGGGGGCATCCCACAACTCCCAACGTGGGAAAACCTCAATGGCCTCGAGATTCCGCTCCCTTCATGAAGCGGCCGTCATGCACAGAAACTCCAACCTGAGCCAACGTCTGATCCTCGCCCTGACTTCAGATCATGAGATATTGGTTCAGATCTGCAGGGGGTACCTGCCGTGCCCTCGCCCTGAAACCCAAGTCTGCCTTGTCTTCTCACACTTCCGTCCTCACACTCCTGGCCCTGAAGCCCTCAAGTTTGGCAATTCCGGACCCACAATGCAGCACTCTGCCTGCCCTCTAGAAAAAAAATTAGTGCCTCATGAGCTGCCCAGGCACCTTAAATGAGGATAAACCTACACAGCACTCGACTTTACCCAAATTAGATAATCTAACCTGGGCACTAATGCACTGTCGAACACAACCTGAGCCCGGACCTCCTGACCAACACCCAGAAAGCTGACCGCACACTGAGCACATAAAACCCGCCATGGCCTTAGGTCTCATCTCTTCCCTACCTCAGTTTTCAGGTTCAGAACCGAGACCTTATCTCCAATCACTGCCCAGGGGTGAGTGTGATGCAGAAATCAGAACTCCTCCTTACCCATGGCAAGAACCCTTGTGGTTGGCACGTTGTCCAACGTTCAGTGTAGGAGAAACCAGCATTCACCCTGAGGCCCCGCCCATTCTTGAGTGCGACGAGGGCATACACACGCATAGTGACCCTCAGCATGAGTCCTGTCCTCCAGTAAGTCCTCTTAGTGGCTGGACCATTAGATGTCATAATGGGCTTGACATGTCCCTAGGCCCCAATTTTTAACCAGATTTCTGATTGTCCAGTCGCCCCTCCCCAGGGCTCTGCTCTGGAATCCCTCATTTGGTGGGACACCTGAGGTTAAAAAAGAAAACAACAAAAACAACAACAACAACAAAAAACGGACTTCTTCCAGCCCACAGATGACCCCAAACTCTTTGGACGGGGCCAAACCACCAGAGAGTAAGACTCGTCCATTTCCCATGAAGTCACCCAGAAATTCCACGACCATGAGTGACACGATATCCAGAGACAAAAACTTGAGCAGGGGCCTCACACTCGCCCTTCTTTCAAATCCCGAAGAGTTCTCCTCATGGTCTGTAGATCAGTCCTGCCATACCTATGACCCGAAACATAAGCCGAGTTTGTGTTTTCAGACAACTGTCCAAACAGCCCTGGCCTACACAACCTACAGGCTTAGGCCCCTGGAGCCAAACCTGAGGACTGTACTTGGCCTCTCCAAGGGAATTGTGTGTGCCCATTCCAATGGCCTCAACCCTCCTAATAGGATAAACCTCAAAAGTCCCTGATCCAGGAACAATCTGAGCCCAACTGAGCACCTACCTGCACTCAGACCCATAGACAGATGTCCCCAGAGGTAAAAAGGAAAGAACAGGACCCTAGGCACTAATGAGATCCATTGCTTTGGTTTCCAGGCATCTCTCCTCAGAGGCCTGGATTTCAAAAGCAGCATATCGCTGTTTCTTGACTCACCCATCAGAAAACATCTCATCTACACATGGGAAACTTGCACGTTGGAGCTGTGTCTAAGCCTCTGTTTAGGAGAACCCTTTAGGGCCCCAGTGCCACCGCTTCATTCCAAGGTCTCCATAGACACAAAAGCACATTAGGACCCATCCCCAGGGGTGTCCATTTCAACTCAGCGTCCTCGGTTGCTCCCCACACATCCAGGAGATATAACCTGTCTTGTTGCTAGGAGACAATTGGAATGTGAGGTGGGCTACCCAGCCATCCATTCTTAGAACCCTGCTCAGAATCATTGGCCTGGAGCCAAACAACAGGTCTCAATTGTTCTGCAGAAGACTCTCTGCACTTTGGAGCTTCTCACAACTCCCATCGTGGGAAAACCCCCATGGCCTCGTGGTGCCCCCCCATTCATGAAGGGGCCATCAGGGACAGAAACTCCAACCTGAGCGATCGTCTGATCCTCGCCCTGTCTTCAGATGCACGAGATCTCAATTCAGGTCTGTAGATTGTGCCTGCCATGGCCTCACCCAGAAACCGAAGCCTAGCTTGTGTTCTCAGACTTTTGTCGTCAGACTACTGGCCCACAAGCCCTCCAGTTTGGCAATCCAGAACTACAATGCAGCACTCTTCCTGCCCTCCAGAAGAAAAACATTGTCCTCTGGGGCTAACCAGTAACCCCAAATGAGGATCAACCTGCACCGACCTTGGCTGTACCCCCAATACATAGGCTGACCAGGGCACTAATGTCCTTTCTGACACAGCCTGAGCCTGGACCCCTTGGCCCCTCCCAGACAGCTGGCCGCACACTCAGCACATCGAGCCGCCATGGCCTTAGGTCGTCATCTCTTCCCAACCTCGGTTTTCAGGTTTCAGAACCTAGACCTTATCTCCTATCACTGACCAGGGTTGAAGGTGATGCAGAAATCAGAACTTTTTCCCCATGGCAAGAAACCTTATGGTTGGCATGCTGTCCAACGTTCAGAGTAGTTGAAACCAGTGAGGCCCATGATGCCCTGCCCATGCTCCCGGGCCACATTGGTCACAAACACACATTGTGACCCTCAGGCTGAGCCCAGTCCTCAAGTAAGGCCACTCAGTGGCTGGATGAAGAGATAGCATATTGGGCTTGCCATGCCCCAGGCCCCAATTTTTAACCATAGTTCGGGTTGTCCCTTCAGTCTTCCCCACGGCTTTGCTTTAGAATTCCTCTTTTGGTGGGACACCTGAGGTAACAAAACTGAAAGGAGTCCTCCCATCCCACAGATTGACGAAAAGCAATTGGGAATCGGACCAAATCCTCAGAGAGGAAGATTCGTCCATGGCCCATGAGGCCTCCCCGACATTCCACGGCCATCGCTGATACAAAATCCAGAGACAAAAGCCTGAGCAAGCGCCTCAGACTCGCACTTTCTTCATATCCTGAAGAGTTTTTCTCATGGTTTGTAGATCGGGCCTGCCATACCTACGTCCCCAAACCTAAGTTCAGTTTGTGTTTTCAGACTTCTGTCTTCAAAGTCTTGGGCCACACACCCTCCAGGCTGGGCCCCTGGAGCCACACATTAGGACTGTGCCTACCAATCCATGGGAATTCTGCCCATTCCATGGTCCAAAATCGTACAAATTAGGAGAAACCTCCAAAGTCCCTGAGGTCATCCCAATAGTGTAGGTCGCCCGGAACAAACAAGGGCTGTCTGACACCAGCTGATAATCGACCTCCACTCATACCATAGTTGGATGTCCCTAGAGAAGAAGATTGAACCAGACAGGACCCTAGGCCATATTAAGATCCATTGCTTTGGGTTACGGGCATGTGTCCTCAAAAGCCTGATTCCAATACGAGCATAGGGGTTTTCCTGAGGCACCCATCAGAACTCATCTCGTCTCCACAAGGAAACCTGTGCATGGGAGCCATGTCCAAAGCTTAGGAGAGTACTTCAGGGTCCCGGTGCCACCGCCCCATTCCAAGGCCCTCATGGACACAAAATCACATTAGGACCCATCCTCAGGAAAGTCCATTTCAACTCAGCCACCCTGGTTGCTCCGGCAGAGCCATCAACTCTAAACTGTCTTGTTGCTAGGAGACAATTGGAATGGGAGGCGGGCTTCCCAGGCATCCATCCACGAACGGTGCTCTGGAGTCATTCCATGTGGGATGTCCTGGAGCTGTCCAACAGGTCTCAATTGTCCCGCAGAAGGAATCTTTGAAGGGGGCATCCCACAACTCCCAACGTGGGAAAACCTCAATGGCCTCGAGATTCCGCTCCCTTCATGAAGCGGCCGTCATGCACAGAAACTCCAACCTGAGCCAACGTCTGATCCTCGCCCTGACTTCAGATCATGAGATATTGGTTCAGATCTGCAGGGGGTACCTGCCGTGCCCTCGCCCTGAAACCCAAGTCAGCCTTGTCTTCTCACACTTCCGTCCTCACACTCCTGGCCCTGAAGCCCTCAAGTTTGGCAATTCCGGACCCACAATGCAGCACTCTGCCTGCCCTCTAGAAAAAAAATTAGTGCCTCATGAGCTGCCCAGGCACCTTAAATGAGGATAAACCTACACAGCACTCGACTTTACCCAAATTAGATAATCTAACCTGGGCACTAATGCACTGTCGAACACAACCTGAGCCCGGACCTCCTGACCAACACCCAGAAAGCTGACCGCACACTGAGCACATAAAACCCGCCATGGCCTTAGGTCTCATCTCTTCCCTACCTCAGTTTTCAGGTTCAGAACCGAGACCTTATCTCCAATCACTGCCCAGGGGTGAGTGTGATGCAGAAATCAGAACTCCTCCTTACCCATGGCAAGAACCCTTGTGGTTGGCACGTTGTCCAACGTTCAGTGTAGGAGAAACCAGCATTCACCCTGAGGCCCCGCCCATTCTTGAGTGCGACGAGGGCATACACACGCATAGTGACCCTCAGCATGAGTCCTGTCCTCCAGTAAGTCCTCTTAGTGGCTGGACCATTAGATGTCATAATGGGCTTGACATGTCCCTAGGCCCCAATTTTTAACCAGATTTCTGATTGTCCAGTCGCCCCTCCCCAGGGCTCTGCTCTGGAATCCCTCATTTGGTGGGACACCTGAGGTTAAAAAAGAAAACAACAAAAACAACAACAACAACAAAAAACGGACTTCTTCCAGCCCACAGATGACCCCAAACTCTTTGGACGGGGCCAAACCACCAGAGAGTAAGACTCGTCCATTTCCCATGAAGTCACCCAGAAATTCCACGACCATGAGTGACACGATATCCAGAGACAAAAACTTGAGCAGGGGCCTCACACTCGCCCTTCTTTCAAATCCCGAAGAGTTCTCCTCATGGTCTGTAGATCAGTCCTGCCATACCTATGACCCGAAACATAAGCCGAGTTTGTGTTTTCAGACAACTGTCCAAACAGCCCTGGCCTACACAACCTACAGGCTTAGGCCCCTGGAGCCAAACCTGAGGACTGTACTTGGCCTCTCCAAGGGAATTGTGTGTGCCCATTCCAATGGCCTCAACCCTCCTAATAGGATAAACCTCAAAAGTCCCTGATCCAGGAACAATCTGAGCCCAACTGAGCACCTACCTGCACTCAGACCCATAGACAGATGTCCCCAGAGGTAAAAAGGAAAGAACAGGACCCTAGGCACTAATGAGATCCATTGCTTTGGTTTCCAGGCATCTCTCCTCAGAGGCCTGGATTTCAAAAGCAGCATATCGCTGTTTCTTGACTCACCCATCAGAAAACATCTCATCTACACATGGGAAACTTGCACGTTGGAGCTGTGTCTAAGCCTCTGTTTAGGAGAACCCTTTAGGGCCCCAGTGCCACCGCTTCATTCCAAGGTCTCCATAGACACAAAAGCACATTAGGACCCATCCCCAGGGGTGTCCATTTCAACTCAGCGTCCTCGGTTGCTCCCCACACATCCAGGAGATATAACCTGTCTTGTTGCTAGGAGACAATTGGAATGCGAGGTGGGCTACCCAGCCATCCATCCTTAGAACCCTGCTCATAATCATTGGCCTGGAGCCAAACAACAGGTCTCAATTGTTCTGCAGAAGACTCTCTGCACTTTGGAGCTTCTCACAACTCCCATCGTGGGAAAACCCCCATGGCCTCGTGGTGCCCCCCCATTCATGAAGGGGCCATCAGGGACAGAAACTCCAACCTGAGCGATCGTCTGATCCTCGCCCTGTCTTCAGATGCACGAGATCTCAATTCAGGTCTGTAGATTGTGCCTGCCATGGCCTCACCCAGAAACCGAAGCCTAGCTTGTGTTCTCAGACTTTTGTCGTCAGACTACTGGCCCACAAGCCCTCCAGTTTGGCAATCCAGAACTACAATGCAGCACTCTTCCTGCCCTCCAGAAGAAAAACATTGTCCTCTGGGGCTAACCAGTAACCCCAAATGAGGATCAACCTGCACCGACCTTGGCTGTACCCCCAATACATAGGCTGACCAGGGCACTAATGTCCTTTCTGACACAGCCTGAGCCTGGACCCCTTGGCCCCTCCCAGACAGCTGGCCGCACACTCAGCACATCGAGCCGCCATGGCCTTAGGTCGTCATCTCTTCCCAACCTCGGTTTTCAGGTTTCAGAACCTAGACCTTATCTCCTATCACTGACCAGGGTTGAAGGTGATGCAGAAATCAGAACTTTTTCCCCATGGCAAGAAACCTTATGGTTGGCATGCTGTCCAACGTTCAGAGTAGTTGAAACCAGTGAGGCCCATGATGCCCTGCCCATGCTCCCGGGCCACATTGGTCACAAACACACATTGTGACCCTCAGGCTGAGCCCAGTCCTCAAGTAAGGCCACTCAGTGGCTGGATGAAGAGATAGCATATTGGGCTTGCCATGCCCCTAGGCCCCAATTTTTAACCATAGTTCGGGTTGTCCCTTCAGTCTTCCCCACGGCTTTGCTTTAGAATTCCTCTTTTGGTGGGACACCTGAGGTAACAAAACTGAAAGGAGTCCTCCCATCCCACAGATTGACGAAAAGCAATTGGGAATCGGGCCAAATCCTCAGAGAGGAAGATTCGTCCATGGCCCATGAGGCCTCCCCGACATTCCACGGCCATCGCTGATACAAAATCCAGAGACAAAAGCCTGAGCAAGCGCCTCAGACTCGCACTTTCTTCATATCCTGAAGTGTTTTTCTCATGGTTTGTAGATCGGGCCTGCCATACCTACGTCCCCAAACCTAAGTTCAGTTTGTGTTTTCAGACTTCTGTCTTCAAAGTCTTGGGCCACACACCCTCCAGGCTGGGCCCCTGGAGCCACACATTAGGACTGTGCCTACCAATCCATGGGAATTCTGCCCATTCCATGGTCCAAAATCGTACAAATTAGGAGAAACCTCCAAAGTCCCTGAGGTCATCCCAATAGTGTAGGTCGCCCGGAACAAACAAGGGCTGTCTGACACCAGCTGATAATCGACCTCCACTCATACCATAGTTGGATGTCCCTAGAGAAGAAGATTGAACCAGACAGGACCCTAGGCCATATTAAGATCCATTGCTTTGGGTTACGGGCATGTGTCCTCAAAAGCCTGATTCCAATACGAGCATAGGGGTTTTCCTGAGGCACCCATCAGAACTCATCTCGTCTCCACAAGGAAACCTGTGCATGGGAGCCATGTCCAAAGCTTAGGAGAGTACTTCAGGGTCCCGGTGCCACCGCCCCATTCCAAGGCCCTCATGGACACAAAATCACATTAGGACCCATCCTCAGGAAAGTCCATTTCAACTCAGCCACCCTGGTTGCTCCGGCAGAGCCATCAACTCTAAACTGTCTTGTTGCTAGGAGACAATTGGAATGGGAGGCGGGCTTCCCAGGCATCCATCCACGAACGGTGCTCTGGAGTCATTCCATGTGGGATGTCCTGGAGCTGTCCAACAGGTCTCAATTGTCCCGCAGAAGGAATCTTTGAAGGGGGCATCCCACAACTCCCAACGTGGGAAAACCTCAATGGCCTCGAGATTCCGCTCCCTTCATGAAGCGGCCGTCATGCACAGAAACTCCAACCTGAGCCAACGTCTGATCCTCGCCCTGACTTCAGATCATGAGATATTGGTTCAGATCTGCAGGGGGTACCTGCCGTGCCCTCGCCCTGAAACCCAAGTCAGCCTTGTCTTCTCACACTTCCGTCCTCACACTCCTGGCCCTGAAGCCCTCAAGTTTGGCAATTCCGGACCCACAATGCAGCACTCTGCCTGCCCTCTAGAAAAAAAATTAGTGCCTCATGAGCTGCCCAGGCACCTTAAATGAGGATAAACCTACACAGCACTCGACTTTACCCAAATTAGATAATCTAACCTGGGCACTAATGCACTGTCGAACACAACCTGAGCCCGGACCTCCTGACCAACACCCAGAAAGCTGACCGCACACTGAGCACATAAAACCCGCCATGGCCTTAGGTCTCATCTCTTCCCTACCTCAGTTTTCAGGTTCAGAACCGAGACCTTATCTCCAATCACTGCCCAGGGGTGAGTGTGATGCAGAAATCAGAACTCCTCCTTACCCATGGCAAGAACCCTTGTGGTTGGCACGTTGTCCAACGTTCAATGTAGGAGAAACCAGCATTCACCCTGAGGCCCCGCCCATTCTTGAGTGCGACGAGGGCATACACACGCATAGTGACCCTCAGCATGAGTCCTGTCCTCCAGTAAGTCCTCTTAGTGGCTGGACCATTAGATGTCATAATGGGCTTGACATGTCCCTAGGCCCCAATTTTTAACCAGATTTCTGATTGTCCAGTCGCCCCTCCCCAGGGCTCTGCTCTGGAATCCCTCATTTGGTGGGACACCTGAGGTTAAAAAAGAAAACAACAAAAACAACAACAACAACAAAAAAACGGACTTCTTCCAGCCCACAGATGACCCCAAACTCTTTGGACGGGGCCAAACCACCAGAGAGTAAGACTCGTCCATTTCCCATGAAGTCACCCAGAAATTCCACGACCATGAGTGACACGATATCCAGAGACAAAAACTTGAGCAGGGGCCTCACACTCGCCCTTCTTTCAAATCCCGAAGAGTTCTCCTCATGGTCTGTAGATCAGTCCTGCCATACCTATGACCCGAAACATAAGCCGAGTTTGTGTTTTCAGACAACTGTCCAAACAGCCCTGGCCTACACAACCTACAGGCTTAGGCCCCTGGAGCCAAACCTGAGGACTGTACTTGGCCTCTCCAAGGGAATTGTGTGTGCCCATTCCAATGGCCTCAACCCTCCTAATAGGATAAACCTCAAAAGTCCCTGATCCAGGAACAATCTGAGCCCAACTGAGCACCTACCTGCACTCAGACCCATAGACAGATGTCCCCAGAGGTAAAAAGGAAAGAACAGGACCCTAAGCACTAATGAGATCCATTGCTTTGGTTTCCTGGCATCTCTCCTCAGAGGCCTGGATTTCAAAAGCAGCATATCGCTGTTTCTTGACTCACCCATCAGAAAACATCTCATCTACACATGGGAAACTTGCACGTTGGAGCTGTGTCTAAGCCTCTCTTTAGGAGAACCCTTTAGGGCCCCAGTGCCACCGCTTCATTCCAAGGTCTCCATAGACACAAAAGCACATTAGGACCCATCCCCAGGGGTGTCCATTTCAACTCAGCGTCCTCGGTTGCTCCCCACACATCCAGGAGATATAACCTGTCTTGTTGCTAGGAGACAATTGGAATGCGAGGTGGGCTACCCAGCCATCCATCCTTAGAACCCTGCTCATAATCATTGGCCTGGAGCCAAACAACAGGTCTCAATTGTTCTGCAGAAGACTCTCTGCACTTTGGAGCTTCTCACAACTCCCATCGTGGGAAAACCCCCATGGCCTCGTGGTGCCCCCCCATTCATGAAGGGGCCATCAGGGACAGAAACTCCAACCTGAGCGATCGTCTGATCCTCGCCCTGTCTTCAGATGCACGAGATCTCAATTCAGGTCTGTAGATTGTGCCTGCCATGGCCTCACCCAGAAACCGAAGCCTAGCTTGTGTTCTCAGACTTTTGTCGTCAGACTACTGGCCCACAAGCCCTCCAGTTTGGCAATCCAGAACTACAATGCAGCACTCTTCCTGCCCTCCAGAAGAAAAACATTGTCCTCTGGGGCTAACCAGTAACCCCAAATGAGGATCAACCTGCACCGACCTTGGCTGTACCCCCAATACATAGGCTGACCAGGGCACTAATGTCCTTTCTGACACAGCCTGAGCCTGGACCCCTTGGCCCCTCCCAGACAGCTGGCCGCACACTCAGCACATCGAGCCGCCATGGCCTTAGGTCGTCATCTCTTCCCAACCTCGGTTTTCAGGTTTCAGAACCTAGACCTTATCTCCTATCACTGACCAGGGTTGAAGGTGATGCAGAAATCAGAACTTTTTCCCCATGGCAAGAAACCTTATGGTTGGCATGCTGTCCAACGTTCAGAGTAGTTGAAACCAGTGAGGCCCATGATGCCCTGCCCATGCTCCCGGGCCACATTGGTCACAAACACACATTGTGACCCTCAGGCTGAGCCCAGTCCTCAAGTAAGGCCACTCAGTGGCTGGATGAAGAGATAGCATATTGGGCTTGCCATGCCCCTAGGCCCCAATTTTTAACCATAGTTCGGGTTGTCCCTTCAGTCTTCCCCACGGCTTTGCTTTAGAATTCCTCTTTTGGTGGGACACCTGAGGTAACAAAACTGAAAGGAGTCCTCCCATCCCACAGATTGACGAAAAGCAATTGGGAATCGGGCCAAATCCTCAGAGAGGAAGATTCGTCCATGGCCCATGAGGCCTCCCCGACATTCCACGGCCATCGCTGATACAAAATCCAGAGACAAAAGCCTGAGCAAGCGCCTCAGACTCGCACTTTCTTCATATCCTGAAGTGTTTTTCTCATGGTTTGTAGATCGGGCCTGCCATACCTACGTCCCCAAACCTAAGTTCAGTTTGTGTTTTCAGACTTCTGTCTTCAAAGTCTTGGGCCACACACCCTCCAGGCTGGGCCCCTGGAGCCACACATTAGGACTGTGCCTACCAATCCATGGGAATTCTGCCCATTCCATGGTCCAAAATCGTACAAATTAGGAGAAACCTCCAAAGTCCCTGAGGTCATCCCAATAGTGTAGGTCGCCCGGAACAAACAAGGGCTGTCTGACACCAGCTGATAATAGACCTCCACTCATACCATAGTTGGATGTCCCTAGAGAAGAAGATTGAACCAGACAGGACCCTAGGCCATATTAAGATCCATTGCTTTGGGTTACGGGCATGTGTCCTCAAAAGCCTGATTCCAATACGAGCATAGGGGTTTTCCTGAGGCACCCATCAGAACTCATCTCGTCTCCACAAGGAAACCTGTGCATGGGAGCCATGTCCAAAGCTTAGGAGAGTACTTCAGGGTCCCGGTGCCACCGCCCCATTCCAAGGCCCTCATGGACACAAAATCACATTAGGACCCATCCTCAGGAAAGTCCATTTCAACTCAGCCACCCTGGTTGCTCCGGCAGAGCCATCAACTCTAAACTGTCTTGTTGCTAGGAGACAATTGGAATGGGAGGCGGGCTTCCCAGGCATCCATCCACGAACGGTGCTCTGGAGTCATTCCATGTGGGATGTCCTGGAGCTGTCCAACAGGTCTCAATTGTCCCGCAGAAGGAATCTTTGAAGGGGGCATCCCACAACTCCCAACGTGGGAAAACCTCAATGGCCTCGAGATTCCGCTCCCTTCATGAAGCGGCCGTCATGCACAGAAACTCCAACCTGAGCCAACGTCTGATCCTCGCCCTGACTTCAGATCATGAGATATTGGTTCAGATCTGCAGGGGGTACCTGCCGTGCCCTCGCCCTGAAACCCAAGTCTGCCTTGTCTTCTCACACTTCCGTCCTCACACTCCTGGCCCTGAAGCCCTCAAGTTTGGCAATTCCGGACCCACAATGCAGCACTCTGCCTGCCCTCTAGAAAAAAAATTAGTGCCTCATGAGCTGCCCAGGCACCTTAAATGAGGATAAACCTACACAGCACTCGACTTTACCCAAATTAGATAATCTAACCTGGGCACTAATGCACTGTCGAACACAACCTGAGCCCGGACCTCCTGACCAACACCCAGAAAGCTGACCGCACACTGAGCACATAAAACCCGCCATGGCCTTAGGTCTCATCTCTTCCCTACCTCAGTTTTCAGGTTCAGAACCGAGACCTTATCTCCAATCACTGCCCAGGGGTGAGTGTGATGCAGAAATCAGAACTCCTCCTTACCCATGGCAAGAACCCTTGTGGTTGGCACGTTGTCCAACGTTCAGTGTAGGAGAAACCAGCATTCACCCTGAGGCCCCGCCCATTCTTGAGTGCGACGAGGGCATACACACGCATAGTGACCCTCAGCATGAGTCCTGTCCTCCAGTAAGTCCTCTTAGTGGCTGGACCATTAGATGTCATAATGGGCTTGACATGTCCCTAGGCCCCAATTTTTAACCAGATTTCTGATTGTCCAGTCGCCCCTCCCCAGGGCTCTGCTCTGGAATCCCTCATTTGGTGGGACACCTGAGGTTAAAAAAGAAAACAACAAAAACAACAACAACAACAAAAAACGGACTTCTTCCAGCCCACAGATGACCCCAAACTCTTTGGACGGGGCCAAACCACCAGAGAGTAAGACTCGTCCATTTCCCATGAAGTCACCCAGAAATTCCACGACCATGAGTGACACGATATCCAGAGACAAAAACTTGAGCAGGGGCCTCACACTCGCCCTTCTTTCAAATCCCGAAGAGTTCTCCTCATGGTCTGTAGATCAGTCCTGCCATACCTATGACCCGAAACATAAGCCGAGTTTGTGTTTTCAGACAACTGTCCAAACAGCCCTGGCCTACACAACCTACAGGCTTAGGCCCCTGGAGCCAAACCTGAGGACTGTACTTGGCCTCTCCAAGGGAATTGTGTGTGCCCATTCCAATGGCCTCAACCCTCCTAATAGGATAAACCTCAAAAGTCCCTGATCCAGGAACAATCTGAGCCCAACTGAGCACCTACCTGCACTCAGACCCATAGACAGATGTCCCCAGAGGTAAAAAGGAAAGAACAGGACCCTAGGCACTAATGAGATCCATTGCTTTGGTTTCCAGGCATCTCTCCTCAGAGGCCTGGATTTCAAAAGCAGCATATCGCTGTTTCTTGACTCACCCATCAGAAAACATCTCATCTACACATGGGAAACTTGCACGTTGGAGCTGTGTCTAAGCCTCTGTTTAGGAGAACCCTTTAGGGCCCCAGTGCCACCGCTTCATTCCAAGGTCTCCATAGACACAAAAGCACATTAGGACCCATCCCCAGGGGTGTCCATTTCAACTCAGCGTCCTCGGTTGCTCCCCACACATCCAGGAGATATAACCTGTCTTGTTGCTAGGAGACAATTGGAATGCGAGGTGGGCTACCCAGCCATCCATCCTTAGAACCCTGCTCATAATCATTGGCCTGGAGCCAAACAACAGGTCTCAATTGTTCTGCAGAAGACTCTCTGCACTTTGGAGCTTCTCACAACTCCCATCGTGGGAAAACCCCCATGGCCTCGTGGTGCCCCCCCATTCATGAAGGGGCCATCAGGGACAGAAACTCCAACCTGAGCGATCGTCTGATCCTCGCCCTGTCTTCAGATGCACGAGATCTCAATTCAGGTCTGTAGATTGTGCCTGCCATGGCCTCACCCAGAAACCGAAGCCTAGCTTGTGTTCTCAGACTTTTGTCGTCAGACTACTGGCCCACAAGCCCTCCAGTTTGGCAATCCAGAACTACAATGCAGCACTCTTCCTGCCCTCCAGAAGAAAAACATTGTCCTCTGGGGCTAACCAGTAACCCCAAATGAGGATCAACCTGCACCGACCTTGGCTGTACCCCCAATACATAGGCTGACCAGGGCACTAATGTCCTTTCTGACACAGCCTGAGCCTGGACCCCTTGGCCCCTCCCAGACAGCTGGCCGCACACTCAGCACATCGAGCCGCCATGGCCTTAGGTCGTCATCTCTTCCCAACCTCGGTTTTCAGGTTTCAGAACCTAGACCTTATCTCCTATCACTGACCAGGGTTGAAGGTGATGCAGAAATCAGAACTTTTTCCCCATGGCAAGAAACCTTATGGTTGGCATGCTGTCCAACGTTCAGAGTAGTTGAAACCAGTGAGGCCCATGATGCCCTGCCCATGCTCCCGGGCCACATTGGTCACAAACACACATTGTGACCCTCAGGCTGAGCCCAGTCCTCAAGTAAGGCCACTCAGTGGCTGGATGAAGAGATAGCATATTGGGCTTGCCATGCCCCTAGGCCCCAATTTTTAACCATAGTTCGGGTTGTCCCTTCAGTCTTCCCCACGGCTTTGCTTTAGAATTCCTCTTTTGGTGGGACACCTGAGGTAACAAAACTGAAAGGAGTCCTCCCATCCCACAGATTGACGAAAAGCAATTGGGAATCGGGCCAAATCCTCAGAGAGGAAGATTCGTCCATGGCCCATGAGGCCTCCCCGACATTCCACGGCCATCGCTGATACAAAATCCAGAGACAAAAGCCTGAGCAAGCGCCTCAGACTCGCACTTTCTTCATATCCTGAAGTGTTTTTCTCATGGTTTGTAGATCGGGCCTGCCATACCTACGTCCCCAAACCTAAGTTCAGTTTGTGTTTTCAGACTTCTGTCTTCAAAGTCTTGGGCCACACACCCTCCAGGCTGGGCCCCTGGAGCCACACATTAGGACTGTGCCTACCAATCCATGGGAATTCTGCCCATTCCATGGTCCAAAATCGTACAAATTAGGAGAAACCTCCAAAGTCCCTGAGGTCATCCCAATAGTGTAGGTCGCCCGGAACAAACAAGGGCTGTCTGACACCAGCTGATAATCGACCTCCACTCATACCATAGTTGGATGTCCCTAGAGAAGAAGATTGAACCAGACAGGACCCTAGGCCATATTAAGATCCATTGCTTTGGGTTACGGGCATGTGTCCTCAAAAGCCTGATTCCAATACGAGCATAGGGGTTTTCCTGAGGCACCCATCAGAACTCATCTCGTCTCCACAAGGAAACCTGTGCATGGGAGCCATGTCCAAAGCTTAGGAGAGTACTTCAGGGTCCCGGTGCCACCGCCCCATTCCAAGGCCCTCATGGACACAAAATCACATTAGGACCCATCCTCAGGAAAGTCCATTTCAACTCAGCCACCCTGGTTGCTCCGGCAGAGCCATCAACTCTAAACTGTCTTGTTGCTAGGAGACAATTGGAATGGGAGGCGGGCTTCCCAGGCATCCATCCACGAACGGTGCTCTGGAGTCATTCCATGTGGGATGTCCTGGAGCTGTCCAACAGGTCTCAATTGTCCCGCAGAAGGAATCTTTGAAGGGGGCATCCCACAACTCCCAACGTGGGAAAACCTCAATGGCCTCGAGATTCCGCTCCCTTCATGAAGCGGCCGTCATGCACAGAAACTCCAACCTGAGCCAACGTCTGATCCTCGCCCTGACTTCAGATCATGAGATATTGGTTCAGATCTGCAGGGGGTACCTGCCGTGCCCTCGCCCTGAAACCCAAGTCAGCCTTGTCTTCTCACACTTCCGTCCTCACACTCCTGGCCCTGAAGCCCTCAAGTTTGGCAATTCCGGACCCACAATGCAGCACTCTGCCTGCCCTCTAGAAAAAAAATTAGTGCCTCATGAGCTGCCCAGGCACCTTAAATGAGGATAAACCTACACAGCACTCGACTTTACCCAAATTAGATAATCTAACCTGGGCACTAATGCACTGTCGAACACAACCTGAGCCCGGACCTCCTGACCAACACCCAGAAAGCTGACCGCACACTGAGCACATAAAACCCGCCATGGCCTTAGGTCTCATCTCTTCCCTACCTCAGTTTTCAGGTTCAGAACCGAGACCTTATCTCCAATCACTGCCCAGGGGTGAGTGTGATGCAGAAATCAGAACTCCTCCTTACCCATGGCAAGAACCCTTGTGGTTGGCACGTTGTCCAACGTTCAATGTAGGAGAAACCAGCATTCACCCTGAGGCCCCGCCCATTCTTGAGTGCGACGAGGGCATACACACGCATAGTGACCCTCAGCATGAGTCCTGTCCTCCAGTAAGTCCTCTTAGTGGCTGGACCATTAGATGTCATAATGGGCTTGACATGTCCCTAGGCCCCAATTTTTAACCAGATTTCTGATTGTCCAGTCGCCCCTCCCCAGGGCTCTGCTCTGGAATCCCTCATTTGGTGGGACACCTGAGGTTAAAAAAGAAAACAACAAAAACAACAACAACAACAAAAAAACGGACTTCTTCCAGCCCACAGATGACCCCAAACTCTTTGGACGGGGCCAAACCACCAGAGAGTAAGACTCGTCCATTTCCCATGAAGTCACCCAGAAATTCCACGACCATGAGTGACACGATATCCAGAGACAAAAACTTGAGCAGGGGCCTCACACTCGCCCTTCTTTCAAATCCCGAAGAGTTCTCCTCATGGTCTGTAGATCAGTCCTGCCATACCTATGACCCGAAACATAAGCCGAGTTTGTGTTTTCAGACAACTGTCCAAACAGCCCTGGCCTACACAACCTACAGGCTTAGGCCCCTGGAGCCAAACCTGAGGACTGTACTTGGCCTCTCCAAGGGAATTGTGTGTGCCCATTCCAATGGCCTCAACCCTCCTAATAGGATAAACCTCAAAAGTCCCTGATCCAGGAACAATCTGAGCCCAACTGAGCACCTACCTGCACTCAGACCCATAGACAGATGTCCCCAGAGGTAAAAAGGAAAGAACAGGACCCTAGGCACTAATGAGATCCATTGCTTTGGTTTCCTGGCATCTCTCCTCAGAGGCCTGGATTTCAAAAGCAGCATATCGCTGTTTCTTGACTCACCCATCAGAAAACATCTCATCTACACATGGGAAACTTGCACGTTGGAGCTGTGTCTAAGCCTCTCTTTAGGAGAACCCTTTAGGGCCCCAGTGCCACCGCTTCATTCCAAGGTCTCCATAGACACAAAAGCACATTAGGACCCATCCCCAGGGGTGTCCATTTCAACTCAGCGTCCTCGGTTGCTCCCCACACATCCAGGAGATATAACCTGTCTTGTTGCTAGGAGACAATTGGAATGCGAGGTGGGCTACCCAGCCATCCATCCTTAGAACCCTGCTCATAATCATTGGCCTGGAGCCAAACAACAGGTCTCAATTGTTCTGCAGAAGACTCTCTGCACTTTGGAGCTTCTCACAACTCCCATCGTGGGAAAACCCCCATGGCCTCGTGGTGCCCCCCCATTCATGAAGGGGCCATCAGGGACAGAAACTCCAACCTGAGCGATCGTCTGATCCTCGCCCTGTCTTCAGATGCACGAGATCTCAATTCAGGTCTGTAGATTGTGCCTGCCATGGCCTCACCCAGAAACCGAAGCCTAGCTTGTGTTCTCAGACTTTTGTCGTCAGACTACTGGCCCACAAGCCCTCCAGTTTGGCAATCCAGAACTACAATGCAGCACTCTTCCTGCCCTCCAGAAGAAAAACATTGTCCTCTGGGGCTAACCAGTAACCCCAAATGAGGATCAACCTGCACCGACCTTGGCTGTACCCCCAATACATAGGCTGACCAGGGCACTAATGTCCTTTCTGACACAGCCTGAGCCTGGACCCCTTGGCCCCTCCCAGACAGCTGGCCGCACACTCAGCACATCGAGCCGCCATGGCCTTAGGTCGTCATCTCTTCCCAACCTCGGTTTTCAGGTTTCAGAACCTAGACCTTATCTCCTATCACTGACCAGGGTTGAAGGTGATGCAGAAATCAGAACTTTTTCCCCATGGCAAGAAACCTTATGGTTGGCATGCTGTCCAACGTTCAGAGTAGTTGAAACCAGTGAGGCCCATGAGGCCCTGCCCATGCTCCCGGGCCACATTGGTCACAAACACACATTGTGACCCTCAGGCTGAGCCCAGTCCTCAAGTAAGGCCACTCAGTGGCTGGATGAAGAGATAGCATATTGGGCTTGCCATGCCCCTAGGCCCCAATTTTTAACCATAGTTCGGGTTGTCCCTTCAGTCTTCCCCACGGCTTTGCTTTAGAATTCCTCTTTTGGTGGGACACCTGAGGTAACAAAACTGAAAGGAGTCCTCCCATCCCACAGATTGACGAAAAGCAATTGGGAATCGGGCCAAATCCTCAGAGAGGAAGATTCGTCCATGGCCCATGAGGCCTCCCCGACATTCCACGGCCATCGCTGATACAAAATCCAGAGACAAAAGCCTGAGCAAGCGCCTCAGACTCGCACTTTCTTCATATCCTGAAGTGTTTTTCTCATGGTTTGTAGATCGGGCCTGCCATACCTACGTCCCCAAACCTAAGTTCAGTTTGTGTTTTCAGACTTCTGTCTTCAAAGTCTTGGGCCACACACCCTCCAGGCTGGGCCCCTGGAGCCACACATTAGGACTGTGCCTACCAATCCATGGGAATTCTGCCCATTCCATGGTCCAAAATCGTACAAATTAGGAGAAACCTCCAAAGTCCCTGAGGTCATCCCAATAGTGTAGGTCGCCCGGAACAAACAAGGGCTGTCTGACACCAGCTGATAATAGACCTCCACTCATACCATAGTTGGATGTCCCTAGAGAAGAAGATTGAACCAGACAGGACCCTAGGCCATATTAAGATCCATTGCTTTGGGTTACGGGCATGTGTCCTCAAAAGCCTGATTCCAATACGAGCATAGGGGTTTTCCTGAGGCACCCATCAGAACTCATCTCGTCTCCACAAGGAAACCTGTGCATGGGAGCCATGTCCAAAGCTTAGGAGAGTACTTCAGGGTCCCGGTGCCACCGCCCCATTCCAAGGCCCTCATGGACACAAAATCACATTAGGACCCATCCTCAGGAAAGTCCATTTCAACTCAGCCACCCTGGTTGCTCCGGCAGAGCCATCAACTCTAAACTGTCTTGTTGCTAGGAGACAATTGGAATGGGAGGCGGGCTTCCCAGGCATCCATCCACGAACGGTGCTCTGGAGTCATTCCATGTGGGATGTCCTGGAGCTGTCCAACAGGTCTCAATTGTCCCGCAGAAGGAATCTTTGAAGGGGGCATCCCACAACTCCCAACGTGGGAAAACCTCAATGGCCTCGAGATTCCGCTCCCTTCATGAAGCGGCCGTCATGCACAGAAACTCCAACCTGAGCCAACGTCTGATCCTCGCCCTGACTTCAGATCATGAGATATTGGTTCAGATCTGCAGGGGGTACCTGCCGTGCCCTCGCCCTGAAACCCAAGTCTGCCTTGTCTTCTCACACTTCCGTCCTCACACTCCTGGCCCTGAAGCCCTCAAGTTTGGCAATTCCGGACCCACAATGCAGCACTCTGCCTGCCCTCTAGAAAAAAAATTAGTGCCTCATGAGCTGCCCAGGCACCTTAAATGAGGATAAACCTACACAGCACTCGACTTTACCCAAATTAGATAATCTAACCTGGGCACTAATGCACTGTCGAACACAACCTGAGCCCGGACCTCCTGACCAACACCCAGAAAGCTGACCGCACACTGAGCACATAAAACCCGCCATGGCCTTAGGTCTCATCTCTTCCCTACCTCAGTTTTCAGGTTCAGAACCGAGACCTTATCTCCAATCACTGCCCAGGGGTGAGTGTGATGCAGAAATCAGAACTCCTCCTTACCCATGGCAAGAACCCTTGTGGTTGGCACGTTGTCCAACGTTCAGTGTAGGAGAAACCAGCATTCACCCTGAGGCCCCGCCCATTCTTGAGTGCGACGAGGGCATACACACGCATAGTGACCCTCAGCATGAGTCCTGTCCTCCAGTAAGTCCTCTTAGTGGCTGGACCATTAGATGTCATAATGGGCTTGACATGTCCCTAGGCCCCAATTTTTAACCAGATTTCTGATTGTCCAGTCGCCCCTCCCCAGGGCTCTGCTCTGGAATCCCTCATTTGGTGGGACACCTGAGGTTAAAAAAGAAAACAACAAAAACAACAACAACAACAAAAAACGGACTTCTTCCAGCCCACAGATGACCCCAAACTCTTTGGACGGGGCCAAACCACCAGAGAGTAAGACTCGTCCATTTCCCATGAAGTCACCCAGAAATTCCACGACCATGAGTGACACGATATCCAGAGACAAAAACTTGAGCAGGAGCCTCACACTCGCCCTTCTTTCAAATCCCAAAGAGTTCTCCTCATGGTCTGTAGATCAGTCCTGCCATACCTATGACCCGAAACATAAGCCGAGTTTGTGTTTTCAGACAACTGTCCAACAGCCCTGGCCTACACAACCTACAGGCTCAGGCCCCTGGAGCCAAACCTGAGGACTGTACTTGGCCTCTCCAAGGGAATTGTGTGTGCCCATTCCAATGGCCTCAACCCTCCTAATAGGATAAACCTCAAAAGTCCCTGATCCAGGAACAATCTGAGCCCAACTGAGCACCTACCTGCACTCAGACCCATAGACAGATGTCCCCAGAGGTAAAAAGGAAAGAACAGGACCCTAGGCACTAATGAGATCCATTGCTTTGGTTTCCAGGCATCTCTCCTCAGAGGCCTGGATTTCAAAAGCAGCATATCGCTGTTTCTTGACTCACCCATCAGAAAACATCTCATCTACACATGGGAAACTTGCACGTTGGAGCTGTGTCTAAGCCTCTGTTTAGGAGAACCCTTTAGGGCCCCAGTGCCACCGCTTCATTCCAAGGTCTCCATAGACACAAAAGCACATTAGGACCCATCCCCAGGGGTGTCCATTTCAACTCAGCGTCCTCGGTTGCTCCCCACACATCCAGGAGATATAACCTGTCTTGTTGCTAGGAGACAATTGGAATGTGAGGTGGGCTACCCAGCCATCCATCCTTAGAACCCTGCTCAGAATCATTGGCCTGGAGCCAAACAACAGGTCTCAATTGTTCTGCAGAAGACTCTCTGCACTTTGGAGCTTCTCACAACTCCCATCGTGGGAAAACCCCCATGGCCTCGTGGTGCCCCCCCATTCATGAAGGGGCCATCAGGGACAGAAACTCCAACCTGAGCGATCGTCTGATCCTCGCCCTGTCTTCAGATGCACGAGATCTCAATTCAGGTCTGTAGATTGTGCCTGCCATGGCCTCACCCAGAAACCGAAGCCTAGCTTGTGTTCTCAGACTTTTGTCGTCAGACTACTGGCCCACAAGCCCTCCAGTTTGGCAATCCAGAACTACAATGCAGCACTCTTCCTGCCCTCCAGAAGAAAAACATTGTCCTCTGGGGCTAACCAGTAACCCCAAATGAGGATCAACCTGCACCGACCTTGGCTGTACCCCCAATACATAGGCTGACCAGGGCACTAATGTCCTTTCTGACACAGCCTGAGCCTGGACCCCTTGGCCCCTCCCAGACAGCTGGCCGCACACTCAGCACATCGAGCCGCCATGGCCTTAGGTCGTCATCTCTTCCCAACCTCGGTTTTCAGGTTTCAGAACCTAGACCTTATCTCCTATCACTGACCAGGGTTGAAGGTGATGCAGAAATCAGAACTTTTTCCCCATGGCAAGAAACCTTATGGTTGGCATGCTGTCCAACGTTCAGAGTAGTTGAAAACAGTGAGGCCCATGATGCCCTGCCCATGCTCCCGGGCCACATTGGTCACAAACACACATTGTGACCCTCAGGCTGAGCCCAGTCCTCAAGTAAGGCCACTCAGTGGCTGGATGAAGAGATAGCATATTGGGCTTGCCATGCCCCAGGCCCCAATTTTTAACCATAGTTCGGGTTGTCCCTTCAGTCTTCCCCACGGCTTTGCTTTAGAATTCCTCTTTTGGTGGGACACCTGAGGTAACAAAACTGAAAGGAGTCCTCCCATCCCACAGATTGACGAAAAGCAATTGGGAATCGGACCAAATCCTCAGAGAGGAAGATTCGTCCATGGCCCATGAGGCCTCCCCGACATTCCACGGCCATCGCTGATACAAAATCCAGAGACAAAAGCCTGAGCAAGCGCCTCAGACTCGCACTTTCTTCATATCCTGAAGAGTTTTTCTCATGGTTTGTAGATCGGGCCTGCCATACCTACGTCCCCAAACCTAAGTTGAGTTTGTGTTTTCAGACTTCTGTCTTCAAAGTCTTGGGCCACACACCCTCCAGGCTGGGCCCCTGGAGCCACACATTAGGACTGTGCCTACCAATCCATGGGAATTCTGCCCATTCCATGGTCCAAAATCGTACAAATTAGGAGAAACCTCCAAAGTCCCTGAGGTCATCCCAATAGTGTAGGTCGCCCGGAACAAACAAGGGCTGTCTGACACCAGCTGATAATCGACCTCCACTCATACCATAGTTGGATGTCCCTAGAGAAGAAGATTGAACCAGACAGGACCCTAGGCCATATTAAGATCCATTGCTTTGGGTTACGGGCATGTGTCCTCAAAAGCCTGATTCCAATACGAGCATAGGGGTTTTCCTGAGGCACCCATCAGAACTCATCTCGTCTCCACAAGGAAACCTGTGCATGGGAGCCATGTCCAAAGCTTAGGAGAGTACTTCAGGGTCCCGGTGCCACCGCCCCATTCCAAGGCCCTCATGGACACAAAATCACATTAGGACCCATCCTCAGGAAAGTCCATTTCAACTCAGCCACCCTGGTTGCTCCGGCAGAGCCATCAACTCTAAACTGTCTTGTTGCTAGGAGACAATTGGAATGGGAGGCGGGCTTCCCAGGCATCCATCCACGAACGGTGCTCTGGAGTCATTCCATGTGGGATGTCCTGGAGCTGTCCAACAGGTCTCAATTGTCCCGCAGAAGGAATCTTTGAAGGGGGCATCCCACAACTCCCAACGTGGGAAAACCTCAATGGCCTCGAGATTCCGCTCCCTTCATGAAGCGGCCGTCATGCACAGAAACTCCAACCTGAGCCAACGTCTGATCCTCGCCCTGACTTCAGATCATGAGATATTGGTTCAGATCTGCAGGGGGTACCTGCCGTGCCCTCGCCCTGAAACCCAAGTCAGCCTTGTCTTCTCACACTTCCGTCCTCACACTCCTGGCCCTGAAGCCCTCAAGTTTGGCAATTCCGGACCCACAATGCAGCACTCTGCCTGCCCTCTAGAAAAAAAATTAGTGCCTCATGAGCTGCCCAGGCACCTTAAATGAGGATAAACCTACACAGCACTCGACTTTACCCAAATTAGATAATCTAACCTGGGCACTAATGCACTGTCGAACACAACCTGAGCCCGGACCTCCTGACCAACACCCAGAAAGCTGACCGCACACTGAGCACATAAAACCCGCCATGGCCTTAGGTCTCATCTCTTCCCTACCTCAGTTTTCAGGTTCAGAACTGAGACCTTATCTCCAATCACTGCCCAGGGGTGAGTGTGATGCAGAAATCAGAACTCCTCCTTACCCATGGCAAGAACCCTTGTGGTTGGCACGTTGTCCAACGTTCAGTGTAGGAGAAACCAGCATTCACCCTGAGGCCCCGCCCATTCTTGAGTGCGACGAGGGCATACACACGCATAGTGACCCTCAGCATGAGTCCTGTCCTCCAGTAAGTCCTCTTAGTGGCTGGACCATTAGATGTCATAATGGGCTTGACATGTCCCTAGGCCCCAATTTTTAACCAGATTTCTGATTGTCCAGTCGCCCCTCCCCAGGGCTCTGCTCTGGAATCCCTCATTTGGTGGGACACCTGAGGTTAAAAAAGAAAACAACAAAAACAACAACAACAACAAAAAACGGACTTCTTCCAGCCCACAGATGACCCCAAACTCTTTGGACGGGGCCAAACCACCAGAGAGTAAGACTCGTCCATTTCCCATGAAGTCACCCAGAAATTCCACGACCATGAGTGACACGATATCCAGAGACAAAAACTTGAGCAGGGGCCTCACACTCGCCCTTCTTTCAAATCCCGAAGAGTTCTCCTCATGGTCTGTAGATCAGTCCTGCCATACCTATGACCCGAAACATAAGCCGAGTTTGTGTTTTCAGACAACTGTCCAAACAGCCCTGGCCTACACAACCTACAGGCTCAGGCCCCTGGAGCCAAACCTGAGGACTGTACTTGGCCTCTCCAAGGGAATTGTGTGTGCCCATTCCAATGGCCTCAACCCTCCTAATAGGATAAACCTCAAAAGTCCCTGATCCAGGAACAATCTGAGCCCAACTGAGCACCTACCTGCACTCAGACCCATAGACAGATGTCCCCAGAGGTAAAAAGGAAAGAACAGGACCCTAGGCACTAATGAGATCCATTGCTTTGGTTTCCAGGCATCTCTCCTCAGAGGCCTGGATTTCAAAAGCAGCATATCGCTGTTTCTTGACTCACCCATCAGAAAACATCTCATCTACACATGGGAAACTTGCACGTTGGAGCTGTGTCTAAGCCTCTGTTTAGGAGAACCCTTTAGGGCCCCAGTGCCACCGCTTCATTCCAAGGTCTCCATAGACACAAAAGCACATTAGGACCCATCCCCAGGGGTGTCCATTTCAACTCAGCGTCCTCGGTTGCTCCCCACACATCCAGGAGATATAACCTGTCTTGTTGCTAGGAGACAATTGGAATGCGAGGTGGGCTACCCAGCCATCCATCCTTAGAACCCTGCTCATAATCATTGGCCTGGAGCCAAACAACAGGTCTCAATTGTTCTGCAGAAGACTCTCTGCACTTTGGAGCTTCTCACAACTCCCATCGTGGGAAAACCCCCATGGCCTCGTGGTGCCCCCCCATTCATGAAGGGGCCATCAGGGACAGAAACTCCAACCTGAGCGATCGTCTGATCCTCGCCCTGTCTTCAGATGCACGAGATCTCAATTCAGGTCTGTAGATTGTGCCTGCCATGGCCTCACCCAGAAACCGAAGCCTAGCTTGTGTTCTCAGACTTTTGTCGTCAGACTACTGGCCCACAAGCCCTCCAGTTTGGCAATCCAGAACTACAATGCAGCACTCTTCCTGCCCTCCAGAAGAAAAACATTGTCCTCTGGGGCTAACCAGTAACCCCAAATGAGGATCAACCTGCACCGACCTTGGCTGTACCCCCAATACATAGGCTGACCAGGGCACTAATGTCCTTTCTGACACAGCCTGAGCCTGGACCCCTTGGCCCCTCCCAGACAGCTGGCCGCACACTCAGCACATCGAGCCGCCATGGCCTTAGGTCGTCATCTCTTCCCAACCTCGGTTTTCAGGTTTCAGAACCTAGACCTTATCTCCTATCACTGACCAGGGTTGAAGGTGATGCAGAAATCAGAACTTTTTCCCCATGGCAAGAAACCTTATGGTTGGCATGCTGTCCAACGTTCAGAGTAGTTGAAACCAGTGAGGCCCATGATGCCCTGCCCATGCTCCCGGGCCACATTGGTCACAAACACACATTGTGACCCTCAGGCTGAGCCCAGTCCTCAAGTAAGGCCACTCAGTGGCTGGATGAAGAGATAGCATATTGGGCTTGCCATGCCCCTAGGCCCCAATTTTTAACCATAGTTCGGGTTGTCCCTTCAGTCTTCCCCACGGCTTTGCTTTAGAATTCCTCTTTTGGTGGGACACCTGAGGTAACAAAACTGAAAGGAGTCCTCCCATCCCACAGATTGACGAAAAGCAATTGGGAATCGGGCCAAATCCTCAGAGAGGAAGATTCGTCCATGGCCCATGAGGCCTCCCCGACATTCCACGGCCATCGCTGATACAAAATCCAGAGACAAAAGCCTGAGCAAGCGCCTCAGACTCGCACTTTCTTCATATCCTGAAGTGTTTTTCTCATGGTTTGTAGATCGGGCCTGCCATACCTACGTCCCCAAACCTAAGTTCAGTTTGTGTTTTCAGACTTCTGTCTTCAAAGTCTTGGGCCACACACCCTCCAGGCTGGGCCCCTGGAGCCACACATTAGGACTGTGCCTACCAATCCATGGGAATTCTGCCCATTCCATGGTCCAAAATCGTACAAATTAGGAGAAACCTCCAAAGTCCCTGAGGTCATCCCAATAGTGTAGGTCGCCCGGAACAAACAAGGGCTGTCTGACACCAGCTGATAATAGACCTCCACTCATACCATAGTTGGATGTCCCTAGAGAAGAAGATTGAACCAGACAGGACCCTAGGCCATATTAAGATCCATTGCTTTGGGTTACGGGCATGTGTCCTCAAAAGCCTGATTCCAATACGAGCATAGGGGTTTTCCTGAGGCACCCATCAGAACTCATCTCGTCTCCACAAGGAAACCTGTGCATGGGAGCCATGTCCAAAGCTTAGGAGAGTACTTCAGGGTCCCGGTGCCACCGCCCCATTCCAAGGCCCTCATGGACACAAAATCACATTAGGACCCATCCTCAGGAAAGTCCATTTCAACTCAGCCACCCTGGTTGCTCCGGCAGAGCCATCAACTCTAAACTGTCTTGTTGCTAGGAGACAATTGGAATGGGAGGCGGGCTTCCCAGGCATCCATCCACGAACGGTGCTCTGGAGTCATTCCATGTGGGATGTCCTGGAGCTGTCCAACAGGTCTCAATTGTCCCGCAGAAGGAATCTTTGAAGGGGGCATCCCACAACTCCCAACGTGGGAAAACCTCAATGGCCTCGAGATTCCGCTCCCTTCATGAAGCGGCCGTCATGCACAGAAACTCCAACCTGAGCCAACGTCTGATCCTCGCCCTGACTTCAGATCATGAGATATTGGTTCAGATCTGCAGGGGGTACCTGCCGTGCCCTCGCCCTGAAACCCAAGTCAGCCTTGTCTTCTCACACTTCCGTCCTCACACTCCTGGCCCTGAAGCCCTCAAGTTTGGCAATTCCGGACCCACAATGCAGCACTCTGCCTGCCCTCTAGAAAAAAAATTAGTGCCTCATGAGCTGCCCAGGCACCTTAAATGAGGATAAACCTACACAGCACTCGACTTTACCCAAATTAGATAATCTAACCTGGGCACTAATGCACTGTCGAACACAACCTGAGCCCGGACCTCCTGACCAACACCCAGAAAGCTGACCGCACACTGAGCACATAAAACCCGCCATGGCCTTAGGTCTCATCTCTTCCCTACCTCAGTTTTCAGGTTCAGAACTGAGACCTTATCTCCAATCACTGCCCAGGGGTGAGTGTGATGCAGAAATCAGAACTCCTCCTTACCCATGGCAAGAACCCTTGTGGTTGGCACGTTGTCCAACGTTCAGTGTAGGAGAAACCAGCATTCACCCTGAGGCCCCGCCCATTCTTGAGTGCGACGAGGGCATACACACGCATAGTGACCCTCAGCATGAGTCCTGTCCTCCAGTAAGTCCTCTTAGTGGCTGGACCATTAGATGTCATAATGGGCTTGACATGTCCCTAGGCCCCAATTTTTAACCAGATTTCTGATTGTCCAGTCGCCCCTCCCCAGGGCTCTGCTCTGGAATCCCTCATTTGGTGGGACACCTGAGGTTAAAAAAGAAAACAACAAAAACAACAACAACAACAAAAAACGGACTTCTTCCAGCCCACAGATGACCCCAAACTCTTTGGACGGGGCCAAACCACCAGAGAGTAAGACTCGTCCATTTCCCATGAAGTCACCCAGAAATTCCACGACCATGAGTGACACGATATCCAGAGACAAAAACTTGAGCAGGGGCCTCACACTCGCCCTTCTTTCAAATCCCGAAGAGTTCTCCTCATGGTCTGTAGATCAGTCCTGCCATACCTATGACCCGAAACATAAGCCGAGTTTGTGTTTTCAGACAACTGTCCAAACAGCCCTGGCCTACACAACCTACAGGCTTAGGCCCCTGGAGCCAAACCTGAGGACTGTACTTGGCCTCTCCAAGGGAATTGTGTGTGCCCATTCCAATGGCCTCAACCCTCCTAATAGGATAAACCTCAAAAGTCCCTGATCCAGGAACAATCTGAGCCCAACTGAGCACCTACCTGCACTCAGACCCATAGACAGATGTCCCCAGAGGTAAAAAGGAAAGAACAGGACCCTAGGCACTAATGAGATCCATTGCTTTGGTTTCCAGGCATCTCTCCTCAGAGGCCTGGATTTCAAAAGCAGCATATCGCTGTTTCTTGACTCACCCATCAGAAAACATCTCATCTACACATGGGAAACTTGCACGTTGGAGCTGTGTCTAAGCCTCTGTTTAGGAGAACCCTTTAGGGCCCCAGTGCCACCGCTTCATTCCAAGGTCTCCATAGACACAAAAGCACATTAGGACCCATCCCCAGGGGTGTCCATTTCAACTCAGCGTCCTCGGTTGCTCCCCACACATCCAGGAGATATAACCTGTCTTGTTGCTAGGAGACAATTGGAATGCGAGGTGGGCTACCCAGCCATCCATCCTTAGAACCCTGCTCATAATCATTGGCCTGGAGCCAAACAACAGGTCTCAATTGTTCTGCAGAAGACTCTCTGCACTTTGGAGCTTCTCACAACTCCCATCGTGGGAAAACCCCCATGGCCTCGTGGTGCCCCCCCATTCATGAAGGGGCCATCAGGGACAGAAACTCCAACCTGAGCGATCGTCTGATCCTCGCCCTGTCTTCAGATGCACGAGATCTCAATTCAGGTCTGTAGATTGTGCCTGCCATGGCCTCACCCAGAAACCGAAGCCTAGCTTGTGTTCTCAGACTTTTGTCGTCAGACTACTGGCCCACAAGCCCTCCAGTTTGGCAATCCAGAACTACAATGCAGCACTCTTCCTGCCCTCCAGAAGAAAAACATTGTCCTCTGGGGCTAACCAGTAACCCCAAATGAGGATCAACCTGCACCGACCTTGGCTGTACCCCCAATACATAGGCTGACCAGGGCACTAATGTCCTTTCTGACACAGCCTGAGCCTGGACCCCTTGGCCCCTCCCAGACAGCTGGCCGCACACTCAGCACATCGAGCCGCCATGGCCTTAGGTCGTCATCTCTTCCCAACCTCGGTTTTCAGGTTTCAGAACCTAGACCTTATCTCCTATCACTGACCAGGGTTGAAGGTGATGCAGAAATCAGAACTTTTTCCCCATGGCAAGAAACCTTATGGTTGGCATGCTGTCCAACGTTCAGAGTAGTTGAAACCAGTGAGGCCCATGAGGCCCTGCCCATGCTCCCGGGCCACATTGGTCACAAACACACATTGTGACCCTCAGGCTGAGCCCAGTCCTCAAGTAAGGCCACTCAGTGGCTGGATGAAGAGATAGCATATTGGGCTTGCCATGCCCCTAGGCCCCAATTTTTAACCATAGTTCGGGTTGTCCCTTCAGTCTTCCCCACGGCTTTGCTTTAGAATTCCTCTTTTGGTGGGACACCTGAGGTAACAAAACTGAAAGGAGTCCTCCCATCCCACAGATTGACGAAAAGCAATTGGGAATCGGGCCAAATCCTCAGAGAGGAAGATTCGTCCATGGCCCATGAGGCCTCCCCGACATTCCACGGCCATCGCTGATACAAAATCCAGAGACAAAAGCCTGAGCAAGCGCCTCAGACTCGCACTTTCTTCATATCCTGAAGTGTTTTTCTCATGGTTTGTAGATCGGGCCTGCCATACCTACGTCCCCAAACCTAAGTTCAGTTTGTGTTTTCAGACTTCTGTCTTCAAAGTCTTGGGCCACACACCCTCCAGGCTGGGCCCCTGGAGCCACACATTAGGACTGTGCCTACCAATCCATGGGAATTCTGCCCATTCCATGGTCCAAAATCGTACAAATTAGGAGAAACCTCCAAAGTCCCTGAGGTCATCCCAATAGTGTAGGTCGCCCGGAACAAACAAGGGCTGTCTGACACCAGCTGATAATAGACCTCCACTCATACCATAGTTGGATGTCCCTAGAGAAGAAGATTGAACCAGACAGGACCCTAGGCCATATTAAGATCCATTGCTTTGGGTTACGGGCATGTGTCCTCAAAAGCCTGATTCCAATACGAGCATAGGGGTTTTCCTGAGGCACCCATCAGAACTCATCTCGTCTCCACAAGGAAACCTGTGCATGGGAGCCATGTCCAAAGCTTAGGAGAGTACTTCAGGGTCCCGGTGCCACCGCCCCATTCCAAGGCCCTCATGGACACAAAATCACATTAGGACCCATCCTCAGGAAAGTCCATTTCAACTCAGCCACCCTGGTTGCTCCGGCAGAGCCATCAACTCTAAACTGTCTTGTTGCTAGGAGACAATTGGAATGGGAGGCGGGCTTCCCAGGCATCCATCCACGAACGGTGCTCTGGAGTCATTCCATGTGGGATGTCCTGGAGCTGTCCAACAGGTCTCAATTGTCCCGCAGAAGGAATCTTTGAAGGGGGCATCCCACAACTCCCAACGTGGGAAAACCTCAATGGCCTCGAGATTCCGCTCCCTTCATGAAGCGGCCGTCATGCACAGAAACTCCAACCTGAGCCAACGTCTGATCCTCGCCCTGACTTCAGATCATGAGATATTGGTTCAGATCTGCAGGAGGTACCTGCCGTGCCCTCGCCCTGAAACCCAAGTCAGCCTTGTCTTCTCACACTTCCGTCCTCACACTCCTGGCCCCGAAGCCCTCAAGTTTGGCAATTCCGGACCCACAATGCAGCACTCTGCCTGCCCTCTAGAAAAAAAAATTAGTGCCTCATGAGCTGCCCAGGTACCTTAAATGAGGATAAACCTACACAGCACTCAACTTTACCCAAAATAGATAGTCTAACATGGGCACTAATGCACTGTCGAACACAACCTGAGCCCGGACCTCCTGACCAACACCCAGAAACGTGACCACACACTGAGCACATAAAACCCGCCATGGCCTTAGGTATCCTCTCTTCCCTACCTCAGTTTTCAGGCTTCAGAACCGAGACCTTATCTCCAATCACTGCCCAGGGGTGAGTGTGATGCAGAAATCAGAACTCCTCCTTACCCATGGCAAGAACCCTTGTGGTTGGCACATTGTCCAACGTTCAGTGTAGGAGAAACCAGCATTCACCCTGAGGCCCCGCCCATTCTTGAGTGCGACGAGGGCATACACACGCATTGTGACCCTCAGCATGAGTCCTGTCCTCTAGTAAGTCCTCTTAGTGGCTCGACCATTAGATGTCATAATGGGCTTGACATGTCCCTAGGCCCCAATTTTTAACCAGATTTCTGATTGTCCAGTCGCCCCTCCCCAGGGCTCTGCTCTGGAATCCCTCATTTGGTGGGACACCTGAGGTTAAAAAAGAAAACAACAACAACAACAACAACAACAAAAAACGGACTTCTTCCAGCCCACAGAATGACCCCAAACTCTTTGGACGGGGCCAAACCACCAGAGAGTAAGACTCGTCCATTTCCCATGAAGTCACCCAGAAATTCCACGACCATGAGTGACACGATATCCAGAGACAAAAACTTGAGCAGGAGCCTCACACTCGCCCTTCTTTCAAATCCCAAAGAGTTCTCCTCATGGTCTGTAGATCAGTCCTGCCATACCTATGACCCGAAACATAAGCCGAGTTTGTGTTTTCAGACAACTGTCCAACAGACCTGGCCTACACAACCTACAGGCTCAGGCCCCTGGAGCCAAACCTGAGGACTGTACTTGGCCTCTCCAAGGGAATTGTGTGTGCCCATTCCAATGGCCTCAACCCTCCTAATAGGATAAACCTCAAAAGTCCCTGATCCAGGGACAATCGGAGGCAAACTGAGCACCTACCTGCACTCAGACCCATAGACAGATGTCCCCAGAGGTAAAAAGGAAAGAACAGGACCCTAGGCACTAATGAGATCCATTGCTTTGGTTTCCAGGCATCTCTACTCAGAGGCCTGGATTTCAAAAGCAGCATATCGCTGTTTCTTGACTCACCCATCAGAAAACATCTCATCTACACATGGGAAACTTGCACGTTGGAGCTGTTTCAGAGCCTCTGTTTAGGAGAACCCTTTAGGGCCCTAGTGCCACCGCTTCATTCCAAGGTCTCCATAGACACAAAAGCACATTAGGACCCTTCCCCAGGGGTGTCCATTTCAACTCAGCGTCCTCGGTTGCTCCCCACACATCCAGGAGATCTAACCTGTCTTGTTGCTAGGAGACAATTGGAATGCGAGGTGGGCTACCCAGCCATCCATCCTTAGAACCCTGCTCATAATCATTGGCCTGGAGCCAAACAACAGGTCTCAATTGTTCTGCAGAAGACTCTCTGCACTTTGGAGCTTCTCACAACTCCCATCGTGGGAAAACCCCCAAGGCCTCGTGGTGCCCCCCCATTCATGAAGGGGCCATCAGGGACAGAAACTCCAACCTGAGCGATCGTCTGATCCTCGCCCTGTCTTCAGATGCACGAGATCTCGATTCAGGGCTGTAGATTGTGCCTGCCATGGCCTCACCCAGAAACCGAAGCCTAGCTTGTGTTCTCAGACTTTTGTCGTCAGACTACTGGCCCACAAGCCCTCCAGTTTGGCAATCCAGAACTACAATGCAGCACTCTTCCTGCCCTCCAGAAGAAAAACATTGTCCTCTGGGGCTACCCAGTAACCCCAAATGAGGATCAACCTGCACCGACCTTGGCTGTACCCCCAATACATAGGCTGACCAGGGCACTAATGTCCTTTCTGAAACAGCCTGAGCCTGGACCCCCTGGCCCCTCCCAGACAGCTGGCCGCACACTCAGCACATCGAGCCGCCATGGCCTTAGGTCGTCATCTCTTCCCACCCTCGGTTTTCAGGTTTCAGAACCTAGACCTTATCTCCTATCACTGACCAGGGTTGAAGGTGATGCAGAAATCAGAACTTTTTCCCCATGGCAAGAAACCTTATGGTTGGCATGCTGTCCAACGTTCAGAGTAGTTGAAACCAGTGAGGCCCATGAGGCCCTGCCCATGCTCCCGGGCCACATTGGTCACAAACACACATTGTGACCCTCAGTTTGAGCCCAGTCCTCAAGTAAGGCCACTCAGTGGCTGGATGAAGAGATAGCATATTGGGCTTGCCATGCCCCTAGGCCCCAATTTTTAACCATAGTTCGGGTTGTCCCTTCAGTCTTCCCAACGGCTTTGCTTTAGAATTCCTCTTTTGGTGGGACACCTGAGGTAACAAAACTGAAAGGAGTCCTCCCATCCCACAGATTGACGAAAAGCAATTGGGAATCGGGCCAAATCCTCAGAGAGGAAGATTCGTCCATGGCCCATGAGGCCTCCCCGACATTCCACGGCCATCGCTGATACAAAATCCAGAGACAAAAGCCTGAGCAAGCGCCTCAGACTCGCACTTTCTTCATATCCTGAAGAGTTTTTCTCATGGTTTGTAGATCGGGCCTGCCATACCTACGTCCCCAAACCTAAGTTGAGTTTGTGTTTTCAGACTTCTGTCTTCAAAGTCTTGGGCCACACACCCTCCAGGCTGGGCCCCTGGAGCCACACATTAGGACTGTGCCTACCAATCCATGGGAATTCTGCCCATTCCATGGTCCAAAATCGTACAAATTAGGAGAAACCTCCAAAGTCCCTGAGGTCATCCCAATAGTGTAGGTCGCCCGGAACAAACAAGGACTGTCTGACACCACCTGATAATCGACCTCCACTCATACCATAGTTGGATGTCCCTAGAGAAGAAGATTGAACCAGACAGGACCCTAGGCCATATTAAGATCCATTGCTTTGGGTTACGGGCATGTGTCCTCAAAAGCCTGATTCCAATACGAGCATAGGGGTTTTCCTGAGGCACCCATCAGAACTCATCTCGTCTCCACAAGGAAACCTGTGCATGGGAGCCATGTCCAAAGCTTAGGAGAGTACGTCAGGGTCCCGGTGCCACCGCCCCATTCCAAGGCCCTCATGGACACAAAATCACATTAGGACCCATCCTCAGGAAAGTCCATTTCAACTCAGCCACCCTGGTTGCTCCGGCAGAGCCATCAACTCAAAACTGTCTTGTTGCTAGGAGACAATTGGAATGGGAGGCGGGCTTCCCAGGCATCCATCCACGATCGGTGCTCTGGAGTCATTCCATGTGGGATGTCCTGGAGCTGTCCAACAGGTCTCAATTGTCCCCAGAAGGAATCTTTGAAGGGGGCATCCCACAACTCCCAACGTGGGAAAACCTCAATGGCCTCGAGATTCCGCTCCCTTCATGAAGCGGCCGTCATGCACAGAAACTCCAACCTGAGCCAACGTCTGATCCTCGCCCTGACTTCAGATCATGAGATATTGGTTCAGATCTGCAGGGGGTACCTGCCGTGCCCTCGCCCTGAAACCCAAGTCTGCCTTGTCTTCTCACACTTCCGTCCTCACACTCCTGGCCCCGAAGCCCTCAAGTTTGGCAATTCCTGACCCACAATGCAGCACTCTGCCTGCCCTCTAGAAAAAAAATTAGTGCCTCATGAGCTGCCCAGGCACCTTAAATGAGGATAAACCTACACAGCACTCGACTTTACCCAAATTATATAGTCAAACCTGGGCACTAATGCACTGTCGAACACAACCTGAGCCCGGACCTCCTGACCAACACCCAGAAAGCTGACCGCACACTGAGCACATAAAACCCGCCATTTCCTTAGGTATCCTCTCTTCTGTACCTCAGTTTTCAGGCTTCAGGACCGAGACCTTATCTCCAATCACTGCCCAGGGGTGAGTGTGAAGCAGAAATCAGAACTCCTCCTTACCCATGGCAAGAACCCTTGTGGTTGGCACGTTGTCCAACGTTCAGTGTAGGAGAAACCAGCATTCACCCTGAGGCCCCGCCCATTCTTGAGTGCGACGAGGGCAAACACACGCATTGTGACCCTCAGCATGAGTCCTGTCCTCTAGTAAGTCCTCTTAGTGGCTGGACCATTAGATGTCATAATGGGCTTGACATGTCCCTAGGCCCCAATTTTTAACCAGATTTCTGATTGTCCAGACGCCCCTCCCCAGGGCTCTGCTCTGGAATCCCTCATTTGGTGGGACACCTGAGGTTAAAAAAGAAAACAACAACAACAACAACAACAACAAAAAACGGACTTCTTCCAGCCCACAGAATGACCCCAAACTCTTTGGACGGGGCCAAACCACCAGAGAGTAAGACTCGTCCATTTCCCATGAAGTCACCCAGAAATTCCACGACCATGAGTGACACGATATCCAGAGACAAAAACTTGAGCAGGAGCCTCACACTCGCCCTTCTTTCAAATCCCGAAGAGTTCTCCTCATGGTCTGTAGATCAGTCCTGCCATACCTATGACCCGAAACATAACCCGAGTTTGTGAATTCAGACAACTGTCCAAACAGCCCTGGCCTACACAACCTACAGGCTCAGGCCCCTGGAGCCAAACCTGAGGACTGTACTTGGCCTCTCCAAAGGAATTGTGTGTGCCCATTCCAATTGCCTCAAACCTCCTAATAGGATAAACCTCAAAAGTCCCTGATCCAGGGACAATCTGAGCCCAAATGAGCACCTACCTGCACTCAGACCCATAGACAGATGTCCCCATAGGTAAAAAGGAAAGAACAGGACCCTAGGCACTAATCAGATCCATTGCTTTGGTTTCCAGGCATCTCTCCTCAGAGGCCTGGAGTTCAAAAGCAGCATCTAGCTGTTTCTTGACTCACCCATCAGAAAACATCTCATCTACACATGGGAAACTTACACGTTGGAGCTGTGTCAAAGCCTCTGTTTAGGAGAACCCTACAGGGCCCCAGTGCCACCGCTTCATTCCAAGGTCTCCATAGACACAAAAGCACATTAGGACCCATTCCCAGGGGTGTACATTTCAACTCAGCGTCCTAGGTTGCTCCCACAGATCCAAGAGATCTAACCTGTCTTGTTGCTAGGAGACAATTGGAATGCGAGGTGGGCTACGCAGCCATCCAATCCTTAGAACCCTGCTCAGAATCATTGGCCTGGAGCCAAACAACAGGTGTCAATTATCCTGCAGAAGGCACTCTGCAGTTTGGAGGTTCTCACCACTCCCATCGTGGGAAAACCCCCATGGCCTCGTGATACCCCCCCATTCATGAAGGGGCCATCAGAGACAGAAACTACAACCTGAATGATTGTCTGATCCTCGCCCTGACTTCAGAGGCACGAGATCTCGATTCAGGTCTGTAGATTGTGCCTGGCATGGCCTCACCCAGAAACCTAAGCCTAGCTTGTGTTCTCAGACTTTTGTCGTCACACTACTGGCCGACATGCCCTCCAGTTTGGCAATCCAGAACTACAATGCAGCACTCTGCCTGCCCTCCAGAAGAAACACATTGTCCTCTGGGGCTACCCAGTAACCCCTAATGAGGATCAACCTGCACCGACCTTGGCTGTACCCCAAATACATAGGCTGACCAGGGCACTAATGCCCTTTCTGATACAGCCTGAGCCTGGACCCCCTGGCCCCTCCCAGACAGCTGGCCGCACACTCAGCACATCGAGCCGCCATGGCCTTAGGTCGTCAGCTCTTCCCAACCTCGGTTTTCAGGTTTCAGAAACTACACCTTATCTCCTATCACTGCCCATGTTTGAAGGTGATGCAGAAATCAGAACTCATTCCCCATGGCCAGAAACCTTGTGGTTGGCATGCTGTCCAACGTTCAGTGTAGTTGAAACCAGTGTGGCCCATGAGGCCCCGCCCATGCTCGCGGGCCACATTGGTCACAAACACACATTGTGACCCTCAGGCTGAGCCCAGTCCTCAAGTAAGGCCACTCAGTGGCTGGATGAAGAGATAGCATATTGGGCTTGCCATGCACCTAGGCCCCAATTTTTAACCATAGTTCGGGTTGTCCCTTCAGTCTTCCCCACGGCTTTGCTTTGGAATTCCTCTTTTGGTGGGACACCTGAGGTAACAAAATTGAAATGAGTCCTCCCGTCCCACAGATTGACGAAAAGCAATTGGGAATCGGGCCAAATCCTCAGAGAGGAAGATTCGTCCATGGCCCATGAGGCCTCCCCGACATTCCACGGCCATCGCTGATACAAAATCCAGAGACAAAAGCCTGAGCAAGCGCCTCAGACACGCACTTTCTTCATATCCTGAAGAGTTCTTCTCATGGTTTGTAGATCGGGCCTGCCATACCTACGTCCCCAAACCTAGACTGAGTTTGTCTTTTCAGACTTCTGTCCTCAAATTCTTGGGCCACACACCCTCCAGGCTGGGCCCCTGGAGCCACACATTAAGACTGTGCCTACCAATCCATGGGAATTCTGCCCATTCCATGGTCCAAAATCGTACAAATTAGGAGAAACCTCCAAAGACCCTGAGGCCATCCCAATAGTGTAGTTCGCCCGGAACAAACAAGGGCTGTCTGACACCAGCTGATAATCGACCTCCACTCATACCATAGATGGATGTCTCCAGAGAAGAAGATTGAACCATAGACGACCCTAGGCCATTATAGGATCCATTGCTTTGGGTTACAGGCATGTGTCCTCAAAAGCCTGATTCCAATACGAGCATAGGGATTTTCCTGAGGCACCCATCAGAATTCATCTCCTCTCCCGAAGGAAACCTGTGCATGTGAGCCATGTCCAAAGCTAAGGAGAGTACTTCAGGGTCCCGGTGCCACAACCCCATTCCAAGGCCCTCATGGACACAAAAACACATTAGGACCCATCCTCAGGAAAGTCCATTTCAACTCAGCCACCCTGGTTGCTCCGGCAGAGCCATCCGATCTAAACTGTCTTGTTGCTAGGAGACAATTGGAATGCGAGGCGGACTTCCCAGGCATCCATCCGTGAACGGTGCTCTGAAGTCATTCCATATGGGATGTCCTGGAGTTGTTCAACAGTTCTCAATTGTCCCTAAGAAGGAATCCTTGAAGGGGACATCCCACAACTCCCAACGTGGAAAAACATCAATGGCCTCGAGATTCCGCTCCCTTCATGAAGCGGCCGTCATGCTCAGAAACTCCAACCTGAGCCAACGTCTGATCCTCGTCCTGACTTCAGATGCATGACATATAGGTTCAGATCTGCAGGGGGTACCTGCCGTGCCCTCGCCCTGAAACCCAAGTCTACCTTGTCTTCTCACACTTCCGTCCTCACACTCCTGGCCCCGAAGCCCTCAGTTTGGCAATTCCGGACCCACAATGCAGAACTCTGCCCGCCCTCTAGAAAAAAAATTAGTGCCTCATGAGCTGCCCAGGCACCTTAAATGAGGGTAAACCTACACAGCACTCGAATTTACCCGAATTATATAGTCTAACCTGAGCACTAATGTACTCTCGAACACAACCTGAGCCCGGACCTCCTGACCAACACCCAGAAAGCTGACCGCACACTGAGCACATAAAACCGGCCAGGGCCTTAGGTCCTCATCTCTTCCCTACCTCAGTTTTCCGGATTCAGAACCGAGACCTTATCTCCAATCACTGCCCAGGTGTGAGTGTGATGCAGAAATCAGAACTCCTCCTTACCCATGGCAAGAACCCTTGTGGTTGGCACGTTGTCCAACGTTCAGTGTAGGTGAAACCAGCATTCACCCGGAGGCCCGGCCCATTCTTGAGTGCGACGAGGGCATACACACGCATTGTCACCCTCAGCATGAGTCCTGTACTCTAGTAAGTCCTCTCAGTGGCTGCAGCATTAGATGTCATACTGGGCTTGACATGTCCCTAGGCCCCAATTTTTAACCAGATTTCTGATTGTCCAGACGCCCCTCCCCAGGGCTCTACTCTGGAATCCCTCATTTGGTGGGACACCTGAGGTTAATAAAGAAAACAACAAGAAAAAAAAAAACGGACTTCTTCCAGCCCACAGAATGAACCCAAACTCTTTGGACAGGGGCCAAACCACCTGAGAGTAAAACTCGTCCATTTCCCATGAAGTCACCCAGAAATTCCACGACCATGAGTGACACGATATCCAGAGATAAAAACGTGAGCAGGAGCCTCACACTCGCCCTTCTTTCAAATCCCGAAGAGTTCTCCTCATGGTCTGTAGATCAGTCCTGCCATACCTATGACCCGAAACATAAGCCGAGTTTGTGTTTTCAGACAACTGTCCAAACAGCCCTGGCCTACACAACCTACAGGCTCAGGCCCCTGGAGCCAAACCTGAGGACTGTACTTGGCCTCTCCAAAGGAATTGTGTGTGCCCATTCCAATTGCCTCAAACCTCCTAATAGGATAAACCTCAAAAGTCCCTGATCCAGGGACAATCTGAGCCCAAATGAGCACCTACCTGCACTCAGACCCATAGACAGATGTCCCCATAGGTAAAAAGGAAAGAACAGGACCCTAGGCACTAATCAGATCCATTGCTTTGGTTTCCAGGCATCTCTCCTCAGAGGCCTGGAGTTCAAAAGCAGCATCTAGCTGTTTCTTGACTCACCCATCAGAAAACATCTCATCTACACATGGGAAACTTACACGTTGGAGCTGTGTCAAAGCCTCTGTTTAGGAGAACCCTACAGGGCCCCAGTGCCACCGCTTCATTCCAAGGTCTCCATAGACACAAAAGCACATTAGGACCCATTCCCAGGGGTGTACATTTCAACTCAGCGTCCTAGGTTGCTCCCACAGATCCAAGAGATCTAACCTGTCTTGTTGCTAGGAGACAATTGGAATGCGAGGTGGGCTACGCAGCCATCCAATCCTTAGAACCCTGCTCAGAATCATTGGCCTGGAGCCAAACAACAGGTGTCAATTATCCTGCAGAAGCCACTCTGCAGTTTGGAGGTTCTCACCACTCCCATCGTGGGAAAACCCCCATGGCCTCGTGATACCCCCCCATTCATGAAGGGGCCATCAGAGACAGAAACTACAACCTGAATGATTGTCTGATCCTCGCCCTGACTTCAGAGGCACGAGATCTCGATTCAGGTCTGTAGATTGTGCCTGGCATGGCCTCACCCAGAAGCCTAAGCCTAGCTTGTGTTCTCAGACTTTTGTCGTCACACTACTGGCCGACATGCCCTCCAGTTTGGCAATCCAGAACTACAATGCAGCACTCTGCCTGCCCTCCAGAAGAAACACATTGTCCTCTGGGGCTACCCAGTAACCCCTAATGAGGATCAACCTGCACCGACCTTGGCTGTACCCCAAATACATAGGCTGACCAGGGCACTAATGCCCTTTCTGATACAGCCTGAGCCTGGACCCCCTGGCCCCTCCCAGACAGCTGGCCGCACACTCAGCACATCGAGCCGCCATGGCCTTAGGTCGTCAGCTCTTCCCAACCTCGGTTTTCAGGTTTCAGAAACTACACCTTATCTCCTATCACTGCCCATGTTTGAAGGTGATGCAGAAATCAGAACTCATTCCCCATGGCCAGAAACCTTGTGGTTGGCATGCTGTCCAACGTTCAGTGTAGTTGAAACCAGTGTGGCCCATGAGGCCCCGCCCATTCTCGCGGGCCACATTGGTCACAAACACACATTGTGACCCTCAGGCTGAGCCCAGTCCTCAAGTAAGGCCACTCAGTGGCTGGATGAAGAGATAGCATATTGGGCTTGCCATGCACCTAGGCCCCAATTTTTAACCATAGTTCGGGTTGTCCCTTCAGTCTTCCCCACGGCTTTGCTTTGGAATTCCTCTTTTGGTGGGACACCTGAGGTAACAAAATTGAAATGAGTCCTCCCGTCCCACAGATTGACGAAAAGCAATTGGGAATCGGGCCAAATCCTCAGAGAGGAAGATTCGTCCATGGCCCATGAGGCCTCCCCGACATTCCACGGCCATCGCTGATACAAAATCCAGAGACAAAAGCCTGAGCAAGCGCCTCAGACACGCACTTTCTTCATATCCTGAAGAGTTCTTCTCATGGTTTGTAGATCGGGCCTGCCATACCTACGTCCCCAAACCTAGACTGAGTTTGTCTTTTCAGACTTCTGTCCTCAAATTCTTGGGCCACACACCCTCCAGGCTGGGCCCCTGGAGCCACACATTAAGACTGTGCCTACCAATCCATGGGAATTCTGCCCATTCCATGGTCCAAAATCGTACAAATTAGGAGAAACCTCCAAAGACCCTGAGGCCATCCCAATAGTGTAGTTCGCCCGGAACAAACAAGGGCTGTCTGACACCAGCTGATAATCGACCTCCACTCATACCATAGATGGATGTCTCCAGAGAAGAAGATTGAACCATAGACGACCCTAGGCCATTATAGGATCCATTGCTTTGGGTTACAGGCATGTGTCCTCAAAAGCCTGATTCCAATACGAGCATAGGGATTTTCCTGAGGCACCCATCAGAATTCATCTCCTCTCCCGAAGGAAACCTGTGCATGTGAGCCATGTCCAAAGCTAAGGAGAGTACTTCAGGGTCCCGGTGCCACAACCCCATTCCAAGGCCCTCATGGACACAAAAACACATTAGGACCCATCCTCAGGAAAGTCCATTTCAACTCAGCCACCCTGGTTGCTCCGGCAGAGCCATCCGATCTAAACTGTCTTGTTGCTAGGAGACAATTGGAATGCGAGGCGGACTTCCCAGGCATCCATCCGCGAACGGTGCTCTGAAGTCATTCCATATGGGATGTCCTGGAGTTGTTCAACAGTTCTCATTTGTCCCTAAGAAGGAATCCTTGAAGGGGACATCCCACAACTCCCAACGTGGAAAAACATCAATGGCCTCGAGATTCCGCTCCCTTCATGAAGCGGCCGTCATGCTCAGAAACTCCAACCTGAGCCAACGTCTGATCCTCGTCCTGACTTCAGATGCATGACATATAGGTTCAGATCTGCAGGGGGTACCTGCCGTGCCCTCGCCCTGAAACCCAAGTCTACCTTGTCTTCTCACACTTCCGTCCTCACACTCCTGGCCCCGAAGCCCTCAGTTTGGCAATTCCGGACCCACAATGCAGAACTCTGCCCGCCCTCTAGAAAAAAAATTAGTGCCTCATGAGCTGCCCAGGCACCTTAAATGAGGGTAAACCTACACAGCACTCGAATTTACCCGAATTATATAGTCTAACCTGAGCACTAATGTACTCTCGAACACAACCTGAGCCCGGACCTCCTGACCAACACCCAGAAAGCTGACCGCACACTGAGCACATAAAACCGGCCAGGGCCTTAGGTCCTCATCTCTTCCCTACCTCAGTTTTCCGGATTCAGAACCGAGACCTTATCTCCAATCACTGCCCAGGTGTGAGTGTGATGCAGAAATCAGAACTCCTCCTTACCCATGGCAAGAACCCTTGTGGTTGGCACGTTGTCCAACGTTCAGTGTAGGTGAAACCAGCATTCACCCGGAGGCCCGGCCCATTCTTGAGTGCGACGAGGGCATACACACGCATTGTCACCCTCAGCATGAGTCCTGTACTCTAGTAAGTCCTCTCAGTGGCTGCAACATTAGATGTCATACTGGGCTTGACATGTCCCTAGGCCCCAATTTTTAACCAGATTTCTGATTGTCCAGTCGCCCCTCCCCAGGGCTCTACTCTGGAATCCCTCATTTGGTGGGACACCTGAGGTTAATAAAGAAAACAACAAGAAAAAAAAAAAACGGACTTCTTCCAGCCCACAGAATGAACCCAAACTCTTTGGACAGGGGCCAAACCACCTGAGAGTAAAACTCGTCCATTTCCCATGAAGTCACCCAGAAATTCCACGACCATGAGTGACACGATATCCAGAGATAAAAACGTGAGCAGGAGCCTCACACTCGCCCTTCTTTCAAATCCCGAAGAGTTCTCCTCATGGTCTGTAGATCAGTCCTGCCATACCTATGACCCGAAACATAAGCCCAATTTGTGTTTTCAGACAACTGTCCAAACAGCCCTGGCCTACACAACCTACAGGCTCAGGCCCCTGGAGCCAAACCTGAGGACTGTACTTGCCCTCTCCAAGGGAATTGTGTGTACCCATTCCAATGGCCACAACCCTTCTAATAGGATAAACCTCCAAGGTCCCTGATCCATCTCAATAATGGTGGCTTCCCAGGAAAAACAGGGGCAATCTGAGCCCAAATGAGGACCTACCTGCACTCAGACCCATAGACAGATGTCCCCAGAGGTAAAAAGGAAAGAACAGGCCCCTAGGAACTAATCAGATCCATTGCTTTGGTTTCCAGGCATCTCTCCTCAGAGGCCTGGAGTTCAAAAGCAGCATCTAGCTGTTTCTTGACTCACCCATCAGAAAACATCTCATCTGCAAATGGGAAACTTGTACGTTGGAGCTGTGTCAAAGCCTCTGTTTAGGAGAACCCTTTAGGGCCCCAGTGCCACCGCTTCATTCCAAGGTCTCCATAGACACAAAAGCACATTAGGACCCATTCCCAGGGGTGTCCATTTCAACTCAGCGTCCTAGGTTGCCCCCACAGATCCAGGAGATCTAACCTGTCTTGTTGCTAGGAGACAATTGGAATGAGAGGTGGTCTACCCAGCCATCCATCCTTAGAACCCTGCTCAGAATCATTGGCCTGGAGCCAAACAACAGGTCTCAATTGTCCTGCAGAAGACACTCTGCAGTTTGGAGGTTCTCACAACTCCCATCGTGGGAAAACCCCCATGGCTACGTGATGCCCCCCCAGTCATGAAGGGGCCATCAGAGACAGAAACTCCAACCTGAGTGATCGTCTGATCCTCGCCCTGACTTCAGAGGCACGAGATCTCGATTCAGGTCTGTAGATTTTGCCTGCCATGGCCTCACCCAGAAAACTAAGCCTAGCTTGTGTTCTCAGACTTTTGTCGTCACACTAGTGGCCCACAAGCCCTCCAGTTTGGCAATCCAGATCTACATTGCAGCACTCTGCCTGCCTTCCAGAAGAAACACATTGTCCTCTGGGGCTACCCAGTAACCCCAAATGAGGATCAACCTGCACCGACCTTGGCTGGACCCCAAATACATAGGCTGACCAGGGCACTAATGTCCTTTCTGATACAGACTGAGCCTGGACCCCTTGGCCCCTCCCAGACAGCTGGCCGCACACTCAGCACATCGAGCCGCCATGGCCATAGTTCGTCAGCTCTTCCCAACCTCGGTTTTCAGGTTTCAGAAACTACAGCTTATCTCCTATCACTGCCCAGGTTTGAAGGTGATGCAGAAATCAGAACTCCTTCCCCATGGCAAGAAACCTTGTGGTTGGCATGTTGTCCAACGTTCAGTGTAGTTGAAACCAGTGTAGCCCATGAGGCCCCGCCCATGCTCACGGGCCACATTGGTCACAAACACACATTGTGACCCTCAGCTGAGCCCAGTCCTCAAGTAAGGCCACTCAGTGGCTGGATGAAGAGATAGCATATTGGGCTTGCCATGCCCCTAGGCCCCAATTTTTAACCATAGTTCGGGTTGTCCCTTCAGTCTTCCCCACGGCTTTGCTTTGGAATTCCTCTTTTGGTGGGACACCTGAGGTAACAAAACTGAAATGAGTCCTCCCATCCCACAGATTGACGAAAAGCAATTGGGAATCAGGCCAAATCCTCAGAGAGGAAGATTCGTCCATGGCCCATGAGGCCTCCCCGACATTCCACGGCCATCGCTGATACAAAATACAGAGACAAAAGCCTGAGCATGCGCCTCAGACTCGCACTTTCTTCATATCCTGAAGAGTTCTTCTCATGGTTTGTAGATCGGGCCTGCCATACCTACGTCCCTAAACCTAAGCTGAGTTTGTGTTTTCAGACTTCTGTCCTCAAATTCTTGGGCTACACACCCCCCAGGCTGGGCCCTTGGAGCCACTCATTAGGACTGTGCCTACCAATCCATGGGAATTCTGCCCATTCCATGGTCCAAAATCGTACAAATTTGGTGAAACCTCCAAAGTCCCTGAGGCCATCCCAATAGTGTAGGTCGCCCGGAACAAACAAGGGCTGTCTGACACCAGCTGATAATCGATCTCCACTCATACCATAAATGGATGTCCCCAGAGAAGAAGATTGAACCAGACAGGACCCTAGGCCATAATAGGATCCATTGCTTTGGGTTACAGGCATGTGTCCTCAAAAGCCTGATTCCAATACGAGCATAGGGGTTTTCCTGAGGCACCCAACAGAACTCATCTCGTCTCCACAAGAAACCGGTGAATGGGAGCCATGTCCAAAGCTTAGGAGAGTACTTCAGGGTCCCGGTGCCACCGCCCCATTCCAAGGCCCTCATGGTCAGAAAAGAACATTAGGGCCCAACCTCAGGAAAGTCCATTTCAACTCAGCCACCCCGGTTGCTCCGGCAGAGCCATCAGATCTAAACTGTCTTGTTGCTAGGAGACAATTGGAATGCGAGGCGGGCTTCCCAGGCATCCATCCACGAAGGGTGCTCTGGAGTCATTCCATATGGGATGTCCTGGAGCTGTCCAACAGGTCTCAATTGTCCCGCAGAAGGAATCCTTGAAGGGGGCATCCCACAACTCAAAACGTGGGAAAACCTCAATGCCCCGAGATACCGCTCCCTTCATGAAGCGGCCGTCATGCACAGAAACTCCAACCTGAGCCAACGTCTGATCCTCGCCCTGAATTCAGATGCATGAGATATTGGTTCAGATCTGCAGGGGGTACCTGCCGTGCCCTCGTCCTTAAACCCAAGTCTAGCTTGTCTTCTCAGACTTCCGTCCTCACACTCCTGGGCCCGAAGCCCTCAAGTTTGGCAATTCCGGACACACAATGCAGCAATCTGCCTACCCTCTAGAAAAAAAATTATTGCCTCATGAGCTGCCCAGGCACCTTAAATGAGGATCAACCTACGCAGCACTCGACTTTACCCAAATGATATAGTCTAACCTGGGCACTAATGCACTGTCGAACACAATCTGAGCCCGGACCTCCTGAACAACACCCAGAAAGCTGACCAAACACTGAGCACATAAAACCCGCCATGGCCTTAGGTCATCATCTCTTCCCTACCTCAGTTTTCAGGCTTCAAATCCGAGACCTTATCTCCAATCACTGCCCAGGGGTGAGTGTGATGCAGAAATCAGAACTCCTCCTTACCCATGGCAAGAACCCTTGTGGTTGGCACGTTGTCCAACGTTCAGTGTAGGAGAAACCAGCATTCACCCTGAGGCCCCGCCTATTCTTGAGTGCGACGAGGGCATACACACGCATTGTGACCCTCAGCATGAGTCCTGTCCTCTAGTAAGTCCTCTCAGTGGCTGGACCATTAGATGTCATACTGGGCTTGACATGTCCCTAGGCCCCAATTTTTAACCAGATTTATGATTGTCCAGTCGCCCCTCCCCAGGGCTCTACTCTGGAATCCCTCATTTGGTGGGACACCTGAGGTTAAAAAAGAAAACAACAACAACAACAACAAAAAAACGGACTTCTTCCAGCCCACAGAATGACCCCAAACTCTTTGGACGGGGCCAAACCACCAGAGAGTAAGACTCGTCCATTTCCCATGAAGTCACCCAGAAATTCCACGACCATGAGTGACACGATATCCAGAGACAAAAACTTGAGCAGGAGCCTCACACTCGCCCTTCTTTCAAATCCCGAAGAGTTCTCCTCATGGTCTGTGGGTCAGTCCTGCCATACCTATGACCCGAAACATAAGCCGAGTTTGTGTTTTCAGACAACTGTCCAAACAGCCCTGGCCTACACAACCTACAGTCTCAGGCCCCTGGAGCCCAACCTGAGGACTGTACTTGCCCTCTCCAATGGAATTGTGTGTGCCCATTCCAATGGCCACAACCATTCTAATAGGATAAACCTCCAAAGTCCCTGATCCATCTCAATAGTGGTGGCTTCCCAGGAAAAAACAGGGGCAATCTGAGTCCAACTGAGCACCTACCTGCACTCAGTCCCATAGATAGATGTCCCCAGAGGTAAAAAGTAAAGAACAGGCCCCTAGGCACTAATCAGATCCATTGCTTTGGTTTCCAGGCATCTCTCCTCGGAGGCCTGGATTTCAAAAGCAGCATATAGCTGTTTCTAGACTCACCCATCAGAAAACATCTCATCTACACATGGGAAACTTGCACGTTGGAGCTGTGTCAAAGCCTCTGTTTAGGAGAAGCCTTTAGGGCCCCAGTGCCACCGCTTCATTCCAAGGTCTCCATAGACACAAAAGCACATTAGGACCCATCCCCAGGGGTGTCCATTTCAACACAGCGTCCTCGGTTGCTCCCCAAAGATCCAGGAGATCTTACCTGTCTTGTTGCTAGGAGACAATTGGAATGCGAGGTGGTCTACCAAGCCATCCATCTTTAGAACCCTGCTCAGAATCATTGGCCTGGAGCCATACAACAGGTCTCAATTGTCCTGCAGAAGACTCTCTGCAGTTTGGAGCTTCTCACAACTCCCATCGTGGGAAAACCCCCATGGCCTCGTGATGCCCCCCCCATTCATGAAGGGGCCATCAGGGGCAGACTCCAACCTGAGCAATCGTCTGATCCTCGCCCTGTCTTCAGATGCATGAGATCTCGATTCAGGGCTGTAGATTGTGCCTGCCATGGCCTCACCCAGAAACCTAAGCCCAGCTTGTGTTCTCAGACTTTTGTCGTCAGACTACTGGCCCACAAGCCCTCCAGTTTGGCAATCCAGAACTACAACGCAGCACTCTGCCTGCCCTCCAGAAGAAAAAACATTGTCCTCTGGGGCTACCCAGTAACCCCAAATGAGGATCAACCTGCACCGACCTTGGGTGTACTCCAAATAAATAGGCTGACGGGGGCACTAATGCCCTTTCAGACACAGCCTGAGCCTGGACCTCCTGGCCCCTCCCAGACAGCTGGCCGCACACTGAGCACATCGAGCCACCATGGCCTTAGGTCGTCATCTCTTCCCAACCTTGGTTTTCAGGTTTCAGAACCTAGACCTTATCTCCAATCACTGCCAAGGGTTGAAGGTGATGCAGAAATCAGAACTCCTTCCCCATGGCATGAAACCCTTGGTTGGCATGTTGTCCAACGATCAGTGTAGTTGAAACCAGTGTGGCCCTTGAGGCCCCGCCCATGCTCGCGGGCCACATTGGTCACAAACTCACATTGTGACCCTCAGTCTGAGCCCAGTCCTCAAGTAAGGCCACTCAGTGGCTAAATGAAGAGATAGCATATTGGGCTTGCCATGCACCTAGGCCCCAATTTTTAACCATAGTTCGGGTTGTCCCTTCAGTCTTCCGCACGGCTTGGCATTGGAATTACTCTTTTGGTGGGACACCTGAGGTAACAAAACTGAAATGAGTCCTCCCATCCCACAGATTGACGAAAAGCAATTGGAAATCGGGCTAAATCCTCAGAGTGGAAGATTCGTCCATGGCCCATGAGGCCTCCCCAACATTCCACGGCCATCGCTGATACAAAATCCAGAGACAAAAGCCTGAGCAAGCGCCTCAGATTCGCACTTACTTCATATCCTGAAGAGTTCTTCTCATGGTTTGTAGATCGGGCCTGCCATACCTACGTCCCCAAACCTAAGGTGAGTTTGTGTTTTCAGACTTGTGTCCTCAAACTCTTGGGCAACACACCCTCCAGGCTGGGCCCTTGGAGCCACACATTAGGACTGTTCCTACCAATCCATGGGAATTCTGCCCATTCCATGGTCCAATATCGTACAAATTAGGAGAAACCTCCAAAGTCCCTGAGGCCATCCCAATAGTGTAGGTCGCCCGGAACAAACAAGGGCTGTCTGACACCAGCTGATAATCAACCTCCACTCATACCATAGATGGATGTCCCCAGAGAAGAAGATTGAACCAGACAGGACCCTAGGCCATAATAGGATCCATTGCTTTGGGTTACAGGCATGTGTCCTCAAAAGCCTGATTCCAATAACAGCATAGGGGTTTTCCTGAGGCACCCATCAGAACTCATCTCGTCTCCACAAGGAAACCTGTGCATGGGAGCCATGTCCAAACCTTAGGAGAGTACTTCAGGGTCCCGTAGCCACCGCCCCATTCCAAGGCCCTCATGGACAGAAAAACACATTAGGGCCCATCCTCAGGAAAGTCCATTTCAACTCAGCCACCCCGGTTGCTCCGGCAGAGCCATCAGATCTAAACTGTCTTGTTGCTAGGAGACAATTGGAATGCGAGGCGGGCTTCCCAGGCATCCATCCACGAACGGTGCTCTGGAGTCATTCCATATGGGATGTCCTGGAGCTGTCCAACAGGTCTCAATTATCCCGCAGAAGGAATCCTTGAAGGGGGCATCCCACAACTCCCAACGTGGGAAAAACTCAATGGCCCCGAGATTCCGCTCCCTTCATGAAGCGGCCGTCATGCACAGAAACTCCAACCTGAGCCAACGTCGGATCCTCGCCCTGACTTCAGATGCATGAGATATTGGTTCAGATCTGCAGGGGGTACCTGCCGTGCCCTCGCCCTGAAACCCAAGTCTAGCTTGTCTTCTCAGACTTCCGTCCTCACACTCCTGGCCCCGAAGCCCTCAAGTTTGGCAATTCTGGACCCACAATGCAGCACTCTGCCTGCCCTCTAGAAAAAAAATTATTGCCTCATGAGCTGCCCAGGCACCTTAAATGAGGATCAACCTACACAGCACTCGACTTTACCCAAATGATATAGTCTAACCTGGGCACTAATGCACTGTCAAACACAACCTGAGCCCGGACCTCCTGACCAACACCCAGAAAGCTGACCGCACCCTGAGCACATAAAACCCGCCATGGCCTTAGGTCATCATCTCTTCCCTACCTCAGTTTTCAGGCTTCAGAGCCGAGACCTTATCTCCAATCACTGCCCAGGGGTGAGTGTGACGCAGAAATCAGAACTCCTCCTTACCCATGGCAAGAACCCTTGTGGTTGGCACGTTGTCCACGTTCAATGTAGGAGAAACCAGCATTCTCCCTGAGGCCCCGCCCATTCTTGAGTGCAAAGAGGGCATACACACGCATTGTGACCCTCAGCATGAGTCCTGTCCTCTAGTAAGTCCTCTCAGTGGCTGCACCATTAGATGTCATAATGGGCTTGACATGTCCCTAGGCCCCAATTTTTAACCAGATTTCTGATTGTCCAGTCGCCCCTCCCCAGGGCTCTACACTGGAATCCCTCATTTGGTGGGACTCCTGAGGTTAAAAAAGAAAACAACAACAACAACAACAACAAAACGGACTTCTTCCAGCCCACAGAATGACCCCAAACTCTTTGGACAGGTGCCAAACCACCAGAGAGTAAGTCTCGTCCATTTCCCATGAAGTCACCCAGAAATTCCACGACCATGAGTGACACGATATCCAGAGACAAAAACTTGAGCAGGAGCCTCACACTCTCCCTTCTTTCAAATCCTGAAGAGTTCTCCTCATGATCTGTAGGTCAGTCCTGCCATACCTATGACCCGAAACATAAGCCGAGTTTGTGTTTTCAGACAACTGTCCAAACAGCCCTGGCCTACACAACCTACAGGCTCAGGCCCCTGGAGCCAAACCTGAGGACTGTACTTGCCCTCTCCAAGGGAATTGTGTGTGCCCATTCCAATGGCCACAACCCTTCTAATAGGATAAACCTCCAAAGTCCCTGATCCATCTCAATAGTGGTGGCTTCCCAGGAAAAAACAGGGGCAATCTGAACCCAACTGAGCACCTACCTGCACTCAGACCCATAGACAGATGTCCCCAGAGGGAAAAAGAAAAGAACAGGCCCCTAGGCACTAATCAGATCCATTGCTTTGGTTTCCAGGCATCTCTCCTCAGAGGCCTGGATTTCAAAAGCAGCATATAGCTGTTTCTAGACTCACCCATCAGAAAACATCTCATCTACACATGGGAAACTTGCACGTTGGAGCTGTGTCAAAGCCTCTGTTTAGGAGAACCCTTTAGGGCCCCAGTGCCACCGCTTCTATCCAAGGTCTCCATAGACACAAAAGCACATTAGGACCCATCCCCAGGGGTGTCCATTTCAACTCAGCGTCCTCGGTTGCTCCCCACAGATCCAGGAGATCTAACCTGTCTTGTTGCTAGGAGACAATTGGAATGCGAGGTGGGCTACCCAGCCATCCATCCTTAGAACCCTGCTCAGAATCATTTGCCTGGAGCCATACAACAGGTCTCAATTGTCCTGCAGAAGACTCTCTGCAGTTTAGAGCTTCTCACAACTCCCATCGTGGGAAAACCCCCATGGCCTCGTGATGCCCCCCCATTCATGAAGGGGCCATCAGGGGCAGAAACTCCAACCTGAGCAATCGTCTGATCCTCACCCTGACTTCAGATGCACGAGATCTCGATTCAGGGCTGTAGATTGTGCCTTCCATGGCCTCACCCAGAAACCTAAGCCTAGCTTGTGTTCTCAGACTTTTGTCGTCAGACTACTGGCCCACAAGCCCTCCAGTTTGGCAATCCAGAACTACAATGCAGCACTCTGCCTGCCCTCCAGAAGAAAAAACATTGTCCTCTGGGGCTACCCAGTAACCCCAAATGAGGATCAACCTGCACCGAACTTGGCTGTACCCAAATACATAGGCTGACCAGGGCACTAATGTCCTTTCTGACACAGGCTGAGCCTGGACCTCCTGACCCCTCCCAGACAGCTTGTCGCACACTGAGCACATCGAGCCGCCATGGCCTTAGGTCGTCATCTCTTCCCAACCTCGGTTTTCAGGTTTCAGAACCTAGACCTTATCTCCAATCACTGCCCAGGGTTGAAGGTGATGCAGAAATCAGAACTCCTTCCCCATGGCAAGAAACCCTTTGTTGGCATGTTGTCCAACGTTCAGTGTAGTTGAAACCAGTGTGGCCCTTGAGGCCCCGCCCATGCTCGCGGTCCACATTGGTCACAAACACACATTGTGACCCTCAGCTGAGCCCAGTCCTCAAGTAAGGCCACTCAGTGGCTGGATGAAGAGATAGCATATTGGGCTTGCCATGCCCCAGGCCCCAATTTTTAACCATAGTTCGGGTTGTCCCTTCAGTCTTCCCCACGGCTTGGCTTTGGAATTCCTCTTTTGGTGGGACACCTGAGGTAACAAAACTGAAATGAGTCCTCCCATCCCACAGATTGACGAAAAGCAATTGGGAATCGGGCCAAATCCTCAGAGAGGAAGATTCGTCCATGGCCCATGAGGCCTCCCCGACATTCCACGGCCATCGCTGATACAAAATCCAGAGACAAAAGCCTGAGCAAGCGCCTCAGACTCGCACTTTCTTCATATCCAGAAGAGTTCTTCTCATGGTTTGTAGATCGGGCCTGCCATACCTACGTCCCCAAACCTAAGCTCAGTTTGTGTTTTCAGACTTCTGTCCTCAAAGTCTTGGGCCACACACCCTCCAGGCTGGGCCCTTGGAGCCACACATTAGGACTGTGCCTACCAATCCATAAGAATTCTGCCCATTCCATGGTCCAAAATCGTACAAATTAGGAGAAACCTCCAAAGTCCCTGAGGCCATCCCAATAGTGTAGGACGCCCGGAACAAACAAGGGCTGTCTGACACCAGCTGATAATCGACCTCCACTCATACCATAGATGGATGTCCCCAGAGAAGAAGATTGAACCAGACAGGACCCTAGGCCATAATAGGATCCATTGCTTTGGGTTACAGGCATGTGTCCTCAAAAGCCTGATTCCAATAACAGCATAGGGGTTTTCCTGAGGCACCCATCAGAACTCATCTCGTCTCCACAAGGAAACCTGTGCATGGGAGATATGTCCAAAGCTTAGGAGAGTACTTCAGGGTCCCGTAGCCACCGCCCCATTCCAAGGCCCTCATGGTCAGAAATTCACATTAGGGCCCATCCTCAGGAAAGTCCATTTCAACTCAGCCACCCCGGTTGCTCCGGCAGAGCCATCAGATCTAAACTGTCTTGTTGCTAGGAGACAATTGGAATGCGAGGCGGGCTTCCCAGGCATCCATCCACGAACGGTGCTCTGGAGTCATTCCATATGGGATGTCCTGGAGCTGTCCAACAGGTCTCAATTGTCCCGCAGAAGGAATCCTTGAAGGGGGCATCCCACAACTCCCAACGTGGGAAAACCTCAATGGCCCCGAGATTCCGCTCCCTTCATGAAGCGACCGTCATGCACAGAAACTCCAAACTGAGCCAACGTCTGATCCTCGCCCTGACTTCAGATGCATGAGATATTGGTTCAGATCTGCAGGGGGTACCTGCCGTGCCCTCGCCCTGAAACCCAAGTCTACCTTGTCTTTTCAGACTTCCGTCCTCACACTCCTGACCCCGAAGCCCTCAAGTTTGGCAATTCCGGACCCACAATGCAGCACTCTTCCTGCCCTCTAGAATAAAAAATTATTGCCTCATGAGCTGCCCAGGCACCTTAAATGAGGATAAACCTACACAGCACTCGACTTTACCCAAATGATATAGTCTAACCTGGGCACTAATGCACTGTCGAACACAACCTGAGCCCGGACCTCCTGACCAACACCCAGAAAGCTGACCGCACACTGAGCACATAAAACCCGCCATGGCCTTAGGTCATCATCCCTTCCCTACGTCAGTTTTCAGGCTTCAGATCCGAGATCTTATCTCCAATCACTGCCCAGGGGTGAGTGTGATGCAGAAATCAGAACTCCTCCTTACCCATGGCAAGAACCCTTTTTGTTGGCACGTTGTCCAATGTTCAGTGTAGGAGAAACCAGCATTCACCCTGAGGCCCCGCCCATTCTTGAGTGCGACGAGGGCATACACACGCATTGTGACCCTCAGCATGAGTCCTGTCCTCTAGTAAGTCCTCTCAGTGGCTGGACCATTAGATGTCATAATGGGCTTGACATGTCCCTAGGCCCCAATTTTTAACCAGATTTCTGATTGTCCAGTCGCCCCTCCCCAGGGCTCTACTCTGGAATCCCTCATTTGGTGGGACACCTGAGGTTAAAAAAGAAAACAACAACAACAACAACAACAACAACAAAACGGACTTCTTCCAGCCCACAGAATGACCCCAAACTCTTTGGACGGGGCCAAACCACCAGAGAGTAAGACTCGTCCATTTCCCATGAAGTCACCCAGAAATTCCACGACCATGAGTGACACGATATCCAGAGACAAAAACTTGAGCAGGAGCCTCACACTCGCCCTTCTTTCAAATCCCGAAGAGTTCTCCTCATGGTCTGTAGGTCAGTCCTGCCATACCTATGACCCGAAACATAAGCCGAATTTGTGTTTTCAGACAACTGTCCAAACAGCCCTGGCCTACACAACCTACAGGCTCAGGCCCCTGGAGCCAAACCTGAGGTCTGTACTTGCCCTCTCCAAGGGAATTGTGTGTGCCCATTCCAATGGCCACAACCCTTCTAATAGGATAAACCTCCAAAGTCCCTGATCCATCTCAATAGTGGTGGCTTCCCAGGAAAAAACAGGGGCAATCTGAACCCAACTGAGCACCTACCTGCACTCAGACCCATAGACAGATGTCCCCAGAGGGAAAAAGGAAAGAACAGGCCCCTAGGCACTAATCAGATCCATTGCTTTGGTTTCCAGGCATCTCTCCTCAGAGGCCTGGATTTCAAAAGCAGCATATAGCTGTTTCTAGACTCACCCATCAGAAAACATCTCATCTACACATGGGAAACTTGCACGTTGGAGCTGTGTCAAAGCCTCTGTTTAGGAGAACCCTTTAGGGCCCCAGTGCCACCGCTTCTATCCAAGGTCTCCATAGACACAAAAGCACATTAGGACCCATCCCCAGGGGTGTCCATTTCAACTCAGCGTCCTCGGTTGCTCCCCACAGATCCAGGAGATCTAACCTGTCTTGTTGCTAGGAGACAATTGGAATGCGAGGTGGGCTACCCAGCCATCCATCCTTAGAACCCTGCTCAGAATCATTGGCCTGGAGCCATACAACAGGTCTCAATTGTCCTGCAGAAGACTCTCTGCAGTTTAGAGCTTCTCACAATTCCCATCGTGGGAAAACCCCCATGGCCTCGTGATGCCCCCCCATTCATGAAGGGGCCATCAGGGGCAGAAACTCCAACCTGAGCAATCGTCTGATCCTCACCCTGACTTCAGATGCACGAGATCTCGATTCAGGGCTGTAGATTGTGCCTACCATGGCCTCACCCATAAACCTAAGCCTAGCTTGTGTTCTCAGACTTTTGTCGTCAGACTACTGGCCCACAAGCCCTCCAGTTTGGCAATCCAGAACTACAATGCAGCACTCTGCCTGCCCTCCAGAAGAAAAAACATTGTCCTCTGGGGCTACCCAGTAACCCCAAATGAGGATCAACCTGCACCGAACTTGGCTGTACCCAAATACATAGGCTGACCAGGGCACTAATGTCCTTTCTGACACAGGCTGAGCCTGGACCTCCTGACCCCTCCCAGACAGCTTGTCGCACACTGAGCACATCGAGCCGCCATGGCCTTAGGTCGTCATCTCTTCCCAACCTCGGTTTTCAGGTTTCAGAACCTAGACCTTATCTCCAATCACTGCCCAGGGTTGAAGGTGATGCAGAAATCAGAACTCCTTCCCCATGGCAAGAAACCCTTTGTTGGCATGTTGTCCAACGTTCAGTGTAGTTGAAACCAGTGTGGCCCTTGAGGCCCCGCCCATGCTCACGGGCCACATTGGTCACAAACACACATTGTGACCCTCTGGCTGAGCCGAGTCCTCAAGTAAGGCCACTCAGTGGCTGGATGAAGAGATAGCATATTGGGCTTGCCATGCCCCTAGGCCCCAATTTTTAACCATAGTTCGGGTTGTCCCTTCAGTCTTCCCCACGGCTTGGCTTTGGAATTCCTCTTTTGGTGGGACACCTGAGGTAACAAAACTGAAATGAGTCCTCCCATCCCACAGATTGACGAAAAGCAATTGGGAATCGGGCCAAATCCTCAGAGAGGAAGATTCGTCCATGGCCCATGAGGCCTCCCCGACATTCCACGGCCATCGCTGATACAAAATCCAGAGACAAAAGCCTGAGCAAGCGCCTCAGACTCGCACTTTCTTCATATCCAGAAGAGTTCTTCTCATGGTTTGTAGATCGGGCCTGCCATACCTACGTCCCCAAACCTAAGCTGAGTTTGTGTTTTCAGACTTCTGTCCTCAAAGTCTTGGGCCACACACCCTCCAGGCTGGGCCCTTGGAGCCACACATTAGGACTGTGCCTACCAATCCATGGGAATTCTGCCCATTCCATGGTCCAAAATCGTACAAATTAGGAGAAACCTCCAAAGTCCCTGAGGCCATCCCAATAGTGTAGGACGCCCGGAACAAACAAGGGCTGTCTGACACCAGCTGATAATCGACCTCCACTCATACCATAGATGGATGTCCCCAGAGAAGAAGATTGAACCAGACAGGACCCTAGGCCATAATAGGATCCATTGCTTTGGGTTACAGGCATGTGTCCTCAAAAGCCTGATTCCAATAACAGCATAGGGGTTTTCCTGAGGCACCCATCAGAAATCATCTCGTCTCCACAAGGAAACCTGTGCATGGGAGATATGTCCAAAGCTTAGGAGAGTACTTCAGGGTCCCGTAGCCACCGCCCCATTCCAAGGCCCTCATGGTCAGAAATTCACATTAGGGCCCATCCTCAGGAAAGTCCATTTCAACTCAGCCACCCCGGTTGCTCCGGCAGAGCCATCAGATCTAAACTGTCTTGTTGCTAGGAGACAATTGGAATGCGAGGCGGGCTTCCCAGGCATCCATCCACGAACGGTGCTCTGGAGTCATTCCATATGGGATGTCCTGGAGCTGTCCAACAGGTCTCAATTGTCCCGCAGAAGGAATCCTTGAAGGGGGCATCCCACAACTCCCAACGTGGGAAAACCTCAATGGCCCCGAGATTCCGCTCCCTTCATGAAGCGACCGTCATGCACAGAAACTCCAAACTGAGCCAACGTCTGATCCTCGCCCTGACTTCAGATGCATGAGATATTGGTTCAGATCTGCAGGGGGTACCTGCCGTGCCCTCGCCCTGAAACCCAAGTCTACCTTGTCTTCTCAGACTTCCGTCCTCACACTCCTGGCCCCGAAGCCCTCAAGTTTGCCAATTCCGGACCCACAATGCAGCACTCTTCCTGCCCTCTAGAAAAAAAAATTATTGCCTCATGAGCTGCCCAGGCACCTTAAATGAGGATAAACCTACACAGCACTCGACTTTACCCAAATGATATAGTCTAACCTGGGCACTAATGCACTGTCGAACACAACCTGAGCCCGGACCTCCTGACCAACACCCAGAAAGCTGACCGCACACTGAGCACATAAAACCCGCCATGGCCTTAGGTCATCATCCCTTCCCTACGTCAGTTTTCAGGCTTCAGATCCGAGATCTTATCTCCAATCACTGCCCAGGGGTGAGTGTGATGCAGAAATCAGAACTCCTCCTTACCCATGGCAAGAACCCTTTTTGTTGGCACGTTGTCCAATGTTCAGTGTAGGAGAAACCAGCATTCACCCTGAGGCCCCGCCCATTCTTGAGTGCGACGAGGGCATACACACGCATTGTGACCCTCAGCATGAGTCCTGTCCTCTAGTAAGTCCTCTCAGTGGCTGGACCATTAGATGTCATAATGGGCTTGACATGTCCCTAGGCCACAATTTTTAACCAGATTTCTGATTGTCCAGTCGCCCCTCGCCAGGGCTCTACTCTGGAATCCCTCATTTGGTGGGACACCTGAGGTTAAAAAAGAAAACAACAACAACAACAACAACAACAACAACAAAACGGACTTCTTCCAGCCCACAGAATGACCCCAAACTCTTTGGACGGGGCCAAACCACCAGAGAGTAAGACTCGTCCATTTCCCATGAAGTCACCCAGAAATTCCACGACCATGAGTGACACGATATCCAGAGACAAAAACTTGAGCAGGAGCCTCACACTCGCCCTTCTTTCAAATCCCGAAGAGTTCTCCTCATGGTCTGTAGGTCAGTCCTGCCATACCTATGACCCGAAACATAAGCCGAATTTGTGTTTTCAGACAACTGTCCAAACAGCCCTGGCCTACACAACCTACAGGCTCAGGCCCCTGGAACCAAACCTGAGGTCTGTACTTGCCCTCTCCAAGGGAATTGTGTGTGCCCATTCCAATGGCCACAACCCTTCTAATAGGATAAACCTCCAAATTCCCTGATCCATCTCAATAGTGGTGGCTTCCCAGGAAAAAACAGGGGCAATCTGAGCCCAACTGAGCACCTACCTGCACTCAGACCCATAGACAGATGTCCCCAGAGGTAAAAAGGAAAGAACAGGCCCCTAGGCCCTAATCAGATCCATTGCTTTTGTTTCCAGTCATCTCTCCTCAGAGGCCTGGATTTCAAAAGCAGCATATAGCTGTTTCTACACTCACCCATCAGAAAACATCTCATCTACACATGGGAAACTTGCACGTTGGAGCTGTGTCAAAGCCTCTGTTTAAAAGAACCCTTTAGGGCCCCAGTGCCACCGCTTCATTCCAAGGTCTCCATAGACACAAAAGCACATTAGGACCCATCCCCAGGTGTGTCCATTTCAACTCAGCGTCCACAGTTCCTCCCCACAGATCCAGGAGATCTAACCTGTCTTGTTGCTAGGAGACAATTGGAATGCGAGGTGGGCTACCCAGCCATCCATCCTTAGAACCCTGCTCAGAATCATTGGCCTGGAGCCATACAACAGGTCTCAATTGTCCTGCAGAAGACTCTCTGCAGTTTGGAGCTTCTCACAACTCACATCGTGGGAAAACCCCGATGGCCTCCAGATGCCCCCCCCATTCATGAAGGGGCCATCCGGGGCAGAAACTCCAACCTGAGCAATCGTCTGAACCTCGCCCTGACTTCAGATGCACGAGATCTCGATTCAGGGCTGTAGATTGTGCCTGCCATGGCCTCACCCATAAACCTAAGCCTAGCTTGTGTTCTCAGACTTTTGTCGTCAGACTACTGGCCCACAAGCCCTCCAGTTTGGCAATCCAGAACTACAATGCAGCACTCTGCCTGCCCTCCAGAAGAAAAATCATTGTCCTCTGGGGCTACCCAGTAACCCCAAATGAGGATCAACCTGCACCGAACTTGGCTGTACCCCAAATACATAGGCTGACCAGGGCACTAATGTCCTTTCTGACACAGACTGAGCCTGGACCTCCTGACCCCTCCCAGAAAGCTTGCCGCACACTGAGCACATCGAGCCGCCATGGCCTTAGGTCGTCATCTCTTCCCAACCTCGGTTTTCAGGTTTCAGAACCTAGACCTTATCTCCAATCACTGCCCAGGGTTGAAGGTGATGCAGAAATCAGAACTCCTTCCCCATGGCAAGAAACCCTTTGTTGGCATGTTGTCCAACGTTCAGTGTAGTTGAAACCAGTGTGGCCCTTGAGGCCCCGCCCATGCTCGCGGGCCACATTGGTCACAAACACACATTGTGACCCTCTGGCTGAGCCCAGTCCTCAAGTAAGGCCACTCAGTGGCTGGATGAAGAGATAGCATATTGGGCTTGCCATGCCCCTAGGCCCCAATTTTTAACCATAGTTCGGGTTGTCCCTTCAGTCTTCCCCACGGCTTCGCTTTGGAATTCCTCTTTTGGTGGGACACCTGAGGTCACAAAACTGAAATGAGTCCTCCCATCCCACAGATTGACGAAAAGCAATTGGGAATCGGGCCAAATCCTCAGAGAGGAAGATTCGTCCATGGCCCATGAGGCCTCCCCGACATTCCACGGCCATCGCTGATACAAAATCCAGAGACAAAAGCCTGAGCAAGCGCCTCAGACTGGCACTTTCTTCATATCCAGAAGAGTTCTTCTCATGGTTTGTAGATCGGGCCTGCCATACCTACGTCCCCAAACCTAAGCAGAGTTTGTGTTTTCAGACTTCTGTCCTCAAAGTCTTGGGCCACACACCCTCCAGGCTGGGCCCTTGGAGCCACACATTAGGACTGTGCCTACCAATCCATGGGAATTCTGCCCATTCCATGGTCCAAAATCGTACAAATTAGGAGAAACCTCCAAAGTCCCTGAGGACATTCCAATAGTGTAGGACGCCCGGAACAAACAAGGGCTGTCTGACACCAGCTGATAATCGACCTCCACTCATACCATAGATGGATGTCCCCAGAGAAGAAGATTGAACCAGACAGGACCCTAGGCCATAATAGGATCCATTGCTTTGGGTTACAGACATGTGTCCTCAAAAGCCTGATTCCAATACGAGCATAGGGGTTTTCCTGAGGCACCCATCAGAACTCATCTCGTCTCCACAAGGAAACCTGTGCATGGGAGATATGTCCAAAGCTTAGGAGAGTACTTCAGGGTCCCGTAGCCACCGCCCAACATAGGCCCTCATGGTCAGAAAAACACATTAGGGCAGAGCCATCAGATCTAAACTGTCTTGTTGCTAGGAGACAATTGGAATGCGAGGCGGGCTTCCCAGGCATCCATCAGAACGGTGCTTTGGAGTCATTCCATATGGGATGTCCTGGAGCTGTCCAACAGGTCTCAATTGTCCCGCAGAAGGAATCCTTGAAGGGGGCATCCCACAACTTCCAAGTGGGAAAAACTCAATGGCCCCGAGATTCCGCTCCCTTCATGAAGCGGCCGTCATGCACAGAAACTCCAACCTGAGCCAACGTCTGATCCTCGCCCTGACTTTCGATGCATGAGATATTGGTTCAGATCTGCAGGGGGTACCTGCCGTGCCCTCGCCCTGAAACCCAAGTCTACCTTGTCTTCTCAGACTTCCGTCCTCACACTCCTGGCCCCGAAGCCCTCAAGTTTGGCATCCGGACCCACAATGCAGCACTCTTCCTGCCCTCTAGAAAAAAAATTATTGCCTCATGAGCTGCCCAGGCACCTTAAATGAGGATAAACCTACACAGCACTCGACTTTACCCAAATGATATAGTCTAACCTGGGCACTAATGCACTGTCGAACACAACCTGAGCCCGGACCTCCTGACCAACACCCAGAAAGCTGACCGCACACTGAGCACATAAAACCCGCCATGGCCTTAGGGCATCATCCCTTCCCTACGTCAGTTTTCAGGCTTCAGATCCGATATCTTATCTCCAATCACTGACCATGGGTGAGTGTGACGCAGAAATCAGAACACCTCCTTACCCATGGCAAGAACCCTTGTGGTTGGCACGTTGTCCAACGTTCAGTGTAGGAGAAACCAGCATTCACCCTGAGGCCCCGCCCATTCTTGAGTGCGACGAGGGCATACACACGCATTGTGACCCTCAGCATGAGTCCTGTCCTCTAGTAAGTCCTCTCAGTGGCTGGACCATTAGATGTCATAATGGGCTTGACATGTCCCTAGGCCCCAATTTTTAACCAGATTTCTGATTGTCCAGTCGCCCCTCCCCAGGGCTCTACTCTGGAATCCCTCATTTGGTGGGACACCTGAGGTTAAAAAAGAAAACAACAACAACAACAACAACAACAACAAAACGGACTTCTTCCAGCCCACAGAATGACCCCAAACTCTTTGGACGGAGCCAAACCACCAGAGAGTAAGACTCGTCCATTTCCCATGAAGTCACCCAGAAATTCCACGACCATGAGTGACACGATATCCAGAGACAAAAACTTGAGCAGGAGCCTCACACTCGCCCTTCTTTCAAATCCCGAAGAGTTCTCCTCATGGTCTGTAGGTCAGTCCTGCCATACCTATGACCCGAAACATAAGCCGAATTTGTGTTTTCAGACAACTGTCCAAAAAGCCCTGGCCTACACAACCTACAGGCTCAGGCCCCTGGAACCAAACCTGAGGACTGTACTTGCCCTCTCCAAGGGAATTGTGTGTGCCCATGCCAATGGCCACAACCCTTCTAATAGGATAAACCTCCAAAGTCCCTGATCCATCTCAATAGTGGTGGCTTCCCAGGAAAAAACAGGGGCAATCTGAGCCCAACTGAGCACCTACCTGCACTCAGACCCATAGACAGATGTCCCCAGAGGTAAAAAGGAAAGAACAGGCCCCTAGGCCCTAATCAGATCCATTGCTTTTGTTTCCAGTCATCTCTCCTCAGAGGCCTGGATTTCAAAAGCAGCATATAGCTGTTTCTACACTCACCCATCAGAAAACATCTCATCTACACATGGGAAACTTGCACGTTGGAGCTGTGTCAAAGCCTCTGTTTAGGAGAACCCTTTAGGGCCCCAGTGCCACCGCTTCATTCCAAGGTCTCCATAGACACAAAAGCACATTAGGACCCATCCCCAGGTGTGTCCATTTCAACTCAGCGTCCACAGTTGCTCCCCACAGATCCAGGAGATCTAACCTGTCTTGTTGCTAGGAGACAATTGGAATGCGAGGTGGGCTACCCAGCCATCCATCCTTAGAACCCTGCTCAGAATCATTGGCCTGGAGCCATACAACAGGTCTCAATTGTCCTGCAGAAGACTCTCTGCAGTTTGGAGCTTCTCACAACTCCCATCGTGGGAAAACCCCGATGGCCTCCAGATGCCCCCCCCCATTCATGAAGGGGCCATCCGGGGCAGAAACTCCAACCTGAGCAATCGTCTGAACCTCGCCCTGACTTCAGATGCACGAGATCTCGATTCAGGGCTGTAGATTGTGCCTGCCATGGCCTCACCCAGAAACCTAAGCCTAGCTTGTGTTCTCAGACTTTTGTCGTCAGACTACTGGCCCACAAGCCCTCCAGTTTGGCAATCCAGAACTACAATGCAGCACTCTGCCTGCCCTCCAGAAGAAAAATCATTGTCCTCTGGGGCTACCCAGTAACCCCAAATGAGGATCAACCTGCACCGAACTTGGCTGTACCCCAAATACATAGGCTGACCAGGGCACTAATGTCCTTTCTGACACAGACTGAGCCTGGACCTCCTGACCCCTCCCAGACAGCTTGCCGCACACTGAGCACATCGAGCCGCCATGGCCTTAGGTCGTCATCTCTTCCCAACCTCGGTTTTCAGGTTTCAGAACCTAGACCTTATCTCCAATCACTGCCCAGGGTTGAAGGTGATGCAGAAATCAGAACTCCTTCCCCATGGCAAGAAACCCTTTGTTTGCATGTTGTCCAACGTTCAGTGTAGTTGAAACCAGTGTGGCCCTTGAGGCCCCGCCCATGCTCGCGGGCCACATTGGTCACAAACACACATTGTGACCCTCTGGCTGAGCCCAGTCCTCAAGTAAGGCCACTCAGTGGCTGGATGAAGAGATAGCATATTGGGCTTGCCATGCCCCTAGGCCCCAATTTTTAACCATAGTTCGGGTTGTCCCTTCAGTCTTCCCCACGGCTTGGCTTTGGAATTCCTCTTTTGGTGGGACACCTGAGGTAACAAAACTGAAATGAGTCCTCCCATCCCACAGATTGACGAAAAGCAATTGGGAATCGGGCCAAATCCTCAGAGAGGAAGATTCGTCCATGGCCCATGAGGCCTCCCCGACATTCCACGGCCATCGCTGATACAAAATCCAGAGACAAAAGCCTGAGCAAGCGCCTCAGACTGGCACTTTCTTCATATCCAGAAGAGTTCTTCTCATGGTTTGTAGATCGGGCCTGCCATACCTACGTCCCCAAACCTAAGCAGAGTTTGTGTTTTCAGACTTCTGTCCTCAAAGTCTTGGGCCACACACCCTCCAGGCTGGGCCCTTGGAGCCACACATTAGGACTGTGCCTACCAATCCATGGGAATTCTGCCCATTCCATGGTCCAAAATCGTACAAATTAGGAGAAACCTCCAAAGTCCCTGAGGACATTCCAATAGTGTAGGACGCCCGGAACAAACAAGGGCTGTCTGACACCTGCTGATAATCGACCTCCACTCATACCATAGATGGATGTCCCCAGAGAAGAAGATTGAACCAGACAGGACCCTAGGCCATAATAGGATCCATTGCTTTGGGTTACAGACATGTGTCCTCAAAAGCCTGATTCCAATACGAGCATAGGGGTTTTCCTGAGGCACCCATCAGAACTCATCTCGTCTCCACAAGGAAACCTGTGCATGGGAGATATGTCCAAAGCTTAGGAGAGTACTTCAGGGTCCCGTAGCCACCGCCCCAACCAAGGCCCTCATGGTCAGAAAAACACATTAGGGCAGAGCCATCAGATCTAAACTGTCTTGTTGCTAGGAGACAATTGGAATGCGAGGCGGGCTTCCCAGGCATCCATCAGAACGGTGCTGTGGAGTCATTCCATATGGGATGTCCTGGAGCTGTCCAACAGGTCTCAATTGTCCCGCAGAAGGAATCCTTGAAGGGGGCATCCCACAACTCCAAAGTGGGAAAACCTCAATGGCCCCGAGATTCCGCTCCCTTCATGAAGCGGCCGTCATGCACAGAAACTCCAACCTGAGCCAACGTCTGATCCTCGCCCTGACTTCAGATGCATGAGATATTGGTTCAGATCTGCAGGGGGTACCTGCCGTGCCCTCGCCCTGAAACCCAAGTCTACCTTGTCTTCTCAGACTTCCGTCCTCACACTCCTGGCCCCGAAGCCCTCAAGTTTGGCAATTCCGGACCCACAATGCAGCACTCTTCCTGCCCTCTAGAAAAAAAATTATTGCCTCATGAGCTGCCCAGGCACCTTAAATGAGGATAAACCTACACAGCACTCGACTTTACCCAAATGATATAGACTAACCTGGGCACTAATGCACTGTCGAACACAACCTGAGCCCGGACCTCCTGACCAACACCCAGAAAGCTGACCGCACACTGAGCACATAAAACCCGCCATGGCCTTAGGGCATCATCCCTTCCCTACGTCAGTTTTCAGGCTTCAGATCCGAGATCTTATCTCCAATCACTGCCCAGGGGTGAGTGTGACGCAGAAATCAGAACACCTCCTTACCCATGGCAAGAACCCTTGTGGTTGGCACGTTGTCCAACGTTCAGTGTAGGAGAAACCAGCATTCACCCTGAGGCCCCGCCCTTTCTTGAGTGCGACGAGGGCATACACACGCATTGTGACCCTCAGCATGAGTCCTGTCCTCTAGTAAGTCCTCTCAGTGGCTGGACCATTAGATGTCATAATGGGCTTGACATGTCCCTAGGCCCCAATTTTTAACCAGATTTCTGATTGTCCAGTCGCCCCTCCCCAGGGCTCTACTCTGGAATCCCTCATTTGGTGGGACACCTGAGGTTAAAAAAGAAAACAACAACAACAACAACAACAACAACAACAAAACGGACTTCTTCCAGCCCACAGAATGACCCCAAACTCTTTGGACGGGGCCAAACCACCAGAGAGTAAGACTCGTCCATTTCCCATGAAGTCACCCAGAAATTCCACGACCATGAGTGACACGATATCCAGAGACAAAAACTTGAGCAGGAGCGTCACACTCGCCCTTCTTTCAAATCCCGAAGAGTTCTCCTCATGGTCTGTAGGTCAGTCCTGCCATACCTATGACCCGAAACATAAGCCGAGTTTGTGTTTTCAGACAACTGTCCAAACAGACCTGGCCTACACAACCTACAGGCTCAGGCACCTGGAGCCAAACCTGAGGACTGTACTTGCCCTCTCCAAGGGAATTGTGTGTGCCCATTCCAATGGCCACAACCCTTCTAATAGGATAAACCTCCAAAGTCCCTGATCCATCTCAATAGTGGTGGCTTCCCAGGAAAAAACAGGGGCAATCTGAGCCCAACTGAGCACCTACCTGCACTCAGACCCATAGACAGATGTCCCCAGAGGTAAAAAGGAAAGAACAGGCCCCTAGGCCCTAATCAGATCCATTGCTTTTGTTACCAGTCATCTCTCCTCAGAGGCCTGGATTTCAAAAGCAGCATATAGCTGTTTCTACACTCACCCATCAGAAAACATCTCATCTACACATGGGAAACTTGCACGTTGGAGCTGTGTCAAAGCCTCTGTTTAGGAGAACCCTTTAGGGCCCCAGTGCCACCGCTTCATTCCAAGGTCTCCATAGACACAAAAGCACATTAGGACCCATCCCCAGGTGTGTCCATTTCAACTCAGCGTCCATAGTTGCTCCCCACAGATCCAGGAGATCTAACCTGTCTTGTTGCTAGGAGACAATTGGAATGCGAGGTGGGCTACCCAGCCATCCATCCTTAGAACCCTGCTCAGAATCATTGGCCTGGAGCCATACAACAGGTCTCAATTGTCCTGCAGAAGACTCTCTGCAGTTTGGAGCTTCTCACAACTCCCATCGTGGGAAAACCCCGATGGCCTCCAGATGCCCCCCCCATTCATGAAGGGGCCATCCGGGGCAGAAACTCCAACCTGAGCAATCGTCTGAACCTCGCCCTGACTTCAGATGCACGAGATCTCGATTCAGGGCTGTAGATTGTGCCTGCCATGGCCTCACCCAGAAACCTAAGCCTAGCTTGTGTTCTCAGACTTTTGTCGTCAGACTACTGGCCCACAAGCCCTCCAGTTTGGCAATCCAGAACTACAATGCAGCACTCTGCCTGCCCTCCAGAAGAAAAATCATTGTACTCTGGGGCTACCCAGTAACCCCAAATGAGGATCAACCTGCACCGAACTTGGCTGTACCCCCAATACATAGGCTGACCAGGGCACTAATGTCCTTTCTGACACAGACTGAGCCTGGACCTCCTGACCCCTCCCAGACAGCTTGCCGCACACTGAGCACATCGAGCCGCCATGGCCTTAGGTCGTCATCTCTTCCCAACCTCGGTTTTCAGGTTTCAGAACCTAGACCTTATCTCCAATCACTGCCCAGGGTTGAAGGTGATGCAGAAATCAGAACTCCTTCCCCATGGCAAGAAACCCTTTGTTGGCATGTTGTCCAACGTTCAGTGTAGTTGAAACCAGTGTGGCCCTTGAGGCCCCGCCCATGCTCGCGGGCCACATTGGTCACAAACACACATTGTGACCCTCTGGCTGAGCCCAGTCCTCAATTAAGGCCACTCAGTGGCTGGATGAAGAGATAGCATATTGGGCTTGCCATGCCCCTAGGCCCCAATTTTTAACCATAGTTCGGGTTGTCCCTTCAGTCTTCCCCACGGCTTGGCTTTGGAATTCCTCTTTTGGTGGGACACCTGAGGTAACAAAACTGAAATGAGTCCTCCCATCCCATAGATTGACGAAAAGCAATTGGGAATCGGGCCAAATCCTCAGAGAGGAAGATTCGTCCATGGCCCATGAGGCCTCCCCGACATTCCACGGCCATCGCTGATACAAAATCCAGAGACAAAAGCCTGAGCAAGCGCCTCAGACTCGCACTTTCTTCATATCCAGAAGAGTTCTTCTCATGGTTTGTAGATCGGGCCTGCCATACCTACGTCCCCAAACCTAAGCTGAGTTTGTGTTTTCAGACTTCTGTCCTCAAAGTCTTGGGCCACACACCCTCCAGGCTGGGCCCTTGGAGCCACACATTAGGACTGTGCCTACCAATCCATGGGAATTCTGCCCATTCCATGGTCCAAAATCATACAAATTAGGAGAAACCTCCAAAGTCCCTGAGGCCATTCCAATAGTGTAGGACGCCCGGAACAAACAAGGGCTGTCTGACACCAGCTGATAATCGACCTCCACTCATACCATAGATGGATGTCCCCAGAGAAGGAGATTGAACCAGACAGGACCCTAGGCCATAATAGGATCCATTGCTTTGGGTTACAGGCATGTGTCCTAAAAAGCCTTATTCCAATACGAGCATAGGGGTTTTCCTGAGGCACCCATCAGAACTCATCTCGTCTCCACAAGGAAACCTGTGCATGGGAGATATGTCCAAAGCTTAGGAGAGTACTTCAGGGTCCCGTAGCCACCGCCCCATTCCAAGGCCCTCATGGTCAGAAAAACACATTAGGGCCCATCCTCAGGAAAGTCCATTTCAACTCAGCCACCCCGGTTGCTCCGGCTGAGCCATCAGATCTAAACTGTCTTGTTGCTAGGAGACAATTGGAATGCGAGGCGGGCTTCCCAGGCATCCATCCGCGAACGGTGCTCTGGAGTCATTCCATATGGGATGTCCTGGAGCTGTCCAACAGGTCTCAATTATCCCGCAGAAGGAATCCTTGAAGGGGGCATCCCACAACTCCCAACGTGGGAAAACCTCAATGGCCCCGAGATTCCGCTCCCTTCATGAAGCGGCCGTCATGCACAGAAACTCCAACCTGAGCCAACGTCTGCTCCTCGCCCTGACTTCAGATGCATGAGATATTGGTTCAGATCTGCAGGGGGTACCTGCCGTGCCCTCGCCCTGAAACCCAAGTCTAGCTTGTCTTCTCAGACTTCCGTCCTCACACTCCTGGCCCCGAAGCCCTCAAGTTTGGCAATTCTGGACCCACAATGCAGCACTCTTCCTGCCCTCTAGAAAAAAAATTATTGCCTCATGAGCTGCCCAGGCACCTTAAATGAGGATAAACCTACACAGCACTCGACTTTACCCAAATGATATAGTCTAACCTGGGCACTAATGCACTGTCGAACACAACCTGAGCCCGGACTTCCTCACCAACACCCAGAAAGCTGACCGCACACTGAGCACATAAAACCCGCCTTAGGTCATCATCCCTTCCCTAACTCAGTTTTCAGGCTTCAGATCCGAGATCTTATCTCCAATCACTGCCCAGGGGTGAGTGTGATGCAGAAATCAGAACACCTCCTTACCCATGGCAAGAACCCTTGTGGTTGGCACGTTGTCCAATGTTCAGTGTAGGAGAAACCAGCATTAACCCTGAGGCCCCGCCCATTCTTGAGTGCGACGAGGGCATACACACGCATTGTGACCCTCAGCATGAGTCCTGTCCTCTAGTAAGTCCTCTCAGTGGCTGGACCATTAGATGTCATAATGGGCTTGACATGTCCCTAGGCCCCAATTTTTAACCAGATTTCTGATTGTCCAGTCGCCCCTTCCCAGGGCTCTACTCTGGAATCCCTCATTTGGTGGGACACCTGATGTTAAAAAAGAAAACAACAACAACAACAACAACAACAACAACAAAACGGACTTCTTCCAGCCCACAGAATGACCCCAAACTCTTTGGACGGGGCCAAACCACCAGAGAGTAAGACTCGTCCATTTCCCATGAAGTCACCCAGAAATTCCACGACCATGAGTGACACGATATCCAGAGACAAAAACTTGAGCAGGAGCCTCACACTCGCCCTTCTTTCAAATCCCGAAGAGTTCTCCTCATGGTCTGTAGGTCAGTCCTGCCATACCTATGACCCGAAACATAAGCCGAGTTTGTGTTTTCAGACAACTGTCCAAACAGCCCTGGCCTACACAACCTACAGGCTCAGGCACCTGGAGCCAAACCTGAGGTCTGTACTTGCCCTCTCCAAGGGAATTGTGTGTGCCCATTCCAATGGCCACAACCCTTCTAATAGGATAAACTTCCAAAGTCCCTGATCCATCTCAATAGTGGTGGCTTCCCAGGAAAAAACAGGGGCAATCTGAGCCCAACTGAGCACCTACCTGCACTCAGACCCATAGACAGATGTCCCCAGAGGTAAAAAGGAAAGAACAGGCCCCTAGGCCCTAATCAGATCCATTGCTTTTGTTACCAGTCATCTCTCTTCGAGGCCTGGATTTCAAAAGCAGCATATAGCTGTTTCTACACTCACCCATCAGAAAACATCTCATCTACACATGGGAAACTTGCACGTTGGAGCTGTGTCAAAGCCTCTGTTTAGGAGAACCCTTTAGGGCCCCAGTGCCACCGCTTCATTCCAAGGTCTCCATAGACACAAAAGCACATTAGGACCCATCCCCAGGTGTGTCCATTTCAACTCAGCGTCCTCAGTTGCTCCCCACAGATCCAGGAGATCTAACCTGTCTTGTTGCTAGGAGACAATTGGAATGCGAGGTGGGCTACCCAGCCATCCATCCTTAGAACCCTGCTCAGAATCATTGGCCTGGAGCCATACAACAGGTCTCAATTGTCCTGCAGAAGACTCTCTGCAGTTTGGAGCTTCTCACAACTCCCATCGTGGGAAAACCCCGATGGCCTCCAGATGCCCCCCCCATTCATGAAGGGGCCATCCGGGGCAGAAACTCCAACCTGAGCAATCGTCTGAACCTCGCCCTGACTTCAGATGCACGAGATCTCGATTCAGGGCTGTAGATTGTGCCTGCCATGGCCTCACCCATAAACCTAAGCCTAGCTTGTGTTCTCAGACTTTTGTCGTCAGACTACTGGCCCACAAGCCCTCCAGTTTGGCAATCCAGAACTACAATGCAGCACTCTGCCTGCCCTCCAGAAGAAAAAACATTGTCCTCTGGGGCTACCCAGTAACCCCAAATGAGGATCAACCTGCACCGAACTTGGCTGTACCCCAAATACATAGGCTGACCAGGGCACTAATGTCCTTTCTGACACAGACTGAGCCTGGACCTCCTGACCCCTCCCAGACAGCTTGCCGCACACTGAGCACATCGAGCCGCCATGGCCTTAGGTCGTCATCTCTTCCCAACCTCGGTTTTCAGGTTTCAGAACCTAGACCTTATCTCCAATCACTGCCCAGGGTTGAAGGTGATGCAGAAATCAGAACTCCTTCCCCATGGCAAGAAACCCTTTGTTGGCATGTTGTCCAACGTTCAGTGTAGTTGAAACCAGTGTGGCCCTTGAGGCCCCGCCCATGCTCGCGGGCCACATTGGTCACAAACACACATTGTGACCCTCTGGCTGAGCCGAGTCCTCAAGTAAGGCCACTCAGTGGCTGGATGAAGAGATAGCATATTGGGCTTGCCATGCCCCTAGGCCCCAATTTTTAACCATAGTTCGGGTTGTCCCTTCAGTCTTCCCCACGGCTTGGCTTTGGAATTCCTCTTTTGGTGGGACACCTGAGGTAACAAAACTGAAATGAGTCCTCCCATCCCACAGATTGACGAAAAGCAATTGGGAATCGGGCCAAATCCTCAGAGAGGAAGATTCGTCCATGGCCCATGAGGCCTCCCCGACATTCCACGGCCATCGCTGATACAAAATCCAGAGACAAAAGCCTGAGTAAGCGCCTCAGACTCGCCCTTACTTCATATCCAGAAGAGTTCTTCTCATGGTTTGTAGATCGGGCCTGCCATACCTACGTCCCCAAACCTAAGCTGAGTTTGTGTTTTCAGACTTCTGTCCTCAAAGTCTTGGGCCACACACCCTCCAGGCTGGGCCCTTGGAGCCACACATTAGGACTGTGCCTACCAATCCATGGGAATTCTGCCCATTCCATGGTCCAAAATCGTACAAATTAGGAGAAACCTCCAAAGTCCCTGAGGCCATTCCAATAGTGTAGGACGCCCGGAACAAAAAAGGGCTGTCTGACACCAGCTGATAATAGACCTCCACTCATACCATAGATGGATGTCCCCAGAGAAGAAGATTGAACCAGACAGGACCCTAGGCCACAATAGGATCCATTGCTTTGGGTTACAGGCATGTGTCCTCAAAAGCCTGATTCCAATACGAGCATAGGGGTTTTCCTGAGGCACCCATCAGAACTCATCTCGTCTCCACAAGGAAACCTGTGCATGGGAGATATGTCCAAAGCTTAGGAGAGTACTTCAGGGTGCCGTAGCCACCGCCCCAACCAAGGCCCTCATGGTCAGAAAAACACATTATGGCAGAGCCATCAGATCTAAACTGTCTTGTTGCTAGGAGACAATTGGAATGCGAGGCGGGCTTCCCAGGCATCCATCCACGAACGGTGCTTTGGAGTCATTCCATATGGGATGTCCTGGAGCTGTCCAACAGGTCTCAATTGTCCCGCAGAAGGAATCCTTGAAGGGGGCATCCCACAACTCCCAACCTGGGAAAAACTCAATGGCCCCGAGATTCCGCTCCCTTCATGAAGCGGCCGTCATGCACAGAAACTCCAACCTGAGCCAACGTCTGCTCCTCGCCCTGACTTCAGATGCATGAGATATTGGTTCAGATCTGCAGGGGGTACCTGCCGTGCCCTCGCCCTGAAACCCAAGTCTAGCTTGTCTTCTCAGACTTCCGTCCTCACACTCCTGGCCCCGAAGCCCTCAAGTTTGGCAATTCCACCCACAATGCAGCACTCTTCCTGCCCTCTAGAAAAAAAATTAGTGCCTCATGAGCTGCCCAGGCACCTTAAATGAGGATAAACCTACGCAGCACTCGACTTTACCCAAATTAGATAGTCTAACATGGGCACTAATGCACTGTCGAACACAACCTGAGCCCGGACCTCCTGACCAACACCCAGAAAGCTGACCGCACACTGAGCACATAAAACCCGCCATGGCCTTAGGTCATCATCCCTTCCCTACGTCAGTTTTCAGGCTTCAGATCCGAGATCTTATCTCCAATCACTGCCCAGCGGTGAGTGTGACGCAGAAATCAGAACACCTCCTTACCCATGGCAAGAACCCTTGTGGTTGGCACGTTGTCCAACGATCAGTGTAGTTGAAACCAGTGTGGCCCTTGAGGCCCCGCCCATGCTCGCGGGCCACATTGGTCACAAACACACATTGTGACCCTCTGGCTGAGCCGAGTCCTCAAGTAAGGCCACTCAGTGGCTGGATGAAGAGATAGCATATTGGGCTTGCCATGCCCCTAGGCCCCAATTTTTAACCATAGTTCGGGTTGTCCCTTCAGTCTTCCCCACGGCTTGGCTTTGGAATTCCTCTTTTGGTGGGACACCTGAGGTAACAAAACTGAAATGAGTCCTCCCATCCCACAGATTGACGAAAAGCAATTGGGAATCGGGCCAAATCCTCAGAGAGGAAGATTCGTCCATGGCCCATGAGGCCTCCCCGACATTCCACGGCCATCGCTGATACAAAATCCAGAGACAAAAGCCTGAGCAAGCGCCTCAGACTAGCACTTTCTTCATATCCAGAAGAGTTCTTCTCATGGTTTGTAGATCGGGCCTGCCATACCTACGTCCCCAAACCTAAGCTGAGTTTGTGTTTTCAGACTTCTGTCCTCAAAGTCTTGGGCCACACACCCTCCAGGCTGGGCCCTTGGAGCCACACATTAGGACTGTGCCTACCAATCCATGGGAATTCGGCCCATTCCATGGTCCAAAATCGTACAAATTAGGAGAAACCTCCAAAGTCCCTGAGGCCATTCCAATAGTGTAGGACGCCCGGAACAAACAAGGGCTGTCTGACACCAGCTGATAATCGACCTCCACTCATACCATAGATGGATGTCCTTAGAGAAGAAGATTGAAACAGACAGGACCCTAGGCCATAATAGGATCCATTGCTTTGGGTTACAGGCATGTGTCCTCAAAAGCCTGATTCCAATACGAGCATAGGGGTTTTCCTGAGGCACCCATCAGAACTCATCTCGTCTCCACAAGGAAACCTGTGCATGGGAGATATGTCCAAAGCTTAGGAGAGTACTTCAGGGTCCCGTAGCCACCGCCCCACCCAAGGCCCTCATGGACAGAAAAACACATTAGGGCAGAGCCATCAGATCTAAACTGTCTTGTTGCTAGGAGACAATTGGAATGCGAGGCGGGCTTCCCAGGCATCCATCCACGAACGGTGCTTTGGAGTCATTCCATATGGGATGTCCTGGAGCTGTCCAACAGGTCTCAATTGTCCCGCAGAAGGAATCCTTGAAGGGGGCATCCCACAACTCCCAACCTGGGAAAAACTCAATGGCCCCGAGATTCCGCTCCCTTCATGAAGCGGCCGTCATGCACAGAAACTCCAACCTGAGCCAACGTCTGCTCCTCGCCCTGACTTCAGATGCATGAGATATTGGTTCAGATCTGCAGGGGGTACCTGCCGTGCCCTCGCCCTGAAACCCAAGTCTAGCTTGTCTTCTCAGACTTCCGTCCTCACACTCCTGGCCCCGAAGCCCTCAAGTTTGGCAATTCCAGACCCACAATGCAGCACTCTTCCTGCCCTCTAGAAAAAAAATTATTGCCTCATGAGCTGCCCAGGCACCTTAAATGAGGATAAACCTACGCAGCCCTCGACTTTACCCAAATTAGATAGTCTAACATGGGCAGTAATGCACTGTCGAACACAACCTGAGCCCGGACCTCCTGACCAACACCCAGAAAGCTGACTGCACACTGAGCACATAAAACCCGCCATGGCCTTAGGTCATCATCCCTTTCCTACGTCAGTTTTCAGGCTTCAGATCCGAGATCTTATCTCCAATCACTGCCCAGCGGTGAGTGTGACGCAGAAATCAGAACACCTCCTTACCCATGGCAAGAACCCTTGTGGTTGGCACGTTGTCCAACGTTCAGTGTAGGAGAAACCAGCATTCACCCTGAGGCCCCGCCCATTCTTGAGTGCGACGAGGGCATACACACGCATTGTGACCCTCAGCATGAGTCCTGTCCTCTAGTAAGTCCTCTCAGTGGCTGGACCATTAGATGTCATAATGGGCTTGACATGTCCCTAGGCCCCAATTTTTAACCAGATTTCTGATTGTCCAGTCGCCCCTCCCCAGGGCTCTACTCTGGAATCCCTCATTTGGTGGGACACCTGAGGTTAAAAAAGAAAACAACAACAACAACAACAACAACAACAAAATGAAACAAATCGACAACAACAACAAAAAAACGGACTTCTTCCATCACCAGAATGACCGCAAACTCTTTGGACGGGCCAGAACCCCCAGAGAGTAAGACTCGTCCATTTCCCATGATGTCACCCGGCAATTTCACGACCATGAGTGACACGATATCCAGAACAAAAACTTGAGCAAGAGCCTCACACTCGCCCTTTTTCCATATCCCGAAGTGTTCTCCTCATGGTCTGTAGATCAGTCCTGCCATACCTATGACCCAAAACATAAGCCGAGTTTGTATTTTCAGACAACTGTCCAAACAGCTCTGGCCTACACACCCTACAGGCTCAGGGCCCTGGAGCCAAACCTGAGGACTGTACTTGCCCTCTCCAAGGGAATTGTATGTGCCCATTCCAATGGCCACAACCCTACTAATAGGATAACCTCCAAAGTCCCTGAGGCCATCCCAAAAGTTGTGGCTTCCCAGGACAAACAGGGGCAATCTGAGCCCATCTGAGCACCTACCTGCACTCAGAACCGTAGACTGATGTCCCCAGAGGTAAAAAGGAACAAACAGGCTTCTAGGCACTAATCGGATCCATTGCTTTGGTTTCCAGGAAACTCTCCTCAGAGGCCTGGATTTCAATACCAGCATATGGCTGTTTCTTGACTCACCCATCAGAACAAATCTCATCTACACTTGGGAAACATGCACGTTGGAGCTGTGTCAAAGCCTCTGTTTAGGAGAACCCTTCAGGGCCCCATGGCCACCGCTTCATTCCAAGGTCTCCATAGACACAAAAACATATTAGGACACATCCACAGGAGAGTCCATTTCAACTCAGCCTCCTCGATTGCCCCCCACATCCAGCAGATCTAACCTGTCTTGTTGCTTGGAGACAATTGGAATGCGAGGTGGGCTACCCAGCCATCCATCCTTAGAACCCTGCTCGGAATCCTTGGCCTGGAGACAACCAACAGGTCTCAATTGTCCTGCAGAAGAGTCTTTGCAGTTTGGAGCTTCTCACAACTCCCATCGTGGGAAAACCCCCATGTCCTCGTGATCCAACCCCCTTCCAGAAAGGGCCATCAGGGCAGAAAGTCCAACCTGAGCGATCGTCTGATCCTTGCCCTGACTTCAGATGCACGAGATCTCGATTGAGGTCTGTTGACTGTGCCTGCCATATCCTCACCCAGAAACCTAGGCCTAGCTTGGGTTCTCAGACTCCGTCCTCAGACTACTGGCCCACAAGCCCTCCAGTTTGGCAATCCAGAACTACAATGCCGCACTCTGCCTGCCCTACAGAAGTAAAACATTGCCCTCAGGGCTACCCCGAAACCCCAAATGAGGATCAACCTGCACGCCAATCGGCTGTACCCCAAACATATAGGCTGACCTGGGCACTATTTCCCCTTCTGACCCAGCCTGAGCCTGGACCTCCTGGTCCCACCCAGACAGCTGGCCGCACACTGAGCACATCGGACCCGCCATGGCCTTAGGTCGTCATCTCTTCCCAACTTCGGTTTTCAGGCTCCAGAACCTAGACCTTATCTCCAACCACTGCCCAGGGTTGAAAATGATGCAGAAATCAGAACTCTTTCCCCATGGCAAGAAACCTTGTGGTTGGCATGTTGTCCAACGTTCAGTGTAGTTGAAACAAGCGTGGCCCATGAGGCCCAGCCCATGCTTGCGGGCCACATTGGTCACAAACACACATTGTGACCCTGAGCCTGAGCACAGTCCTCAGGTAAGGCCTCTCAGGGCCTATATGAAGAGACAGCATATTGGGCTTGCCATGCCCCTAGGCCCCAATTTTTAACCATAGTTCGGGGTGTCCCTTCACTCTTCCCCTGGGCTCTGCTTTGGAATTCCTCTTTTGGTGGGATACCAGAGGTAACAAAACTGAAAGGAGTCCTCCCATCCCACAGATTGACGAAAAACAATTGGGATCGAGCCAAATCCACAGAGAGGAAGATTCGTCCATGGCCCATGAGACCTCCCCAACATTCCACGGCCATCGCTGAAACAAAATCCAGAGGTAAAAGCCTGAGCAAGCGACTCAGACTCGCTCATTCTTCATATCCTGAAGAGTTCTTCTCATGGTTTGTAGATCGGGCATGCCATACCTACGTCCCCAAACTTAAGCTGAGTTTGTGTTTTCAGTCTTCTGTCCTCAAAGTCCTGGGCCACACTCCCTCCAGGCTGGGGCCCCTGGAGCCACACATTAGGACTGCCCCCACCCAATCCATGGGAATTCTGCCCATTCCATTGTCAAAAATCGTACAAATTAGGAGAACCCTCCAAAGTCCCTGAGGCCATCCCAATAGTGTAGGTCGCCCGGGACAAAAAAGGGCGGTTGATACCAGCTGAGCATCTTCCTCCACTCATCTACCTCCACTCATACCAAGAAGATTGAACCAGACAGGACCCGAGGCCATTATCGGATCCATTGCTTTGGTTTACAGGCATGTATCCTCAAAAGCCTGGATTCCAATACCAGCAGAGGGGATTTCCTGAGGCACCCATCAGAACAAATCTCGTCTCCACAAGGAAACTTGTGCATGGGAGCTATGCCAAAACTTAGGAGAATACTTCAGGGTCCCGGTGCCACCTCCCCATTCCAAGGCCCACATGGACACAAACACACATTAGGACCCATCCTCTGGAAAGTGCATTTCAACTCAGCCACCCCGGTTGCTCCAGCAGATCCATTAGATCTAAACTGTCTTGTTGCTAGGAGACAATTGGAAGGCGAGGCGGACTTCCCAGGCATCCATCCTCGAATGGTGCTCTGGAGTCATTCCATATGGGATGTCCTGGAGCTGTCCAACAGGTCTCAATTGTCCCGCAGAAGGAATCCTTGAAGGGGGCATCCCACATCTCCCAACGTGGAAAACCTCCATGGCCTCGAGATTCCGCTCCCTTCATGAAGGGGCCGTCATGCACAGAAACTCCAACCTGAGCCAACGTCGGATCCTCGCCCTGACTTCAGATGCATGAGATATTGGTTCAGATCTGCAGGGGGTACCTGCCGTGCCCTCACCCTGAATCCGAGGTCTAGCTTGTGTTCTCAGACTTCCGTCCTCACTCTCCTGGCCCCGAAGCCCTCATGTTTGGCAATTCCGGACCGACAATGAAGCACTCTGCCTGCCCTCTAGAAAAAATATATTGCCTAATGAGCAGACCAGGCAGCTTAAATGAAGATAAACCTACACGGCACTCGAATGTACCCAAATTATATAGTCTAACCTGGGCACTAATGCACTGTCTGACACAACCTGAGCCCGGACCTGCTGACCAACACCCAGACAGCTGACCGCACCCTGAGCACATCAGACCCGCCCTGGCCTTAGGTCAGCATCTCTTCCCTACCTCAGTTTTCAGGCTTCAGAACCTAGACCTTATCTCCAATCACTGCCCACGGGTGACTTTGATGCAGAAATCAGAAGTCTTCCTGACCCATGGCAAGAAACCTTGTGGTTGGCATGTTGTCCAACGTTCAGTGTAGGAGAAAACAGCATTCACCCTGAGGCCCCGCCCATTCTTGAGTGCGACGAGAGCATAAACACGCATTGTGACCTCAGCGTGAGTCCTGTCCTCTAGTAAGTCCTCTCAGTGGCTGGACCATTAGATGTCATAATGGGCTTGACATGTCCCTAGTCCCCAATTTTTAACCAGATTTCTGGTTGTCCAGTCGCCCCACCCCAGGGCTCTACTCTGGAATCCCTCATTTGGTGGGACATCTGAGGTTGAAAAACAAAATGAAACAAATCAACAACAACAAAAAAACGGACTTCTTCCATCCCCAGAATGACCCCAAACTCTTTGGACGGGACCGAACCCCCAGAGAGTAAGACTCGTCCATTTCCCATGAAGTCACCCGGCAATTTCACGACCATGAGTGACACGATATCCAGAGACAAAAACTTGAGCAAGAGCCTCACACTCGTCCTTTTTTCATATCCCGAAGTGTTCTCCTCATGGTCTGTAGATCAGTCCTGCCATACCTATGACCCAAAACATAAGCCGAGTTTGTATTTTCAGACAACTGTCCAAACAGCTCTGGCCTACACACCCTACAGGCTCAGGGCCCTGGAGCCAAACCTGAGGACTGTACTTGCCCTCTCCAAGGGAATTGTATGTGCCCATTCCAATAGCCACAACCCTACTAATAGGATAACCTCCAAAGTCCCTGAGGCCATCCCAAGAGTTGTGGCTTCCCAGGACAAACAGGGGCAATCTGAGCCCATCTGAGCACCTATCTGCACTCAGACCCGTAGACTGATGTCCCCAGAGGTAGAAAGGAACGAACAGGCCCCTAGGCACTAATAGGATCCATTGCTTTGGTTTCCAGGAAACTCTCCTCAGAGGCCTGGATTTCAATACCAGCATATGGCTGTTTCTTGACTCACCCATCAGAACAAATCTCATCTACACTTGGGAAACATGCACGTTGGAGCTGTGTCAAAGCCTCTGTTTAGGAGAACCCTTCAGGGCCCCAGGGCCACTGCTTCATTCCAAGGTCTCCATAGACACAAAAACATATTAGGACACACCCACAGGAGAGTCCATTTCAACTCAGCCTCCTCGGTTGCCCGCCACATGCAGCAGATCTAACCTGTCTTGTTGCTTGGAGACAATTGGAATGCGAGGTGGGCTACCCAGCCATCCATCCTTAGAACCCTGCTCGGAATCGTTGGACTGGAGCCAACCAACAGGTCTCAATTGTCCTGCAGAAGAATCTTTGCAGTTTGGAGCTTCTCACAACTCCCATCGTGGGTAAACCCCCATGTCCTCGTGATCCAACCCCCTTCAAGAAAGGGCCATCAGGGCAGAAAGTCCAACCTGAGCGATCGTCTGATCCTTGCCCTGACTTCAGATGCACGAGATCTCGATTGAGGTCTCTAGATTGTGCCTGCCATATCCTCACCCAGAAACCTAGGCCTAGCTTGGGTTCTCAGACTCCGTCCTCAGACTACTGGCCCACAAGCCCTCCAGTTTGGCAATCCAGAACTACAATGCCGCACTCTGCCTGCCCTACAGAAGTAAAACATTGCCCTCAGGGCTACCCCGAAACCCCAAATGAGGATCAACCTGCACGCCATTCGGCTGTACCCCAAACATATAGGCTGACCTGGGCACTATTTCCCCTTCTGACCCAGCCTGAGCCTGGACCTCCTGGTCCCACCCAGACAGCTGGCCGCACACTGAGCACATCGGACCCGCCATGGCCTTAGGTCGTCATCTGTTCCCAACTGCAGTTTTCAGGCTCCAGAACCTAGACCTTATCTCCAACCACTGCCCAGGGTTGAAAATGATGCAGAAATCAGAACTCTTTCCCCATGGCAAGAAACCTTGTGCTTGGCATGTTGTCCAACGTTCAGTGTAGTTGAAACAAGCGTGGCCCATGAGGCCCAGCCCATGCTTGCGGGCCACATTGGTCACAAACACACATTGTGACCCTCAGCCTGAGCCCAGTCCTCAGGTAAGGCCTCTCAGGGCCTATATGAAGAGACAGCATATTGGGCTTGCCATGCCCCTAGTCCCCAATTTTTAACCATAGTTCGGGGTGTGCCTTTACTCTTCCCCAGGGCTCTGCTTTGGAATTCCTCTTTTGGTGGGACACCAGAGGTAACAAACCTGAAAGGAGTCCTCCCATCCCACAGACTGACGAAAAACAATTGGGATCGGGCCAAACACAGAGAGTAAGATTCGTCCATGGCCCATGAGACCTCCCCAACATTCCACGGCCATCGCTGAAACAAAATCCAGAGACAAAAGCCTGAGCAAGCGACCCAGACTCGCTCATTCTTCATATCCTGAAGAGTTCGTCTCATGGTTTGTAGATCGGGCGTGCCATACCTACGTCCCCAAACTTAAGCTGAGTTTGTGTTTTCAGTCTTCTGTCCTCAAAGTCCTGGGCCACACTCCCTCCAGGCTGTGGCCCCTGGAGCCACACATTAGGACTGCCCCCACCCAATCCATGGGAATTCTGCCCATTCCATTGTCAAAAATCGTACAAATTAGGAGAACCCTCCAAAGTCCCTGAGGCCATCCCAATAGTGTAGGTCGCCCGGGACAAAAAAGGGCGGTTGATACCAGCTGAGCATCTTCCTCCACTCATCTACCTCCACTCATACCAAGAAGATTGAACCAGACAGGACCCGAGGCCATTATCGGATCCATTGCTTTGGTTTACAGGCATGTCTCCTCAAAAGCCTGGATTCCAATACCAGCAGAGGGGATTTCCTGAGGCACCCATCAGAACAAATCTCGTCTCCACAAGGAAACTTGTGCATGGGAGCTATGCCAAAGCTTAGGAGAATACTTCAGGGTCCCGGTGCCACCTCCCCATTCCAAGGCCCTCATGGACACAAACACACATTAGGACCCATCCTCTGGAAAGTGCATTTCAACTCAGCCACCCCGTTGCTCCCGCAGATCCATTAGATCTAAACTGTCTTGTTGCTAGGAGACAATTGGAAGGCGAGGCGGACTTCCCAGGCATCCATCCTCGAATGGTGCTCTGGAGTCATTCCATATGGGATGTCCTGGAGCTGTCCAACAGGTCTCAATTGTCCCGCAGAAGGAATCCTTGAAGGGGGCATCCCACATCTCCCAACGTGGAAAACCTCCATGGCCTCGAGATTCCGCTCCCTTCATGAAGGGGCCGTCATGCACAGAAACTCCAACCTGAGCCAACGTCGGATCCTCGACCTGACTTCAGATGCATGAGATATTGGTTCAGATCTGCAGGGGGTACCTGCCGTGCCCTCACCCTGAATCCGAAGTCTAGCTTGTGTTCTCAGACTTCCGTCCTCACTCTCCTGGCCCCGAAGCCCTCATGTTTGGCAATTCCGGACCGACAATGAAGCACTCTGCCTGCCCTCTAGAAAAAATATATTGCCTAATGAGCTGACCAGGCAGCTTAAATGAAGATAAACCTACACGGCACTCGAATGTACCCAAATTATATAGTCTAACCTGGGCACTAATGCACTGTCTGACACAACCTGAGCCCGGACCTGCTGACCAACACCCAGACAGCTGACTGCACCCTGAGCACATCAGACCCGCCCTGGCCTTAGGTCATCATCTCTTCCCTACCTCAGTTTTCAGGCTTCAGAACCTAGATTTTATCTCCAATCACTGCCCACGGGTGACTGTGATGCAGAAATCAGAACTCTTCCTGACCCATGGCAAGAAACCTTGTGGTTGGCATGTTGTCCAACGTTCAGTGTAGGAGAAAACAGCATTCACCCTGAGGCCCCGCCCATTCTTGAGTGCGACGAGAGCATAAACACGCATTGTGACCTCAGCATGAGTCCTGTCCTCTAGTAAGTCCTCTCAGTGGCTGGACCATTAGATGTCATAATGGGCTTGACATGTCCCTAGTCCCCAATTTTTAACCAGATTTCTGGTTGTCCAGTCGCCCCACCCCAGGGCTCTACTCTGGAATCCCTCATTTGGTGGGACATCTGAGGTTGAAAAACAAAATGATACAAATCGACAACAACAACAAAAAAACGGATTTCTTCCATCCCCAGAATGACCGCAATCTCTTTGGATGGGACCGAACCCCCAGAGAGTAAGACTCGTCCATTTCCCATGAAGTCACCCGGCAATTTCACGACCATGAGTGACACGATATCCAGAGACAAAAACTTGAACAAGAGCCTCACACTCGCCCTTTTTTCATATCCCGAAGTGTTCTCCTCATGGTCTGTAGATCAGTCCTGCCATACCTATGACCCAAAACATAAGCCGAGTTTGTGTTTTCAGACAACTGTCCAAACAGCTCTGCCCTACACACCCCACAGGCTCAGGGCCCTGGAGCCAAAACTGAGGACTGTACTTGCCCTCTCCAAGGGAATTGTATGTGCCCATTCCAATGGCCACAACCCTACTAATAGGATAACCTCCAAAGTCCCTGAGGCCATCCCAAGATTTGTGGCTTCCCAGGACAAACAGGGGCAATCTGAGCCCATCTGAGCACCTACCTGCACTCAGACCTGTAGACTGATGTCCCCAGAGGTAAAAAGGAACGAGCAGGCCCCTAGGCACTAATCGGATCCATTGGTTTGGTTTCCAGGAAACTCTCCTCAGAGGCCTGGATTTCAATACCAGCATATGGTTGTTTCTTGACTCACCCATCAGAACAAATCTCATCTACACTTGGGAAACATGCACGTTGGAGCTGTGTCAAAGCCTCTGTTTAGGAGAACCCTTCAGGGCCCCAGGGCCACCGCTTCATTCGAAGGTCTCCATAGACACAAAAACATATTAGGACACACCCACAGGAGAGTCCATTTCAACTCAGCCTCCTCGGTTGCCCGCCACATGCAGCAGATCTAACCTGTCTTGTTGCTTGGAGACAATTGGAATGCGAGGTGGGCTACCCAGCCATCCATCCTTAGAACCCTGCTCAGAATCGTTGGACTGGAGCCAACCAACAGGTCTCAATTGTCCTGCAGAAGAATCTTTGCAGTTTGGAGCTTCTCACAACTCCCATCGTGGGTAAACCCCCATGTCCTCGTGATCCAACCCCCTTCAAGAAAGGGCCATCAGGGCAGAAAGTCCAACCTGATCCTTGCCCTGACTTCAGATGCACGAGATCTCGATTGAGGTCTCTAGATTGTGCCTGCCATATCCTCACCCAGAAACCTAGGCCTAGCTTGGGTTCTCAGACTCCGTCCTCAGACTACTGGCCCACAAGCCCTCCAGTTTGGCAATCCAGAACTACAATGCCGCACTCTGCCTGCCCTACAGAAGTAAAACATTGCCCTCAGGGCTACCCCGAAACCCCAAATGAGGATTAACCTGCACGCCATTCGGCTGTACCCCAAACATATAGGCTGACCTGGGCACTATTTCCCCTTCTGACCCAGCCTGAGTTGGACCTCCTGGTCCCACCCAGACAGCTGGCCGCACACTGAGCACATCGGACCCGCCATGGCCTTAGGTCGTCATCTCTTCCCAACTGCGGTTTTCAGGCTCCAGAACCTAGACCTTATCTCCAACCACTGCCCAGGGTTGAAAATGATGCAGAAATCAGAACTCTTTCCCCATGGCAAGAAACCTTGTGCTTGGCATGTTGTCCAACGTTCAGTGTAGTTGAAACAAGCGTGGCCCATGAGGCCCAGCCCATGCTTGCGGGCCACATTGGTCACAAACACACATTGTGACCCTCAGCCTGAGCCCAGTCCTCAGGTAAGGCCTCTCAGGGCCTATATGAAGAGACAGCATATTGGGCTTGCCATGCCCCTAGGCCCCAATTTTTAACCATAGTTCGGGGTGTCCCTTTACTCTTCCCCAGGGCTCTGCTTTGGAATTCCTCTTTTGGTGGGACACCAGAGGTAACAAACCTGAAAAGAGTCCTCCCATCCCACAGATTGACGAAAAACAATTGGGATCGGGCCAAATCCACAGAGAGGAAGATTCGTCCATGGCCCATGAGACCTCCCCAACATTCCACGGCCATCGCTGAAACAAAATCCAGAGACAAAAGCCTGAGCAAGCGACCCAGACTCGCTCATTCTTCATATCCTGAAGAGTTCGTCTCATGGTTTGTAGAACGGGCGTGCCATACTTACGTCCCCAAACTTAAGCTGAGTTTGTGTTTTCAGTCTTCTGTCCTCAAAGTCCTGGGCCACACTCCCTCCAGGCTGTGGCCCCTGGAGCCACACATTAGGACTGCCCCCACCCAATCCATGGGAATTCTGCCCATTCCATTGTCAAAAATCGTACAAATTAGGAGAACCCTCCAAAGTCCCTGAGGCCATCCCAATAGTGTAGATCGCCCGGGACAAAAAAGGGCGGTTGATACCAGCTGAGCATCTTCCTCCACTCATCTACCTCCACTCATACCAAGTAGATTGAACCAGACAGGACCCGAGGCAATTATCGGATCCATTGCTTTGGTTTACAGGCATGTCTCCTCAAAAGCCTGGATTCCAATACCAGCAGAGGGGATTTCCTGAGGCACCCATCAGAACAAATCTCGTCTCCACAAGGAAACTTGTGCATGGGAGCTATGCCAAAGCTTAGGAGAATACTTCAGGGTCCCGGTGCCACCTCCCCATTCCAAGGCCCTCATGGACACAAACACACATTAGGACCCATCCTCTGGAAAGTGCATTTCAACTCAGCCACCCCGTTGCTCCCGCAGATCCATTAGATCTAAACTGTCTTTTTGCTAGGAGACAATTGGAAGGCGAGGCGGACTTCCCAGGCATCCATCCACGAATGGTGCTCTGGAGTCATTCCATATGGGATGTCCTGGAGCTGTCCAACAGGTCTCAATTGTCCCGCAGAAGGAATCCTTGAAGGGGGCATCCCACATCTTTCAACGTGGAAAACCTCCATGGCCTCGAGACCGCTCCCTTCATGAAGGGGCCGTCATGCACAGAAACTCCAACCTGAGCCAACGTCGGATCCTCGACCTGACTTCAGAAGCATGAGATATTGGTTCAGATCTGCAGGGGGTACCTGCCGTGCCCTCACCCTGAATCCGAAGTCTAGCTTGTGTTCTCAGACTTCCGTCCTCACTCTCCTGGCCCCGAAGCCCTCATGTTTGGCAATTCCGGACCGACAATGAAGCACTCTGCCTGCCCTCTAGAAAAAATATATTGCCTAATGAGCTGACCAGGCAGCTTAAATGAAGATAAACCTACACGGCACTCGAATGTACCCAAATTATATAGTCTAACCTGGGCACTAATGCACTGTCTGACACAACCTGAGCCCGGACCTGCTGACCAACACCCAGACAGCTGACTGCACCCTGAGCACATCAGACCCGCCCTGGCCTTAGGTCATCATCTCTTCCCTACCTCAGTTTTCAGGCTTCAGAACCTAGATTTTATCTCCAATCACTGCCCACGGGTGACTGTGATGCAGAAATCAGAACTCTTCCTGACCCATGGCAAGAAACCTTGTGGTTGGCATGTTGTCCAACGTTCAGTGTAGGAGAAAACAGCATTCACCCTGAGGCCCCGCCCATTCTTGAGTGCGACGAGAGCATAAACACGCATTGTGACCTCAGCGTGAGTCCTGTCCTCTAGTAAGTCCTCTCAGTGGCTGGACCATTAGATGTCATAATGGGCTTGACATGTCCCTAGTCCCCAATTTTTAACCAGATTTCTGGTTGTCCAGTCGCCCCACCCCAGGGCTCTACTCTGGAATCCCTCATTTGGTGGGACATCTGAGGTTGAAAAACAAAATGAAACAAATCGACAACAACAACAAAAAAACGGATTTCTTCCATCCCCAGAATGACCGCAAACTCTTTGGATGGGACCGAACCCCCAGAGAGTAAGACTCGTCCATTTCCCATGAAGTCACCTGGCAATTTCACGACCATGAGTGACACGATATCCAGAGACAAAAACTTGAGCAAGAGCCTCACACTCGCCCTTTTTTCATATCCCGAAGTGTTCTCCTCATGGTCTTTAGATCAGTCCTGCCATACCTATGACCCAAAACATAAGCCGAGTTTGTATTTTCAGACAACTGTCCAAACAGCTCTGGCCTATACACCCTACAAGCTCAGGGCCCTGGAGCCAAACCTGAGGACTGTACTTGCCCTCTCCAAGGGAATTGTATGTGCCCATTCCAATGGCCACAACCCTACTAGTAGGATATCCTCCAAAGTCCCTGAGGCCATCCCAATAGTTGTGGCTTCCCAGGACAAACAGGGGCAATCTGAGCCCATCTGAGCACCTACCTGCACTCAGACCTGTAGACTGATGTCCCCAGAGGTAAAAAGGAACGAGCAGGCCCCTAGGCACTAATCGGATCCATTGCTTTGGTTTCCAGGAAACTCTCCTCAGAGGCCTGGATTTCAATACCAGCATATGGTTGTTTCTTGACTCACCCATCAGAACAAATCTCATCTACACTTGGGAAACATGCACGTTGGAGCTGTGTCAAAGCCTCTGTTTAGGAGAACCCTTCAGGGCCCCAGGGCCACCGCTTCATTCGAAGGTCTCCATAGACACAAAAACATATTAGGACACACCCACAGGAGAGTCCATTTCAACTCAGCCTCCTCGGTTGCCCGCCACATGCAGCAGATCTAACCTGTCTTGTTGCTTGGAGACAATTAGAATGCGAGGTGGGCTACCCAGCCATCCATCCTTAGAACCCTGCTCAGAATCGTTGGACTGGAGCCAACCAACAGGTCTCAATTGTCCTGCAGAAGAATCTTTGCAGTTTGGAGCTTCTCACAACTCCCATCGTGGGTAAACCCCCATGTCCTCGTGATCCAACCCCCTTCAAGAAAGGGCCATCAGGGCAGAAAGTCCAACCTGATCCTTGCCCTGACTTCAGATGCACGAGATCTCGATTGAGGTCTCTAGATTGTGCCTGCCATATCCTCACCCAGAAACCTAGGCCTAGCTTGGGTTCTCAGACTCCGTCCTCAGACTACTGGCCCACAAGCCCTCCAGTTTGGCAATCCAGAACTACAATGCCGCACTCTGCCTGCCCTACAGAAGTAAAACATTGCCCTCAGGGCTACCCCGAAACCCCAAATGAGGATTAACCTGCACGCCATTCGGCTGTACCCCAAACATATAGGCTGACCTGGGCACTATTTCCCCTTCTGACCCAGCCTGAGTTGGACCTCCTGGTCCCACCCAGACAGCTGGCCGCACACTGAGCACATCGGACCCGCCATGGCCTTAGGTCGTCATCTCTTCCCAACTGCGGTTTTCAGGCTCCAGAACCTAGACCTTATCTCCAACCACTGCCCAGGGTTGAAAATGATGCAGAAATCAGAACTCTTTCCCCATGGCAAGAAACCTTGTGCTTGGCATGTTGTCCAACGTTCAGTGTAGTTGAAACAAGCGTGGCCCATGAGGCCCAGCCCATGCTTGCGGGCCACATTGGTCACAAACACACATTGTGACCCTCAGCCTGAGCCCAGTCCTCAGGTAAGGCCTCTCAGGGCCTATATGAAGACACAGCATATTGGGCTTGCCATGCCCCTAGGCCCCAATTTTTAACCATAGTTCGGGGTGTCCCTTCACTCTTCCCCAGGGCTCTGCTTTGGAATTCCTCTTTTGGTGGGACACCTGAGGTAACAAACCTGAAAGGAGTCCTCCCATCCCACAGATTGACGAAAAACAATTGGGATCGGGCCAAATCCACAGAGAGGAAGATTCGTCCATGGCCCATGAGACCTCCCCAACATTCCACGGCCATCGCTGAAACAAAATCCGGAGACAAAAGCCTGAGCAAGCTCCTCAGACTCGCTCATTCTTCATATCCTGAAGAGTTCGTCTCATGGTTTGTAGAACGGGCGTGCCATACTTACGTCCCCAAACTTAAGCTGAGTTTGTGTTTTCAGTCTTCTGTCCTCAAAGTCCTGGGCCACACTCCCTCCAGGCTGTGGCCCCTGGAGCCACACATTAGGACTGCCCCCACCCAATCCATGGGAATTCTGCCCATTCCATTGTCAAAAATCGTACAAATTAGGAGAACCCTCCAAAGTCCCTGAGGCCATCCCAATAGTGTAGATCGCCTGGGACAAAAAAGGGCGGTTGATACCAGCTGAGCATCTTCCTCCACTCATCTACCTCCACTCATACCAAGTAGATTGAACCAGACAGGACCCGAGGCCATTATCGGATCCATTGCTTTGGTTTACAGGCATGTCTCCTCAAAAGCCTGGATTCCAAAACCAGCAGAGGGGATTTCCTGAGGCACCCATCAGAACAAATCTCGTCTCCACAAGGAAACTTGTGCATGGGAGCTATGCCAAAGCTTAGGAGAATACTTCAGGGTCCCGGTGCCACCTCCCCATTCCAAGGCCCTCATGGACACAAACACACATTAGGACCCATCCTCTGGAAAGTGCATTTCAACTCAGCCACCCCGTTGCTCCCGCAGATCCATTAGATCTAAACTGTCTTGTTGCTAGGAGACAATTGGAAGGCGAGGCGGACTTCCCAGGCATCCATCCTCGAATGGTGCTCTGGAGTCATTCCATATGGGATGTCCTGGAGCTGTCCAACAGGTCTCAATTGTCCCGCAGAAGGAATCCTTGAAGGGGGCATCCCACATCTTTCAACGTGGAAAACCTCCATGGCCTCGAGATTCCGCTCCCTTCATGAAGGGGCCGTCATGCACAGAAACTCCAACCTGAGCCAACGTCCGATCCTCGACCTGACTTCAGAAGCATGAGATATTGGTTCAGATCTGCAGGGGGTACCTGCCGTGCCCTCACCCTGAATCCGAAGTCTAGCTTGTGTTCTCAGACTTCCGTCCTCACTCTCCGGCCCCGAAGCCCTCATGTTTGGCAATTCCGGACCGACAATGAAGCACTCTGCCTGCCCTCTAGAAAAAATATATTGCCTAATGAGCTGACCAGGCAGCTTAAATGAAGATAAACCTACACGGCACTCGAATGTACCCAAATTATATAGTCTAACCTGGGCACTAATGCACTGTCTGACACAACCTGAGCCCGGACCTGCTGACCAACACCCAGACAGCTGACTGCACCCTGAGCACATCAGACCCGCCCTGGCCTTAGGTCATCATCTCTTCCCTACCTCAGTTTTCAGGCTTCAGAACCTAGATTTTATCTCCAATCACTGCCCACGGGTGACTGTGATGCAGAAATCAGAACTCTTCCTGACCCATGGCAAGAAACCTTGTGGTTGGCATGTTGTCCAACGTTCAGTGTAGGAGAAAACAGCATTCACCCAGAGGCCCCGCCCATTCTTGTGTGCGACCTGAGCATAAACACGCATTGTGACCTCAGCGTGAGTCCTGTCCTCTAGTAAGTCCTCTCAGTGGCTGGACCATTAGATGTCATAATGGGCTTGACATGTCCCTAGTCCCCAATTTTTAACCAGATTTCTGGTTGTCCAGTCGCCCCACCCCAGGGCTCTACTCTGGAATCCCTCATTTGGTGGGACATCTGAGGTTGAAAAACAAAATGAAACAAATCGACAACAACAACAAAAAAACGGACATCTTCCATCCCCAGAATGACCGCAAACTCTTTGGACGGGACCGAACCCCCAGAGAGTAAGACTCGTCCATTTCCCATGAAGTCACCCGGCAATTTCACGACCATGAGTGACACGATATCCAGAGACAAAAACTTGAGCAAGAGCCTCACACTCGCCCTTTTTTCATATCCCGAAGTGTTCTCCTCATGGTCTGTAGATCAGTCCTGCCATACCTATGACCCAAAACATAAGCCGAGTTTGTGTTTTCAGACAACTGTCCAAACAGCTCTGGCCTACACACCCTACAGGCTCAGGGCCCTGGAGCCAAACCTGAGGACTGTACTTGCCCTCTCCAAGGGAATTGTATGTGCCCATTCCAATGGCCACAACCCTACTAATAGGATAACCTCCAAAGTCCCTGAGGCCATCCTAATAGTTGTGGCTTCTCAGGACAAACAGGGGGCAATCTGAGCCCATCTGAGCACCTACCTGCACTCAGACGCGTAGACTGATGTCCCCAGAGGTAAAAAGGAACGAACAGGCCCCTAGGCACTAATCGGATCCATTGCTTTGGTTTCCAGGAAACTCTCCTCAGAGGCCTGGATTTCAATACCAGCATATGGTTGTTTCTTGACTCACCCATCAGAACAAATCTCATCTACACTTGGGAAACATGCACGTTGGAGCTGTGTCAAAGCCTCTGTTTAGGAGAACCCTTCAGGGCCCCAGGGCCACCGCTTCATTCGAAGGTCTCCATAGACACAAAAACATATTAGGACACACCCACAGGAGAGTCCATTTCAACTCAGCCTCCTCGGTTGCCCGCCACATGCAGCAGATCTAACCTGTCTTGTTGCTTGGAGACAATTGGAATGCGAGGTGGGCTACCCAGCCATCCATCCTTAGAACCCTGCTCGGAATCGTTGGACTGGAGCCAACCAACAGGTCTCAATTGTCCTGCAGAAGAATCTTTGCAGTTTGGAGCTTCTCACAACTCCCATCGTGGGAAAACCCCCATGTCCTCGTGATCCAACCCCCTTCAAGAAAGGGCCATCAGGGCAGAAAGTCCAACCTGAGCGATCGTCTGATCCTTGCCCTGACTTCAGATGCACGAGATCTCGATTGAGGTCTCTAGATTGTGCCTGCCGATCCTCACCCAGAAACCTAGGCCTAGCTTGGGTTCTCAGACTCCGTCCTCAGACTACTGGCCCACAAGCCCTCCAGTTGGGCAATCCAGAACTACAATGCCGCACTCTGCCTGCCCTACAGAAGTAAAACATTGCCCTCAGGGCTACCCCGAAACCCCAAATGAGGATCAACCTGCACGCCATTCGGCTGTACCCCAAACATATAGGCTGACCTGGGCACTATTTCCCCTTCTGACCCAGCCTGAGCCTGGACCTCCTGGTCCCACCCAGACAGCTGGCCACACACTGAGCACATCGGACCCGCCATGGCCTTAGGTCGTCATCTCTTCCCAACTGCGGTTTTCAGGCTCCAGAACCTAGACCTTATCTCCAACCACTGCCCAGGGTTGAAAATGATGCAGAAATCAGAACTCTTTCCCCATGGCAAGAAACCTTGTGCTTGGCATGTTGTCCAACGTTCAGTGTAGTTGAAACAAGCGTGGCCCATGAGGCCCAGCCCATGCTTGCGGGCCACATTGGTCACAAACACACATTGTGACCCTCAGCCTGAGCCCAGTCCTCAGGTAAGGCCTCTCAGGGCCTATATGAAGAGACAGCATATTGGGCTTGCCATGCCCCTAGTCCCCAATTTTTAACCATAGTTCGGGGTGTCCCTTTACTCTTCCCCAGGGCTCTGCTTTGGAATTCCTCTTTTGGTGGGACACCAGAGGTAACAAACCTGAAAGGAGTCCTCCCATCCCACAGATTGACGAAAAACAATTGGGATCGGGCCAAATCCACAGAGAGGAAGATTCGTCCATGGCCCATGAGACCTCCCCAACATTCCACGGCCATCGCTGAAACAAAATCCAGAGACAAAAGCCTGAGCAAGCGACCCAGACTCGCTCATTCTTCATATCCTGAAGAGTTCGTCTCATGGTTTGTAGATCGGGCGTGCCATACCTACGTCCCCAAACTTAAGCTGAGTTTGTGTTTTCAGTCTTCTGTCCTCAAAGTCCTGGGCCACACTCCCTCCAGGCTGTGGCCCCTGGAGCCACACATTAGGACTGCCCCCACCCAATCCATGGGAATTCTGCCCATTCCATTGTCAAAAATCGTACAAATTAGGAGAACCCTCCAAAGTCCCTGAGGCCATCCCAATAGTGTAGATCGCCCGGGACAAAAAAGGGCGGTTGATACCAGCTGAGCATCTTCCTCCACTCATCTACCTCCACTCATACCAAGAAGATTGAACCAGACAGGACCCGAGGCCATTATCGGATCCATTGCTTTGGTTTACAGGCATGTCTCCTCAAAAGCCTGGATTCCAATACCAGCAGAGGGGATTTCCTGAGGCACCCATCAGAACAAATCTCGTCTCCACAAGGAAACTTGTGCATGGGAGCTATGCCAAAGCTTAGGAGAATACTTCAGGGTCCCGGTGCCACCTCCCCATTCCAAGGCCCTCATGGACACAAACACACATTAGGACCCATCCTCTGGAAAGTGCATTTCAACTCAGCCACCCCGTTGCTCCGGCAGATCCATTAGATCTAAACTGTCTTGTTGCTAGGAGACAATTGGAAGGCGAGGCGGACTTCCCAGGCATCCATCCTGGAACAGTGCTCTGGAGTCATTCCATATGGGATGTCCTGGAGCTGTCCAACAGGTCTCAATTGTCCCGCAGAAGGAATCCTTGAAGGGGGCATCCCACATCTCCCAACGTGGAAAACCTCCATGGCCTCGAGATTCCGCTCCCTTCATGAAGGGGCCGTCATGCACAGAAACTCCAACCTGAGCCAACGTCGGATCCTCGCCCTGACTTCAGATGCATGAGATATTGGTTCAGATCTGCAGGGGGTACCTGCCGTGCCCTCACCCTGAATCCGAAGTCTAGCTTGTGTTCTCAGACTTCCGTCCTCACTCTCCTGGCTCCGAAGCCCTCATGTTTGGCAATTCCGGACCGACAATGAGGCACTCTGCCTGCCCTCTAGAAAAAATATATTGCCTAATGAGCTGACCAGGCAGCTTAAATGAAGATAAACCTACACGGCACTCGAATGTACCCAAATTATATAGTCTAACCTGGGCACTAATGCACTGTATGACACAACCTGAGCCCGGACCTGCTGACCAACACACAGACAGCTGGCCGCGCCCTGAGCACATCAGACCCGCCATGGCCTTAGGTCATCATCTTTTCCCTACCTCAGTTTTCAGGCTTCAGAACCTAGACATTATCTCCAATCACTGCCCACGGGTGACTGTGATGCAGAAATCAGAACTCTTCCTGACCCATGGCAAGAAACCTTGTGGTTGGCATGTTGTCCAACGTTCAGTGTAGGAGAAAACAGCATTCACCCTGAGGCCCCGCCCATTCTTGAGTGCGACGAGAGCATAAACACGCATTGTGACCTCAGCGTGAGTCCTGTCCTTTAGTAAGTCCTCTCAGTGGCTGGACCATTAGATGTCATAATGGGCTTGACATGTCCCTAGTCCCCAATTTTTAACCAGATTTCTGGTTGTCCAGTCGCCCCACCCCAGGGCTCTACTCTGGAATCCCTCATTTGGTGGGACATCTGAGGTTGAAAAACAAAATGAAACAAATCGACAACAACAACAAAAAAACGGACTTCTTCCATCCCCAGAATGACCGCAAACTCTTTGGACGGGACCGAACCCCCAGAGAGTAAGACTCGTCCATTTCCCATGAAGTCACCCGGCAATTTCACAACCATGAGTGACACGATATCCAGAGACAAAAACTTGAGCAAGAGCCTCACACTCGCCCTTTTTTCATATCCCGAAGTGTTCTCCTCATGGTCTGTAGATCAGTCCTGCCATACCTATGACCCAAAACATAAGCCGAGTTTGTGTTTTCAGACAACTGTCCAAACAGCTCTGGCCTACACACCCTACAGGCTCAGGGCCCTGGAGCCAAACCTGAGGACTGTACTTGCCCTCTCCAAGGGAATTGTATGTGCCCATTCCAATGGCCACGACCCTACTAATAGGATAACCTCCAAAGTCCCTGAGGCCATCCCAAGAGTTGTGGCTTCCCAGGACAAACAGGGGCAATCTGAGCCCATCTGAGCACCTACCTGCACTCAGACCCGTAGACTGATGTCCCCAGAGGTAAAAAGGAACGAACAGTCCCCTAGGCACTAATCGGATCCATTGCTTAGGTTTCCAGGCATCTCTCCTCAGAGGCCTGGATTTCAATACCAGCATATGGCTATTTCCTGACTCACCCATCAGAACAAATCTCATCTACACATGGGAAACATGCACGTTGGAGCTGTGTCAAAGCCTCTGTTTAGGAGAACCCTTCAGGGCCCCAGGGCCACCGCTTCATTCCAAGGTCTCCATAGACACAAAAACATATTAGGACACATCCACAGGAGAGTCCATTTCAACTCAGCCTCCTCGGTTGCCCCCACATCCAGTAGATCTAACCTGTCTTGTTGCTTGGAGACCATTGGAATGCGAGGTGGGCTACCCAGCCATCCATCCTTAGAACCCTGCTCGGAATCGTTGGCCTGGAGCCAACCAACAGGTCTCAATTGTCCTGCAGAAGAATCTTTGCAGTTTGGAGCTTCTCACAACTCCCATCGTGGGAAAACCCCCATGTCCTCGTGATCCAACCCCCTTCAAGAAAGGGCCATCAGGGCAGAAAGTCCAACCTGAGCGATCGTCTGATCCTTGCCCTGACTTCAGATGCACGAGATCTCGATTGAGGTCTGTAGATTGTGCCTGCCATATCCTCACCCAGAAACCTAGGCCTAGCTTGGGTTCTCAGACTCCGTCCTCAGACTACTGGCCCACAAGCCCTCCAGTTTGGCAATCCAGAACTACAATGCCGCACTCTGCCTGCCCTACAGAAGTAAAACATTGCCCTCAGGGCTACCCCGAAACCCCAAATGAGGATCAACCTGCACGCCATTCGGCTGTACCCCAAACATATAGGCTGACCTGGGCACTATTTCCCCTTCTGACCCAGCCTGAGCCTGGACCTCCTGGTCCCACCCAGACAGCTGTCCGCACACTGAGCACATCGGACCCGCCATGGCCTTAGGTCGTCATCTCTTCCCAACTGCGGTTTTCAGGCTCCAGAACCTAGACCTTATCTCCAACCACTGCCCAGGGTTGAAAACGATGCAGAAATCAGAACTCTTTCCCCATGGCAAGAAACCTTGTGCTTGGCATGTTGTCCAACGTTCAGTGTAGTTGAAACAAGCGTGGCCCATGAGGCCCAGCCCAAGCTTGCGGGCCACATTGGTCACAAACACACATTGTGACCCTGAGCCTGAGCCCAGTCCTCAGGTAAGGCCTCTCAGGGCCTATATGAAGAGACAGCATATTGGGCTTGCCATGCCCCTAGTCCCCAATTTTTAACCATAGTTCGGGGTGTCCCTTCACTCTTCCCCAGGGCTCTGCTTTGGAATTCCTCTTTTGGTGGGTCACCTGAGGTAACAAACCTGAAAGGAGGCCTCCCATCCCACAGATTGACGAAAAACAATTGGGATCGGGCCAAATCCACAGAGAGGAAGATTCGTCCATGGCCCATGAGACATCCCCAACATTCCACGGCCATCGCTGAAACAAAATCCAGAGACAAAAGCCTGAGCAAGCGCCTCAGACTCGCTCATTCTTCATATCCTGAAGAGTTCTTCTCATGATTTGTAGATCGGGCATGCCATACCTACGTCCCCAAACTTAAGCTGAGTTTGTGTTTTCAGTCTTCTGTCCTCAAAGTCCTGGCCCACACTCCCTCCAGGCTGGGGCCCCTGGAGCCACACATTAGGACTGCCCCCACCCAATCCATGGGAATTCTGCCCATTCCATTGTCAAAAATCGTACAAATTAGGAGAACCCTCCAAAGTCCCTGAGGCCATCCCAATAGTGTAGGTCGCCCGGGACAAAAAAGGGCGGTTGATACCAGCTGAGCATCTTCCTCCACTCATCTACCTCCACTCATGCCAAGAAGATTGAACCAGACAGGACCCGAGGCCATTATCGGATCCATTGCTTTGGTTTACAGGCATGTCTCCTCAAAAGCCTGGATTCCAATACCAGCAGAGGGGATTTCCTGAGGCACCCATCAGAACAAATCTCGTCTCCACAAGGAAACTTGTGCATGGGAGCTATGCCAAAGCTTAGGAGAATACTTCAGGGTCCCGGTGCCACCTCCCCATTCCAAGGCCCTCATGGACACAAACACACGTTAGGACCCATCCACTGGAAAGTGCATTTCAACTCAGCCACCCCGGTTGCTCCCGCAGATCCATTAGATCTAAACTGTCTTGTTGATAGGAGACAATTGGAAGGCGAGGCGGACTTCCCAGGCATCCATCCTCGAACGGTGCTCTGGAGTCATTCCATATGGGATGTCCTGGAGCTGTCCAACAGGTCTCAATTGTCCCGCAGAAGGAATCCTTGAAGGGGGCATCCCACATCTCCCAACGTGGAAAACCTCCATGGCCTCGAGATTCCGCTCCCTTCATGAAGGGGCCGTCATGCACAGAAACTCCAAACTGAGCCAACGTCGGATCCTCGACCTGACTTCAGATGCATGAGATATTGGTTCAGATCTGCAGGGTGTACCTGCCGTGCCCTCACCCTGAATCCGAAGTCTAGCTTGTGTTCTCAGACTTCCGTCCTCACTCTCCTGGCCCCGAAGCCCTCATGTTTGGCATTCCGGACCGACAATGAAGCACTCTGCCTGCCCTCTAGAAAAAATATATTGCCTAATGAGCTGACCAGGCAGCTTAAATGAAGATAAACCTACACGGCACTCGAATGTACCCAAATTATATAGTCTAACCTGGGCACTAATGCACTGTATGACACAACCTGAGCCCGGACCTGCTGACCAACACACAGACAGCTGGCCGCGCCCTGAGCACATCAGACCCGCCATGGCCTTAGGTCATCATCTTTTCCCTACCTCAGTTTTCAGGCTTCAGAACCTAGACATTATCTCCAATCACTGCCCACGGGTGACTGTGATGCAGAAATCAGAACTCTTCCTGACCCATGGCAAGAAACCTTGTGGTTGGCATGTTGTCCAACGTTCAGTGTAGGAGAAAACAGCATTCACCCTGAGGCCCCGCCCATTCTTGAGTGCGACGAGAGCATAAACACGCATTGTGACCTCAGCGTGAGTCCTGTCCTTTAGTAAGTCCTCTCAGTGGCTGGACCATTAGATGTCATAATGGGCTTGACATGTCCCTAGTCCCCAATTTTTAACCAGATTTCTGGTTGTCCAGTCGCCCCACCCCAGGGCTCTACTCTGGAATCCCTCATTTGGTGGGACATCTGAGGTTGAAAAACAAAATGAAACAAATCGACAACAACAACAAAAAAACGGACTTCTTCCATCCCCAGAATGACCGCAAACTCTTTGGACGGGACCGAACCCCCAGAGAGTAAGACTCGTCCATTTCCCATGAAGTCACCCGGCAATTTCACGACCATGAGTGACACGATATCCAGAGACAAAAACTTGAGCAAGAGCCTCACACTCGCCCTTTTTTCATATCCCGAAGTGTTCTCCTCATGGTCTGTAGATCAGTCCTGCCATACCTATGACCCAAAACATAAGCCGAGTTTGTGTTTTCAGACAACTGTCCAAACAGCTCTGGCCTACACACCCTACAGGCTCAGGGCCCTGGAGCCAAACCTGAGGACTGTACTTGCCCTCTCCAAGGGAATTGTATGTGCCCATTCCAATGGCCACGACCCTACTAATAGGATAACCTCCAAAGTCCCTGAGGCCATCCCAAGAGTTGTGGCTTCCCAGGACAAACAGGGGCAATCTGAGCCCATCTGAGCACCTACCTGCACTCAGACCCGTAGACTGATGTCCCCAGAGGTAAAAAGGAACGAACAGTCCCCTAGGCACTAATCGGATCCATTGCTTAGGTTTCCAGGCATCTCTCCTCAGAGGCCTGGATTTCAATACCAGCATATGGCTATTTCCTGACTCACCCATCAGAACAAATCTCATCTACACATGGGAAACATGCACGTTGGAGCTGTGTCAAAGCCTCTGTTTAGGAGAACCCTTCAGGGCCCCAGGGCCACCGCTTCATTCCAAGGTCTCCATAGACACAAAAACATATTAGGACACATCCACAGGAGAGTCCATTTCAACTCAGCCTCCTCGGTTGCCCCCACATCCAGTAGATCTAACCTGTCTTGTTGCTTGGAGACCATTGGAATGCGAGGTGGGCTACCCAGCCATCCATCCTTAGAACCCTGCTCGGAATCGTTGGCCTGGAGCCAACCAACAGGTCTCAATTGTCCTGCAGAAGAATCTTTGCAGTTTGGAGCTTCTCACAACTCCCATCGTGGGAAAACCCCCATGTCCTCGTGATCCAACCCCCTTCAAGAAAGGGCCATCAGGGCAGAAAGTCCAACCTGAGCGATCGTCTGATCCTTGCCCTGACTTCAGATGCACGAGATCTCTATTGAGGTCTGTAGATTGTGCCTGCCATATCCTCACCCAGAAACCTAGGCCTAGCTTGGGTTCTCAGACTCCGTCCTCAGACTACTGGCCCACAAGCCCTCCAGTTTGGCAATCCAGAACTACAATGCCGCACTCTGCCTGCCCTACAGAAGTAAAACATTGCCCTCAGGGCTACCCCGAAACCCCAAATGAGGATCAACCTGCACGCCATTCGGCTGTACCCCAAACATATAAGCTGACCTGGGCACTATTTCCCCTTCTGACCCAGCCTGAGCCTGGACCTCCTGGTCCCACCCAGACAGCTGTCCGCACACTGAGCACATCGGACCCGCCATGGCCTTAGGTCGTCATCTCTTCCCAACTGCGGTTTTCAGGCTCCAGAACCTAGACCTTATCTCCAACCACTGCCCAGGGTTGAAAACGATGCAGAAATCAGAACTCTTTCCCCATGGCAAGAAACCTTGTGCTTGGCATGTTGTCCAACGTTCAGTGTAGTTGAAACAAGCGTGGCCCATGAGGCCCAGCCCAAGCTTGCGGGCCACATTGGTCACAAACACACATTGTGACCCTGAGCCTGAGCCCAGTCCTCAGGTAAGGCCTCTCAGGGCCTATATGAAGAGACAGCATATTGGGCTTGCCATGCCCCTAGGCCCCAATTTTTAACCATAGTTCGGGGTGTCCCTTCACTCTTCCCCAGGGCTCTGCTTTGGAATTCCTCTTTTGGTGGGTCACCTGAGGTAACAAACCTGAAAGGAGGCCTCCCATCCCACAGATTGACGAAAAACAATTGGGATCGGGCCAAATCCACAGAGAGGAAGATTCGTCCATGGCCCATGAGACATCCCCAACATTCCACGGCCATCGCTGAAACAAAATCCAGAGACAAAAGCCTGAGCAAGCGCCTCAGACTCGCTCATTCTTCATATCCTGAAGAGTTCTTCTCATGATTTGTAGATCGGGCGTGCCATACCTACGTCCCCAAACTTAAGCTGAGTTTGTGTTTTCAGTCTTCTGTCCTCAAAGTCCTGGGCCACACTCCCTCCAGGCTGGGGCCCCTGGAGCCACACATTAGGACTGCCCCCACCCAATCCATGGGAATTCTGCCCATTCCATTGTCAAAAATCGTACAAATTAGGAGAACCCTCCAAAGTCCCTGAGGCCATCCCAATAGTGTAGGTCGCCCGGGACAAAAAAGGGCGGTTGATACCAGCTGAGCATCTTCCTCCACTCATCTACCTCCACTCATGCCAAGAAGATTGATCCAGACAGGACCTGAGGCCATTATCGGATCCATTGCTTTGGTTTACAGGCATGTCTCCTCAAAAGCCTGGATTCCAATACCAGCAGAGGGGATTTCCTGAGGCACCCATCAGAACAAATCTCGTCTCCACAAGGAAACTTGTGCATGGGAGCTATGCCAAAGCTTAGGAGAATACTTCAGGGTCCCGGTGCCACCTCCCCATTCCAAGGCCCTCATGGACACAGACACACGTTAGGACCCATCCACTGGAAAGTGCATTTCAACTCAGCCACCCCGGTTGCTCCCGCAGATCCATTAGATCTAAACTGTCTTGTTGATAGGAGACAATTGGAAGGCGAGGCGGACTTCCCAGGCATCCATCCTCGAACGGTGCTCTGGAGTCATTCCATATGGGATGTCCTGGAGCTGTCCAACAGGTCTCAATTGTCCCGCAGAAGGAATCCTTGAAGGGGGCATCCCACATCTCCCAACGTGGAAAACCTCCATGGCCTCGAGATTCCGCTCCCTTCATGAAGGGGCCGTCATGCACAGAAACTCCAAACTGAGCCAACGTCGGATCCTCGACCTGACTTCAGATGCATGAGATATTGGTTCAGATCTGCAGGGGGTACCTGCCGTGCCCTCACCCTGAATCCGAAGTCTAGCTTGTGTTCTCAGACTTCCGTCCTCACTCTCCTGGCCCCGAAGCCCTCATGTTTGGCAATTCCGGACCGACAATGAAGCACTCTGCCTGCCCTCTAGAAAAAATATATTGCCTAATGAGCTGACCAGGCAGCTTAAATGAAGATAAACCTACACGGCACTCGAATGTACCCAAATTATATAGTCTAACCTGGGCACTAATGCACTGTCTGACACAACCTGAGCCCGGACCTGCTGACCAACACCCAGACAGCTGACCGCACGCTGAGCACATCAGACCCGCCCTGACCTTAGGTCATCATCTCTTCCCTACATCAGTTTTCAGGCTTCAGAACCTAGACCATATCTCCAATCACTGCCCACGGGTGACTGTGATGCAGAAATCAGAACTCTTCCTGACCCATGGCAAGAAACCTTGTGGTTGGCATGTTGTCCAACGTTCAGTTTAGGAGAAAACAGCATTCCCCTTGAGGCCCCGCCCATTCTTGAGTGCGACGAGAGCATAAACACGCATTGTGACCTCAGCGTGAGTCCTGTCCTCTAGTAAGTCCTCTCAGTGGCTGGACCATTAGATGTCATAATGGGCTTGACATGTCCCTAGTCCCCAATTTTTAACCAGATTTCTGGTTGTCCAGTCGCCCCACCCCAGGGCTCTACTCTGGAATCCCTCATTTGGTGGGACATCTGAGGTTGAAAAACAAAATGAAACAAATCGACAACAACAACAAAAAAACGGACTTCTTCCATCCCCAGAATGACCGCAAACTCTTTGGACGGGACCGAACCCCCAGAGAGTAAGACTCGTCCATTTCCCATGAAGTCACCCGGCAATTTCACGACCATGAGTGACACGATATCCAGAGACAAAAACTTGAGCAAGAGCCTCACACTCGCCCTTTTTTCATATCCCGAAGTGTTCTCCTCATGGTCTGTAGATCAGTCCTGCCATACCTATGACCCAAAACATAAGCCGAGTTTGTGTTTTCAGACAACTGTCCAAACAGCTCTGGCCTACACACCCTACAGGCTCAGGGCCCTGGAGCCAAACCTGAGGACTGTACTTGCCCTCTCCAAGGGAATTGTATGTGCCCATTTCAATGGCCACGACCCTACTAATAGGATAACCTCCAAAGTCCCTGAGGCCATCCCAAGAGTTGTGGCTTCCCAGGACAAACAGGGGCAATCTGAGCCCATCTGAGCACCTACCTGCACTCAGACCCGTAGACTGATGTCCCCAGAGGTAAAAAGGAACGAACAGGCCCCTAGGCACTAATCGGATCCATTGCTTAGGTTTCCAGGCATCTCTCCTCAGAGGCCTGGATTTCAATACCAGCATATGGCTATTTCCTGACTCACCCATCAGAACAAATCTCATCTACACATGGGAAACATGCACGTTGGAGCTGTGTCAAAGCCTCTGTTTAGGAGAACCCTTCAGGGCCCCAGGGCCACCGCTTCATTCCAAGGTCTCCATAGACACAAAAACATATTAGGACACACCCACAGGAGAGTCCATTTCAACTCAGCCTCCTCGGTTGCCCCCACATCCAGTAGATCTAACCTGTCTTGTTGCTTGGAGACCATTGGAATGCGAGGTGGGCTACCCAGCCATCCATCCTTAGAACCCTGCTCGGAATCGTTGGCCTGGAGCCAACCAACAGGTCTCAATTGTCCTGCAGAAGAATCTTTGCAGTTTGGAGCTTCTCACAACTCCCATCGTGGGAAAACCCCCATGTCCTCGTGATCCAACCCCCTTCAAGAAAGGGCCATCAGGGCAGAAAGTCCAACCTGAGCGATTGTCTGATCCTTGCCCTGACTTCAGATGCACGCGATCTCTATTGAGGTCTGTAGATTGTGCCTGCCATATCCTCACCCAGAAACCTAGGCCTAGCTTGGGTTCTCAGACTCCGTCCTCAGACTACTGGCCCACAAGCCCTCCAGTTTGGCAATCCAGAACTACAATGCCGCACTCTGCCTGCCCTACAGAAGTAAAACATTGCCCTCAGGGCTACCCCGAAACTGCAAATGAGGATCAACCTGCACGCCATTCGGCTGTACCCCAAACATATAGGCTGACCTGGGCACTATTTCCCCTTCTGACCCAGCCTGAGCCTGGACCTCCTGGTCCCACCCAGACAGCTGTCCGCACACTGAGCACATCGGACCCGCCATGGCCTTAGGTCGTCATCTCTTCCCAACTGCGGTTTTCAGGCTCCAGAACCTAGACCTTATCTCCAACCACTGCCCAGGGTTGAAAATGATGCAGAAATGAGAACTCTTTCCCCATGGCAAGAAACCTTGTGCTTGGCATGTTGTCCAACGTTCAGTGTAGTTGAAACAAGCGTGGCCCATGAGGCCCAGCCCAAGCTTGCGGGCCACATTGGTCACAAACACACATTGTGACCCTGAGCCTGAGCCCAGTCCTCAGGTAAGGCCTCTCAGGGCCTATATGAAGAGACAGCATATTGGGCTTGCCATGCCCCTAGGCCCCAATTTTTAACCATAGTTCGGGGTTTCCCTTCTCTCTTCCCCAGGGCTCTGCTTTGGAATTCCTCTTTTGGTGGGTCACCTGAGGTAACAAACCTGAAAGGAGGCCTCCCATCCCACAGATTGACGAAAAACAATTGGGATCGGGCCAAATCCACAGAGAGGAAGATTCGTCCATGGCCCATGAGACATCCCCAACATTCCACGGCCATCGCTGAAACAAAATCCAGAGACAAAAGCCTGAGCAAGCGCCTCAGACTCGCTCATTCTTCATATACTGAAGAGTTCTTCTCATGATTTGTAGATCGGGCGTGCCATACCTACGTCCCCAAACTTAAGCTGAGTTTGTGTTTTCAGTCTTCTGTCCTCAAAGTCCTGGGACACACTCCCTCCAGGCTGGGGCACCTGGAGCCACACATTAGGACTGCCCCCACCCAATCCATGGGAATTCTGCCCATTCCATTGTCAAAAATCGTACAAATTAGGAGAACCCTCCAAAGTCCCTGAGGCCATCCCAATAGTGTAGGTCGCCCGGGACAAAAAAGGGCGGTTGATACCAGCTGAGCATCTTCCTCCACTCATCTACCTCCACTCATGCCAAGAAGATTGAACCAGACAGGACCCGAGGCCATTATCGGATCCATTGCTTTGGTTTACAGGCATGTCTCCTCAAAAGCCTGGATTCCAATACCAGCAGAGGGGATTTCCTGAGGCACCCATCAGAACAAATCTCGTCTCCACAAGGAAACTTGTGCATGGGAGCAATGCCAAAGCTTAGGAGAATACTTCAGAGTCCCGGTGCCACCTCCCCATTCCAAGGCCCTCATGGACACAAACACACGTTAGGACCCATCCACTGGAAAGTGCATTTCAACTCAGCCACCCCGGTTGCTCCCGCAGATCCATTAGATCTAAACTGTCTTGTTGATAGGAGACAATTGGAAGGTGAGGCGGACTTCCCAGGCATCCATCCTCGAACGGTGCTCTGGAGTCATTCCATATGGGATGTCCTGGAGCTGTCCAACAGGTCTCAATTGTCCCGCAGAAGGAATCCTTGAAGGGGGCATCCCACATCTCCCAACGTGGAAAACCTCCATGGCCTCGAGATTCCGCTCCCTTCATGAAGGGGCCGTCATGCACAGAAACTCCAAACTGAGCCAACGTCGGATCCTCGACCTGACTTCAGATGCATGAGATATTGGTTCAGATCTGCAGGGGGTACCTGCCGTGCCCTCACCCTGAATCCGAAGTCTAGCTTGTGTTCTCAGACTTCCGTCCTCACTCTCCTGGCCCCGAAGCCCTCATGTTTGGCAATTCCGGACCGACAATGAAGCACTCTGCCTGCCCTCTAGAAAAAATATATTGCCTAATGAGCTGACCAGGCAGCTTCAATGAAGATAAACCTACACGGCACTCGAATGTACCCAAATTATATAGTCTAACCTGGGCACTAATGAACTGTCTGACACAACCTGAGCCCGGACCTGCTGACCAACACCCAGACAGCTGACCGCACGCTGAGCACATCAGACCCGCCCTGACCTTAGGTCATCATCTCTTCCCTACATCAGTTTTCAGGCTTCAGAACCTAGACCATATCTCCAATCACTGCCCACGGGTGACTGTGATGCAGAAATCAGAACTCTTCCTGACCCATGGCAAGAAACCTTGTGGTTGGCATGTTGTCCAACGTTCAGTTTAGGAGAAAACAGCATTCCCCTTGAGGCCCCGCCCATTCTTGAGTGCGACGAGAGCATAAACACGCATTGTGACCTCAGCGTGAGTCCTGTCCTCTAGTAAGTCCTCTCAGTGGCTGGACCATTAGATGTCATAATGGGCTTGACATGTCCCTAGTCCCCAATTTTTAACCAGATTTCGGGTTGTCCAGTCGCCCCACCCCAGGGCTCTACTCTGGAATCCCTCATTTGGTGGGACATCTGAGGTTGAAAAACAAAATGAAACAAATCGACAACAACAACAAAAAAACGGACTTCTTCCATCCCCAGAATGACCGCAAACTCTTTGGACGGGACCGAACCCCCAGAGAGTAAGACTCGTCCATTTCCCATGAAGTCACCCGGCAATTTCACGACCATGAGTGACACGATATCCAGAGACAAAAACTTGAGCAAGAGCCTCACACTCGCCCTTTTTTCATATCCCGAAGTATTCTCCTCATGGTCTGTAGATCAGTCCTGCCATACCTATGAACCAAAACATAAGCCGAGTTTGTGTTTTCAGACAACTGTCCAAACAGCTCTGGCCTACACACCCTACAGGCTCAGGGCCCTGGAGCCAAACCTGAGGACTGTACTTGCCCTCTCCAAGGGAATTGTATGTGCCCATTCCAATGGCCACGACCCTACTAATAGGATAACCTCCAAAGTCCCTGAGGCCATCCCAAGAGTTGTGGCTTCCCAGGACAAACAGGGGCAATCTGAGCCCATCTGAGCACCTACCTGCACTCAGACCCGTAGACTGATGTCCCCAGAGGTAAAAAGGAACGAACAGGCCCCTAGGCACTAATCGGATCCATTGCTTTGGTTTCCAGGCATCTCTCCTCAGAGGCCTGGATTTCAATACCAGCATATGGCTGTTTCCTGACTCACCCATCAGAACAAATCTCATCTAAACATGGGAAACATGCACGTTGGAGCTGTGTCAAAGCCTCTGTTTAGGAGAACCCTTCAGGGCCCCAGGGCCACCGCTTCATTCCAAGGTCTCCATAGACACAAAAACATATTAGGACACATCCACAGGAGAGTCCATTTCAACTCAGCCTCCTCGGTTGCCCCCACATCCAGCAGATCTAACCTGTCTTGTTGCTTGGAGACCATTGGAATGCGAGGTGGGCTACCCAGCCATCCATCCTTAGAACCCTGCTCGGAATCGTTGGCCTGGAGCCAACCAACAGGTCTCAATTGTCCTTCAGAAGAATCTTTGCAGTTTGGAGCTTCTCACAACTCCCATCGTGGGAAAACCCCCATGTCCTCGTGATCCAACCCCCTTCAAGAAAGGGCCATCAGGGCAGAAAGTCCAACCTGAGCGATCGTCTGATCCTTGCCCTGACTTCAGATGCACGAGATCTCGATTGAGGTCTGTAGATTGTGCCTGCCATATCCTCACCCAGAAACCTAGGCCTAGCTTGGTTCTCAGACTCCGTCCTCAGACTACTGGCCCACAAGCCCTGCAGTTTGGCAATCCAGAACTACAATGCCGCACTCTGCCTGCCCTACAGAAGTAAAACATTGCCCTCAGGGCTACCCCGAAACCCCAAATGAGGATCAACCTGCACGCCATTCGGCTGTACCCCAAACATATAGGCTGACCTGGGCACTATTTCCCCTTCTGACCCAGCCTGAGCCTGGACCTCCTGGTCCCACCCAGACAGCTGTCCGCACACTGAGCACATCGGACCCGCCATGGCCTTAGGTCGTCATCTCTTCCCAACTGCGGTTTTCAGGCTCCAGAACCTAGACCTTATCTCCAACCACTGCCCAGGGTTGAAAACGATGCAGAAATCAGAACTCTTTCCCCATGGCAAGAAACCTTGTGCTTGGCATGTTGTCCAACGTTCAGTGTAGTTGAAACAAGCGTGGCCCATGAGGCCCAGCCCAAGCTTGCGGGCCACATTGGTCACAAACACACATTGTAACCCTCAGCCTGAGCCCAGTCCTCAGGTAAGGCCTCTCAGGGCCTATATGAAGAGACAGCATATTGGGCTTGCCATGCCCCTAGGCCCCAATTTTTAACCATAGTTCGGGGTGTCCCTTCACTCTTCCCCAGGGCTCTGCTTTGGAATTCCTCTTTTGGTGGGTCACCTGAGGTAACAAACCTGAAAGGAGGCCTCCCATCCCACAGATTGACGAAAAACAATTGGGATCGGGCCAAATCCACAGAGAGGAAGATTCGTCCATGGCCCATGAGACATCCCCAACATTCCACGGCCATCGCTGAAACAAAATCCAGAGACAAAAGCCTGAGCAAGCGCCTCAGACTCGCTCATTCTTCATATCCTGAAGAGTTCTTCTCATGATTTGTAGATCGGGCGTGCCATACCTACGTCCCCAAACTTAAGCTGAGTTTGTGTTTTCAGTCTTCTGTCCTCAAAGTCCTGGGCCACACTCCCTCCAGGCTGGGGCCCCTGGAGCCACACATTAGGACTGCCCCCACCCAATCCATGGGAATTCTGCCCATTCCATTGTCAAAAATCGTACAAATTAGGAGAACCCTCCAAAGTCCCTGCGGCCATCCCAATAGTGTAGGTCGCCCGGGACAAAAAAGGGCGGTTGATACCAGCTGAGCATCTACCTCCACTCATCTACCTCCACTCATACCAAGAAGATTGAACCAGACAGGACCCGAGGCCATTATCGGATCCATTGCTTTGGTTTACAGGCATGTCTCCTCAAAAGCCTGGATTCCAATACCAGCAGAGGGGATTTCCTGAGGCACCCATCAGAACAAATCTCGTCTCCACAAGGAAACTTCTGCATGGGAGCTATGCCAAAGCTTAGGAGAATACTTCAGGGTCCCGGTGCCACCTCCCCATTCCAAGGCCCTCATGGACACAAACACACATTCGGACCCATCCTCTGGAAAGTGCATTTCAACTCAGCCACCCCGGTTGCTCCCGCAGATCCATTAGATCTAAACTGTCTTGTTGCTATGAGACAATTGGAAGGCGAGGCGGACTTCCCAGGCATCCATCCTCGAACGGTGCTCTGGAGTCATTCCATATGGGATGTCCTGGAGCTGTCCAACAGGTCTCAATTGTCCCGCAGAAGGAATCCTTGAAGGGGGCATCCCACATCTCCCAACGTGGAAAACCTCCATGGCCTCGAGATTCCGCTCCCTTCATTAAGGGGCCGTCATGCACAGAAACTCCAAACTGAGCCAACGTCGGATCCTCGCCCTGACTTCAGATGCATGAGATATTGGTTCATATCTGCAGGGGGTACCTGCCGTGCCCTCACCCTGAATCCGAAGTCTAGCTTGTGTTCTCAGACTTCCGTCCTCACTCTCCTGGCCCCGAAGCCCTCATGTTTGGCAATTCCGGACCGACAATGAAGCACTCTGCCTGCCCTCTAGAAAAAATATATTGCCTAATGAGCTGACCAGGCAGCTTAAATGAAGATAAACCTACACGGCACTCGAATGTACCCAAATTATATAGTCTAACCTGGGCACTAATGCACTGTCTGACACAACCTGAGCCCGGACCTGCTGACCAACACCCAGACAGCTGACCGCACCCTGAGCACATCAGACCTGCCCTGACCTTAGGTCATCATCTCTTCCCTACCTCAGTTTTCAGGCTTCAGAACCTAGACCTTATCTCCAATCACTGCCACGGGTGACTGTGATGCAGAAATCAGAACTCTTCCTGACCCATGGCAAGAAACCTTGTGGTTGGCATGTTGTCCAACGTTCAGTTTAGGAGAAAACAGCATTCCCCTTGAGGCCCCGCCCATTCTTGAGTGCGACGAGAGCATAAACACGCATTGTGACCTCAGCGTGAGTCCTGTCCTCTAGTAAGTCCTCTCAGTGGCTCGACCATTAGATGTCATAATGGGCTTGACATGTCCCTAGTCCCCAATTTTTAACCAGATTTCTGGTTGTCCAGTCGCCCCACCCCAGGGCTCTACTCTGGAATCCCTCATTTGGTGGGACATCTGAGGTTGAAAAACAAAATGAAACAAATCGACAACAACAACAAAAAAACGGACTTCTTCCATCCCCAGAATGACCGCAAACTCTTTGGACGGGACCGAACCCCCAGAGAGTAAGACTCGTCCATTTCCCATGAAGTCACCCGGCAATTTCACGACCATGAGTGACACGATATCCAGAGACAAATACTTGAGCAAGAGCCTCACACTCGCCCTTTTTTCATATCCCGAAGTGTTCTCCTCATGGTCTGTAGATCAGTCCTGCCATACCTATGACCCAAAACATAAGCCGAGTTTGTGTTTTCAGACAACTGTCCAAACAGCTCTGGGCTACACACCCTACAGGCTCAGGGCCCTGGAGCCAAACCTGAGGACTGTACTTGCCCTCTCCAAGGGAATTGTATGTGCCCATTCCAATGGCCACAACCTTACTAATAGGATAACCTCCAAATTCCCTGAGGCCATCCCAAGAGTTGTGGCTTCCCAGGACAAACAGGGGCAATCTGAGCCCATCTGAGCACCTACCTGCACTCAGACCCGTAGACTGATGTCCCCAGAGGTAAAAAGGAACGAACAGGCCCCTAGGCACTAATCGGATCCATTGCTTTGTTTTCCAGGCATCTCTCCTCAGAGGCCTGGATTTCAATACCAGCATATGGCTGTTTCTTGACTCACCCATCAGAACAAATCTCATCTACACATGGGAAACATGCACGTTGGAGCTGTGTCAAAGCCTCTGTTTAGGAGAACCCTTCAGGGCCCCAGGGCCACCGCTTCATTCCAAGGTCTCCATAGACACAAAAACATATTAGGACACATCCACAGGAGAGTCCATTTCAACTCAGCCTCCTCGGTTGCCCCCCACATCAAGCAGATCTAACCTGTCTTGTTGCTTGGAGACCATTGGAATGCGAGGTGGGCTACCCAGCCATCCATCCTTAGAACCCTGCTCGGAATCGTTGGACTGGAGCCAACCAACAGGTCTCAATTGTCCTGCAGAAGAATCTTTGCAGTTTGGAGCTTCTCACAACTCCCATCGTGGGAAAAGCCCCATGTCCTCGTGATCCAACCCCCTTCAAGAAAGGGCCATCAGGGCAGAAAGTCCAACCTGAGCGATCGTCTGATCCTTGCCCTGACTTCAGATGCACGAGATCTCTATTGAGGTCTGTAGATTGTGCCTGCCATATCCTCACCCAGAAACCTAGGCCTAGCTTGGGTTCTCAGACTCCGTCCTCAGACTACTGGCCCACAAGCCCTCCAGTTTGGCAATCCAGAACTACAATGCCGCACTCTGCCTGCCCTACAGAAGTAAAACATTGCCCTCAGGGCTACCCCGAAACCGCAAATGAGGATCAACCTGCACGCCAATCGCTGTACCCCAAACATATAGGCTGACCTGGGCACTATTTCCCCTTCTGACCCAGCCTGAGCCTGGACCTCCTGGTCCCACCCAGACAGCTGGCCGCACACTGAGCACATCGGACCCGCCATGGCCTTAGGTCGTCATCTCTTCCCAACTGCGGTTTTCAGGCTCCAGAACCTAGACCTTATCTCCAACCACTGCCCAGGGTTGAAAATGATGCAGAAATCAGAACACTTTCCCCATGGCAAGAAACCTTGTGCTTGGCATGTTGTCCAACGTTCAGTGTAGTTGAAACAAGCGTGGCCCATGAGGCCCAGCCCATGCTTGCGGGCCACATTGGTCACAAACACACATTGTGACCCTCAGCCTGAGCCCAGTCCTCAGGTAAGGCCTCTCAGGGCCTATAAGAAGAGAGAGCATATTGGGCTTGCCATGCCCCTTGGCCCCAATTTTTAACCATAGTTCGGGGTGTCCCTTCACTCTTCCCCAGGGCTCTGCTTTGGAATTCCTCTTTTGGTGGGACACCTGAGGTAACAAACCTGAAAGGAGTCCTCCCATCCCACAGATTGACGAAAAACAATTGGGATCGGGCCAAATCCACAGAGAGGAAGATTCATCCATGGCCCATGAGAACTCCCCAAAATTCCACGGCCAACGCTGAAACAAAATCCCGAGACAAAAACCTGAGCAAGCGACTCATACTCGCTCATTCTTCATATCCTGAAGAGTTCTTCTCATGGTTTGTAGATCGGGCGTGCCATACCTACGTCCCCAAACTTAAGCCGAGTTTGTGTTTTCAGTCTTCTGTCCTCAAAGTCCTGGGCCACACCCCCTCCAGGCTGGGGCCCCTGGAGCCACACATTAGGACTGCCCCCACCCAATCCATGGGAATTCTGCCCATTCCATTGTCAAAAATCGTACAAATTAGGAGAACCCTCCAAAGTCCCTGAGGCCATCCCAATAGTGTAGGTCGCCCGGGACAAAAAAGGGCGGTTGATACCGGCTGAGCATCTACCTCCACTCTTCTACCTCCACTCATACCAAGAAGATTGAACCAGACAGGACCCGAGGCCATTATCGGATCCATTGCTTTGATTTACAGGCATGTCTCCTCAAAAGCCTGGATTCCAATACCAGCAGAGGGGATTTCCTGAGACACCCATCAGAACAAATCTCGTCTCCACAAGGAAACTTGTGCATGGGAGCTAAGCCAAAGCTTAGGAGAATACTTCAGGGTCCCGGTGCCACCTCCCCATTCCAAGGCCCTCATGGACACAAACACACGTTAGGACCCATCCTCTGGAAAGTGCATTTCAACTCAGCCACCCCGGTGGCTCCCGCTGATCCATTAGATCTAAACTGTCTTGTTGCTAGGAGACAATTGGAAGGCGAGGCGGACTTCCCAGGCATCCATCCTCGAACGGTGCTCTGGAGTCATTCCATATGGGATGTCCTGGAGCTGTCCAACAGGTCTCAATTGTCCCGCAGAAGGAATCCTTGAAGGGGGCATCCCACATCTCCCAACGTAGAAAACCTCCATGGCCTCGAGATTCCGCTCCCTTCATGAAGGGGCCGTCATGCACAGAAACTCCAACCTGAGCCAACGTCGGATCCTCGCCCTGACTTCAGATGCATGAGATGTTGGTTCAGATCTGCAGGGGGTACCTGCCGTGCCCTCACCCTGAATCCGAAGTCTAGCTTGAGTTCTCAGACTTTCGTCCTCACTCTCCTGGCCCCGAAGCCCTCAAGTTTGGCAATTCCGGACCGACAATGAAGCACTCTGCCATGTCCTCTAGAAAAAATATATTGCCTAATGAGCAGCCCAGGCAGCTTAAGTGAGGATAAACCTACACGGCACTCGAATGTACCCAAATTATATAGTCTAACCTGGGCACTAATGCACTGTCTGACACAACCTGAGCCCGGACCTGCTGACCAACACCCAGACAGCTGACCGCACGCTGAGCACATCAGACCCGCCATGGCCTTAGGTCATCATCTCTTCCCTACCTCAGTTTTCAGGCTTCAGAACCTAGACCTTATCTCCAATCACTGCCCACGGGTGACTGTGATGCAGAAATCAGAACTCTTCCTGACCCATGGCAAGAAACCTTGTGGTTGGCATGTTGTCCAACGTTCAGTGTAGGAGAAAACAGCATTCACCCTGAGGCCCCACCCATTCTTGAGTGCGACGAGAGCATAAACACGGATTGTGACCTCAGCGTGAGTCCTGTCCTCTAGTAAGTCCTCTCAGTGGCTAGACCATTAGATGTCATAATGGGCTTGACATATCCCTAGTCCCCAATTTTTAACCAGAATTCTGGTTGTCCAGTCGACCCACCCCAGGGCTCTACTCTGGAATCCCTCATTTGGTGGGACATCTGAGGTTGAAAAACAAAATGAAACAAATCGACAACAACAACAAAAAAACGGACTTCTTCCATCCCCAGAATGACCCCAAACTCTTTGGATGGGACCGAACCCCCAGAGAGTAAGACTCGTCCATTTCCCATGAAGTCACCCGGCAATTTCACGACCATGAGTGACACGATATCCAGAGACAAAAACTTGAGCAAGAGCCTCACACTCGCCCTTTTTTCATATCCCGAAGTGTTCTCCTCATGGTCTGTAGATCAGTCCTGCCATACCTTTGACCCAAAACATAAGCCGAGTTTGTGTTTTCAGACAACTGTCCAAACAGCTCTGGCCTACACACCCTACAGGCTCAGGGCCCTGGAGCCAAACCTGAGGACTGTACTTGCCCTCTCCAAGGGAATTGTATGTGCCCATTCCAATGGCCACAACCCTACTAGTAGGATAACCTCCAAAGTCCCTGAGGCCATCCCAATAGTTGTGGATTCCCAGGACAAACAGGGGCAATCTGAGCCCATCTGAGCACCTACCTGCACTCAGACCCGTAGACTGATGTCCCCAGAGGTAAAAAGGAACGAACAGGCCCCTAGGCACTAATCGGATCCATTGCTTTGGTTTCCAGGCATCTCTCCTCAGAGGCCTGGATTTCAATACCAGCATATGGCTGTTTTTTGACTCACCCATCAGAATAAATCTCATCTACACATGGGAAACCTGCATGTTGGAGCTGTGTCAAAGCCTCTGTTTAGGAGAACCCTTCAGGGCCCCAGGGCCACCGCTTCATTCCAAGGTCTCCATAGACACAAAAACATATTAGGACACATCCACAGGAGAGTCCATTTCAACTCAGCCTCCTCGGTTGCCCCCCACATCCAGCAGATCTAACCTGTCTTGTTGCTTGGAGACAATTGGAATGCGAGGTGGGCTACCCAGCCATCCATCCTTAGAACCCTGCTCGGAATAGTTGGCCTGGAGCCAACCAACAGGTCTCAATTGTCCTGCAGAAGAATCTTGCAGTTGGAGCTTCTCACAACTCCCATCGTGCGAAAACCCCAATGTCCTCGTGATCCAACCCCCTTCAAGAAAGGGCCATCAGGGCAGAAAGTCCAACCTGAGCGATCGTCTGATCCTTGCCCTGACTTCAGATGCACGAGATCTCGATTGAGGTCTGTAGATTGTGCCTGCCATATCCTCACCCAGAAACCTAGGCCTAGCTTGGGTTCTCAGACTCTGTCCTCAGACTACTGGCCCACAAGCCCTCCAGTTTGGCAATCCAGAACTACAATACCGCACTCTGCCTGCCCTACAGAAGTAAAACATTGCCCTCAGGGCTACCCCGAAACCGCAAATGAGGATCAACCTGCACGCCATTCGGCTGTACCCCAAACATATAGGCTGACCTGTGCACTATTTCCCCTTCTGACCCAGCCTGAGCCTGGACCTCCTGGTCCCACCCAGACAGCTGGCCGGAAACTGAGCACATCGGACCCGCCATGGCCTTAGGTCGTCATCTCTTCCCAACTGCGGTTTTCAGGCTCCAGAACCTAGACCTTATCTCCAACCACTGCCCAGGGTTGAAAATGATGCAGAAATCAGAACTCTTTCCCCATGGCAAGAAACCTTGTGGTTGGCATATTGTCCAACGTTCAGGGTAGTTGAAACAAGCGTGTCCCATGAGGCCCAGCCCATGCTTGCGGGCCACATTGGTCACAAACACACATTGTGACCCTCAGCCTGAGCCCAGTCCTCAGGTAAGGCCTCTCAGGGCCTATATGAAGAGACAGCATATTGGGCTTGCCATGCCCCTAGGCCCCAATTTTTAACCATAGTTCGGGGTGTCCCTTCACTCTTCCCCAGGGCTCTGCTTTGGAATTCCTCTTTTGGTGGGACACCTGAGGTAACAAACCTGAAAGGAGTCCTCCCATCCCACAGATTGACGAAAAACAATTGGGATCGGCTCAAATCCACAGAGAGGAAGATTCGTCCATGGCCCATGAGACCTCCCCAACATTCCACGGCCATCGCTGAAACAAAATCCAGAGACAAAAGCCTGAGCAAGCTCCTCAGACTCGCTCATTCTTCATATCCTGAAGAGTTCTTCTCATGGTTTGTAGATCGGGCGTGCCATACCTACGTCGTCACACTTAAGCTGAGTTTGTGTTTTCAGTCTTTTGTCCTCAAAGTCCTGGGCCACACTCCCTCCAGGCTGGGGCCCCTGGAGCCACACATTAGGACTGCCCCCACCCAATCCATGGGAATTCTGCCCATTCCATTGTCAAAAATCGTACAAATTAGAAGAACCCTCCAAAGTCCCTGAGGCCATCCCAATAGTGTAGGTCGCCCGGGGCCAAAAAAGGGCGGTTGATACCGGCTGAGCATCTACCTCCACTCATCTACCTCCACTCATACCAAGGAGATTGAACCAGACAGGACCCGAGGCCATTATCGGATCCATTGCTTTGGTTTACAGGCATGTCTCCTCAAAAGCCTGGATTCCCATACCAGCAGAGGGGATTTCCTGAGGCACCCATCAGAACAAATCTCATCTCCACAAGTAAACTTGTGCATGGGAGCTAAGGAAAGCTTAGGAGAATACTTCAGGGTCCCGGTGCCACCTCCCCATTCCAAGGCGCTCATGGACACAAACACACGTTAGGACCCATTCTCTGGAAAGTGCATTTCAACTCAGCCACCCCGGTTGCTCCCGCAGATCCATTTGATCTAAACTGTCTTGTTGCTAGGAGACAATTGGAAGGCGAGGCGGACTTCCCAGGCATCCATCCTGGAACGGTGCTCTGGAGTCATTCCATATGGGATGTCCTGGAGCTGTCCAACAGGTCTCAATTGTCCCGCAGAAGGAATCCTTGAAGGGGGCATCCCACATCTCCCAACGTGGAAAACCTCCATGGCCTCGAGATTCCGCTCCCTTCATGAAGGGGCCGTCATGCACAGAAACTCCAACCTGAGCCAACGTGGGATACTCGCCCTGACTTCAGATGCATGAGATATTGGTTCAGAACTGCAGGGGGTACCTGCCGTGCCCTCAACCTGAATCCGAAGTCTAGCTTGTGTTCTCAGACTTCTGTCCTCACTCTCCTGGCCCCGAAGCCCTCAAGTTTGGCAATTCCGGACCGACAATGAAGCACTCTGCCTGCCCTCTAGAAAAAATATATTGCCTAATGAGCAGCCCAGGCAGCTTAAATGACGATAAACCTACACGGCACTCGAATGTACCCAAATTATATAGTGTAACCTGGGCACTAATGCACTGTCTGACACAACCTGAGCCCGGACCTGCTGACCAACACCCAGACAGCTGACCGCACGCTGAGCACATCAGACCCGCCATGGCCTTAGGTCATCATTTCTTCCGTACCTCAGTTTTCAGGCTTCAGAACCTAGACCTTATCTCCAATCACTGCGCACGGGTGACTGTGATGCAGAAATCAGAACTCTTCCTGACCCATGGCAAGAAACCTTGTGGTTGGCATGTTGTCCAACGTTCAGTGTAGGAGAAACCAGCATTCACCCTGAGGCCCCGCACATTCTTGAGTGCGACGAGAGCATAAACACGCATTGTGACCTCAGCGTGAGTCCTGTCCTCTAGTAAGTCCTCTCAGTGGCTGGACCATTAGATGTCATAATGGGCTTGACATGTCCCTAGTCCCCAATTTTTAACCAGATTTCTGGTTGTCCAGTCGCCCCACCCCAGGGCTCTACTCTGGAATCCCTCATTTGGTGGGACATCTGAGGTTGAAAAACAAAATGAAACAAATCGACAAAAACAAAAAAACGGACTTCTTCCATCCCCAGAATGACCCCAAACTCTTTGGACGGGACCGAACCCCCAGAGAATAAGACTCGTCCATTTCCCATGAAGTCACCCGGCAATTTCACGACCATGAGTGACACGATATCCAGAGACAAAAACTTGAGCAAGAGCCTCACACTCGCCCTTTTTTCATATCCCGAAGTGTTCTCCTCATGGTCTGTAGATCAGTCCTGCCATACCTATGACCCAAAACATAAGCCGAGTTTGTGTTTTCAGACAACTGTCCAAACAGCTCTGGCCTACACACCCTACAGGCTCAGGGCCCTGGAGCCAAACCTGAGGACTGTACTTGCCCTCTCCAAGGGAATTGTATGTGCCCATTCCAATGGCCACAACCCTACTAATAGGATAACCTCCAAAGTCCCTGAGGCCATCCCAATAGTTGTGGCTTCCCAGGACAAACAGGGGCAATCTGAGCCCATCTGAGCTCCTACCTGCACTCAGACCCGTAGACTGTTGTCCCCAGAGGTAAAAAGGAACGAACAGGCCCCTAGGCACTAATCGGATCCATTGCTTTGGTTTCCAGGCTTCTCTCCTCAGAGGCCTGGATTTCAATACCAGCATGTGGCTGTTTCTTGACTCACCCATCAGAACAAATCTCATCTACACATGGGAAACATGCACGTTGGAGCTGTGTCAAAGCCTCTGTTTAGGAGAACCCTTCAGGGCCCCAGGGCCACCGCTTCATTCCAAGGTCTCCATAGACACAAAAACATATTAGGACACATCCACAGGAGAGTCCATTTCAACTCAGCCTCCTCGGTTGCCCCCCACATCCAGCAGATCTAACCTGTCTTGTTGCTTGGAGACAATTGGAATGCGAGGTGGGCTACCCAGCCATCCATCCTTAGAACCCTGCTCGGATTCGTTGGCCTGGAGACAACCAACAGGTCTCAATTGTCCTGCAGAAGAATCTTTGCAGTTTGGAGCTTCTCACAACTCCCATCGTGCGAAAACCCTCATGTCCTCGTGATCCAACCCCCTTCAAGAAAGGGCCATCAGGGCAGAAAGTCCAACCTGAGCGATCGTCTGATCCTTGCCCTGACTTCAGATGCACGAGATCTCGATTGAGGTCTGTAGATTGTGCCTGCCATATCCTCACCCAGAAACCTAGGCCTAGCTTGGGTTCTCAGACTCCGTCCTCAGACTACTGGCCCACAAGCCCTCCAGTTTGGCAATCCAGAACTACAATGCCCCACTCTGCCTGCCCTACAGAAGTAAAACATTGCCCTCAGGGCTACCCCGAAACCGCAAATGAGGATCAACCTGCACGCCATTCGGCTGTACCCCAAACATATAGGCTGACCTGGGCACTATTTCCCCTTCTGACCCAGCCTGAGCCTGGACCTCCTGGTCCTACCCAGACAGCTGGCCGCACACTGAGCACATCGGACCCGCCATGGCCTTAGGTCGTCATCTCTTCCCAACTGCGGTTTTCAGGCTCCAGAACCTAGACCTTATCTCCAACCACTGCCCAGGGTTGAAAATGATGCAGAAATGAGAACTCTTTCCCCATGGCAAGAAACCTTGTGGTTGGCATGTTGTCCAACGTTCAGTGTAGTTGAAACAAGCGTGGCCCATGAGGCCCAGCCCATGCTTGCGGGCCACATTGGTCACAAACACACATTGTGACCCTCAGCCTGAGCCCAGTCCTCAGGTAAGGCCTCTCTGGGCCTATATGAAGAGACAGCATATTGGGCTTGCCATGCCCCTAGGCCCCAATCTTTAACCATAGTTCGGGTTGTCCCTTCACTCTTCCCCAGGGCTCTGCTTTGGAATTCCTCTTTTGGTGGGACACCTGAGGTAACAAACCTGAAAGGAGTCCTCCCATCCCACAGATTGACGAAAAACAATTGGGATCGGGCGAAATCCACAGAGAGGAAGATTCGTCCATGGCCCATGAGACCTCCCCAACATTCCACGGCCATCGCTGAAACAAAATCCAGAGACAAAAGCCTGAGCAAGCGACTCAGACTCGCTCATTTTCATATCCTGAAGAGTTCTTCTCATGGTTTGTAGATCGGGCGTGCCATACCTACGTCCCCAAACTTAAGCTGAGTTTGTGTTTTCAGTCTTCTGTCCTCAAAGTCCTGGGCCACACTCCCTCCAGGCTGGGGCCCCTGGAGCCACACATTAGGACTGCCCCCACCCAATCCATGGGAATTCTGCCCATTCCATTGTCAAAAATCGTACAAATTAGGAGAACCCTCCAAAGTCCCTGAGGCCTTCCCAATAGTGTAGGTCGCCCGGGACAAAAAAGGGCGGTTGATACCGGCTGAGCATCTACCTCCACTCATCTACCTCCACTCATACCAAGAAGATTGAACCAGACAGGACCCGAGGCCATTATCGGATCCATTGCTTTGGTTTACAGGCATGTCTCCTCAAAAGCCTGGATTCCCATACCAGCAGAGGGGATTTCCTGAGGCACCCATCAGAACAAATCGCATCTCCACCAGTAAACTTGTGCATGGGAGCTAAGGAAAGCTTAGGAGAATATTTCAGGGTCCCGGTGCCACCTCCCCATTCCAAGGCGCTCATGGACACAAACACACGTTAGGACCCATTCTCTGGAAAGTGCATTTCAACTCAGCCACCCCGGTTGCTCCTGCAGATCCATTTGATCTAAACTGTCTTGTTGCTAGGAGACAATTGGAAGGCGAGGCGGACTTCCCAGGCATCCATCCTCGAACGGTGCTCTGGAGTCATTCCATATGGGATGTCCTGGAGCTGTCCAACAGGTCTCAATTGTCCCGCAGAAGGAATCCTTGAAGGGGGCATCCCACATCTCCCAACGTGGAAAACCTCCATGGCCTCGAGATTCCGCTCCCTTCATGAAGGGGCCGTCATGCACAGAAACTCCAACCTGAGCCAACGTCGGATCCTCGCCCTGACTTCAGATGCATGAGATGTTGGTTCAGATCTGCAGGGGGTACCTGCCGTGCCCTCACCCTGAATCCGAAGTCTAGCTTGTTTTCTCAGACTTTCGTCCTCACTCTCCTGGCCCCGAAGCCCTCAAGTTTGGCAATTCCGGACCGACAATGAAGCACTGTGCCATGTCCTCTAGAAAAAATATATTGCCTAATGAGCAGCCCAGGCAGCTTAAGTGAGGATAAACCTACACGGCACTCGAATGTACCCAAATTATATAGTCTAACCTGGGCACTAATGCACTGTCTGACACAACCTGAGCCCGGACCTGCTGACCAACACCCAGACAGCTGACCGCACGCTGAGCACATCAGACCCGCCATGGCCTTAGGTCATCATCTCTTCCCTACCTCAGTTTTCAGGCTTCAGAACCTAGACCTTAATTCCAATCACTGCCCACGGGTGACTGTGATGCAGAAATCAGAACTCTTCCTGACCCATGGCAAGAAACCTTGTGGTTGGCATGTTGTCCAACGTTCAGTGTAGGAGAAAACAGCATTCACCCTGAGGCCCCACCCATTCTTGAGTGCGACGAGAGCATAAACACGGATTGTGACCTCAGCGTGAGTCCTGTCCTCTAGTAAGTCCTCTCAGTGGCTAGACCATTAGATGTCATAATGGGCTTGACATGTCCCTAGTCCCCAATTTTTAACCAGAATTCTGGTTGTCCAGTCGCCCCACCCCAGGCTCTACTCTGGAATCCCTCATTTGGTGGGACATCTGAGGTTGAAAAACAAAATGAAACAAATCGACAACAACAACAAAAAAACGGACTTCTTCCATCCCCAGAATGACCCCAAACTCTTTGGATGGGACCGAACCCCCAGAGAGTAAGACTCGTCCATTTCCCATGAAGTCACCCGGCAATTTCACGACCATGAGTGACACGATATCCAGAGACAAAAACTTGAGCAAGAGCCTCACACTCGCCCTTTTTTCATATCCCGAAGTGTTCTCCTCATGGTCTGTAGATCAGTCCTGCCATACCTTTGACCCAAAACATAAGCCGAGTTTGTGTTTTCAGACAACTGTCCAAACAGCTCTGGCCTACACACCCTACAGGCTCAGGGCCCTGGAGCCAAACCTGAGGACTGTACTTGCCCTCTCCAAGGGAATTGTATGTGCCCATTCCAATGGCCACAACCCTACTAGTAGGATAACCTCCAAAGTCCCTGAGGCCATCCCAATAGTTGTGGCTTCCCAGGACAAACAGGGGCAATCTGAGCCCATCTGAGCACCTACCTGCACTCAGACCGGTAGACTGATGTCCCCAGAGGTAAAAAGGAACGAACAGGCCCCTAGGCACTAATCGGATCCATTGCTTTGGTTTCCAGGCATCTCTCCTCAGAGGCCTGGATTTCAATACCAGCATATGGCTGTTTTTTGACTCACCCATCAGAATAAATCTCATCTACACATGGGAAACCTGCACGTTGGAGCTGTGTCAAAGCCTCTGTTTAGGAGAACCCTTCAGGGCCCCAGGGCCACCGCTTCATTCCAAGGTCTCCATAGACACAAAAACATATTAGGACACATCCACAGGAGAGTCCATTTCAACTCAGCCTCCTCGGTTGCCCCCCACATCCAGCAGATCTAACCTGTCTTGTTGCTTGGAGACAATTGGAATGCGAGGTGGGCTACCCAGCCATCCATCCTTAGAACCCTGCTCGGAATCGTTGGCCTGGAGCCAACCAACAGGTCTCAATTGTCCTGCAGAAGAATCTTGCAGTTGGAGCTTCTCACAACTCCCATCGTGCGAAAACCCCAATGTCCTCGTGATCCAACCCCCTTCAAGAAAGGGCCATCAGGGCAGAAAGTCCAACCTGAGCGATCGTCTGATCCTTGCCCTGACTTCAGATGCACGAGATCTCGATTGAGGTCTGTAGATTGTGCCTGCCATATCCTCACCCAGAAACCTAGGCCTAGCTTGGGTTCTCAGACTCCGTCCTCAGACTACTGGCCCACAAGCCCTCCAGTTTGGCAATCCAGAACTACAATGCCCCACTCTGCCTGCCCTACAGAAGTAAAACATTGCCCTCAGGGCTACCCCGAAACTGCAAATGAGGATCAACCTGCACGCCATTCGGCTGTACCCCAAACATATAGGCTGACCTGGGCACTATTTCCCCTTCTGACCCAGCCTGAGCCTGGACCTCCTGGTCCTACCCAGACAGCTGGCCGCACACTGAGCACATCGGACCCGCCATGGCCTTAGGTCGTCATCTCTTCCCAACTGCGGTTTTCAGGCTCCAGAACCTAGACCTTATCTCCAACCACTGCCCAGGGTTGAAAATGATGCAGAAATGAGAACTCTTTCCCCATGGCAAGAAACCTTGTGGTTGGCATGTTGTCCAACGTTCAGTGTAGTTGAAACAAGCGTGGCCCATGAGGCCCAGCCCATGCTTGCGGGCCACATTGGTCACAAACACACATTGTGACCCTCAGCCTGAGCCCAGTCCTCAGGTAAGGCCTCTCTGGGCCTATATGAAGAGACAGCATATTGGGCTTGCCATGCCCCTAGGCCCCAATCTTTAACCATAGTTCGGGTTGTCCCTTCACTCTTCCCCAGGGCTCTGCTTTGGAATTCCTCTTTTGGTGGGACACCTGAGGTAACAAACCTGAAAGGAGTCCTCCCATCCCACAGATTGACGAAAAACAATTGGGATCGGGCGAAATCCACAGAGAGGAAGATTCGTCCATGGCCCATGAGACCTCCCCAACATTCCACGGCCATCGCTGAAACAAAATCCAGAGACAAAAGCCTGAGCAAGCGACTCAGACTCGCTCATTCTTCATATCCTGAAGAGTTCTTCTCATGGTTTGTAGATCGGGCGTGCCATACCTATGACCCAAAACATAAGCCGAGTTTGTGTTTTCAGACAACTGTCCAAACAGCTCTGGCCTACACACCCTACAGGCTCAGGGCCCTGGAGCCAAACCTGAGGACTGTACTTGCCCTCTCCAAGGGAATTGTATGTGCCCATTCCAATGGCCACAACCCTACTAGTGGGATAACCTCCAAAGTCCCTGAGGCCATCCCAATAGTTGTGGCTTCCCAGGACAAACAGGGGCAATCTGAGCCCATCTGAGCACCTACCTGCACTCAGACCGGTAGACTGATGTCCCCAGAGGTAAAAAGGAACGAACAGGCCCCTAGGCACTAATCGGATCCATTGCTTTGGTTTCCAGGCATCTCTCCTCAGAGGCCTGGATTTCAATACCAGCATATGGCTGTTTTTTGACTCACCCATCAGAATAAATCTCATCTACACATGGGAAACCTGCACGTTGGAGCTGTGTCAAAGCCTCTGTTTAGGAGAACCCTTCAGGGCCCCAGGGCCACCGCTTCATTCCAAGGTCTCCATAGACACAAAAACATATTAGGACACATCCACAGGAGAGTCCATTTCAACTCAGCCTCCTCGGTTGCCCCCCACATCCAGCAGATCTAACCTGTCTTGTTGCTTGGAGACAATTGGAATGCGAGGTGGGCTACCCAGCCATCCATCCTTAGAACCCTGCTCGGAATCGTTGCCCTGGAGCCAACCAACAGGTCTCAATTGTCCTGCAGAAGAATCTTGCAGTTGGAGCTTCTCACAACTCCCATCGTGCGAAAACCCCAATGTCCTCGTGATCCAACCCCCTTCAAGAAAGGGCCATCAGGGCAGAAAGTCCAACCTGAGCGATCGTCTGATCCTTGCCCTGACTTCAGATGCACGAGATCTCGATTGAGGTCTGTAGATTGTGCCTGCCATATCCTCACCCAGAAACCTAGGCCTAGCTTGGGTTCTCAGACACCGTCCTCAGACTACTGGCCCACAAGCCCTCCAGTTTGGCAATCCAGAACTACAATGCCGCACTCTGCCTGCCCTACAGAAGTAAAACATTGCCCTCAGGGCTACCCCGAAACTGCAAATGAGGATCAACCTGCACGCCATTCGGCTGTACCCCAAACATATAGGCTGACCTGGGCACTATTTCCCCTTCTGACCCAGCCTGAGCCTGGACCTCCTGGTCCTACCCAGACAGCTGGCCGCACACTGAGCACATCGGACCCGCCATGGCCTTAGGTCGTCATCTCTTCCCAACTGCGGTTTTCAGGCTCCAGAACCTAGACCTTATCTCCAAACACTGCCCAGGGTTGAAAATGATGCAGAAATGAGAACTCTTTCCCCATGGCAAGAAACCTTGTGGTTGGCATGTTGTCCAACGTTCAGTGTAGTTGAAACAAGCGTGGCCCATGAGGCCCAGCCCATGCTTGCGGGCCACATTGGTCACAAACACACATTGTGACCCTCAGCCTGAGCCCAGTCCTCAGGTAAGGCCTCTCTGGGCCTATATGAAGAGACAGCATATTGGGCTTGCCATGCCCCTAGGCCCCAATCTTTAACCATAGTTCGGGTTGTCCCTTCACTCTTCCCCAGGGCTCTGCTTTGGAATTCCTCTTTTGGTGGGACACCTGAGGTAACAAACCTGAAAGGAGTCCTCCCATCCCACAGATTGACGAAAAACAATTGGGATCGGGCGAAATCCACAGAGAGGAAGATTCGTCCATGGCCCATGAGACCTCCCCAACATTCCACGGCCATCGCTGAAACAAAATCCAGAGACAAAAGCCTGAGCAAGCGACTCAGACTCGCTCATTCTTCATATCCTGAAGAGTTCTTCTCATGGTTTGTAGATCGGGCGTGCCATACCTACGTCCCCAAACTTAAGCTGAGTTTGTGTTTTCAGTCTTCTGTCCTCAAAGTCCTGGGCCACACTCCCTCCAGGCTGTGGCCCCTGGAGCCACACATTAGGACTGCCCCCACCCAATCCATGGGAATTCTGCCCATTCCATTGTCAAAAATCGTACAAATTAGGAGAACCCTCCAAAGTCCCTGAGGCCTTCCCAATAGTGTAGGTCGCCCGGGAAAAAAAAGGGCGGTTGATACCGGCTGAGCATCTACCTCCACTCATCTACCTCCACTCATACCAAGAAGATTGAACCAGACAGGACCCGAGGCCATTATCGGATCCATTGCTTTGGTTTACAGGCATGTCTCCTCAAAAGCCTGGATTCCCATACCAGCAGAGGGGATTTCCTGAGGCACCCATCAGAACAAATCTCATCTCCACAAGTAAACTTGTGCATGGGAGCTAAGGAAAGCTTAGGAGAATACTTCAGGGTCCCGGTGCCACCTCCCCATTCCAAGGCCCTCATGGACACAAACACACGTTAGGACCCATCCTCTGGAAAGTGCATTTCAACTCAGCCACCCCGGTTGCTCCCGCAGATCCATTTGATCTAAACTGTCTTGTTGCTAGGAGACAATTGGAAGGCGAGGCGGACTTCCCAGGCATCCATCCTGGAACGGTGCTCTGGAGTCATTCCATATGGGATGTCCTGGAGCTGTCCAACAGGTCTCAATTGTCCCGCAGAAGGAATCCTTGAAGGGGGCATCCCACATCTCCCAACGTGGAAAACCTCCATGGCCTCGAGATTCCGCTCCCTTCATGAAGGGGCCGTCATGCACAGAAACTCCAACCTGAGCCAACGTGGGATCCTCGCCCTGACTTCAGATGCATGAGATATTGGTTCAGAACTGCAGGGGGTACCTGCCGTGCCCTCACCCTGAATCCGAAGTCTAGCTTGTGTTCTCAGACTTCTGTCCTCACTCTCCTGGCCCCGAAGCCCTCAAGTTTGGCAATTCCGGACCGACAATGAAGCACTCTGCCTGCCCTCTAGAAAAAATATATTGCCTAATGAGCAGCCCAGGCAGCTTAAATGACGATAAACCTACACGGCACTCGAATGTACCCAAATTATATAGTGTAACCTGGGCACTAATGCACTATCTGACACAACCTGAGCCCGGACCTGCTGACCAACACCCAGACAGCTGACCGCACGCTGAGCACATCAGACCCGCCATGGCCTTAGGTCATCATCTCTTCCCTACCTCAGTTTTCAGGCTTCAGAACCTAGACCTTATCTCCAATCACTGCGCACGGGTGACTGTGATGCAGAAATCAGAACTCTTCCTGACCCATGGAAAGAAACCTTGTGGTTGGCATGTTGTCCAACGTTCAGTGTAGGAGAAACCAGCATTCTCCCTGAGGCCCCGCCCATTCTTGAGTGCGAGGAGAGCAAAAACACGCATTGTGACCTCAGCGTGAGTCCTGTCCTCTAGTAAGTCCTCTCATTGGCTGGACCATTAGATGTCATAATGGGCTTGACATGTCCCTAGTCCCCAATTTTTAACCAGATTTCAGGTTGTCCAGTCGCCCCACCCCAGGGCTCCACTCTGGAATCCCTCATTTGGTGGGACATCTGAGGTTGAAAAACAAAATGAAACAAATCGACAACAACAACAAAAAAACGGACTTCTTCCATCCCCAGAATGACCACAAACTCTTTGGACGGGACCGAACCCCCAGAGAGTAAGACTCGTCCATTTCCCATGAAGTCACCCGGCAATTTCACGACCATGAGTGACACGATATCCAGAGACAACAACTTGAGCAAGAGCCTCACACTCGCCCTTTTTTCATATACCGAAGTGTTCTCCTCATGGTCTGTAGATCAGTCCTGCCATACCTATGACCCAAAACATAAGCCGAGTTTGTGTTTTCAGACAACTGTCCAAACAGCTCTGGCCTACACACCCTACAGGCTCAGGGCCCTGGAGCCAAACCTGAGGACTGTACTTGCCCTCTCCAAGGGATTGTATGTGCCCATTCCAATGGCCACAACCCTACTAGTAGGATAACCTCCAACGTCCCTGAGGCCATCCCAAGAGTTGTGGCTTCCCAGGACAAAAAGGGGCAATCTGAGCCCATCTGAGCACCTACCTGCACTCAGACCCGTAGACTGATGTCCCCAGAGGTAAAAAGGAACGAACAGGCCCCTAGGCACTAATCGGATCCATTGCTTTGGTTTCCAGGCATCTCTCCTCAGAGGCCTGGAATTCAATACCAGCATATGGCTGTTTCTTGACTCACCCATCAGAACAAATCTCATCTACACATGGGAAACATGCACGTTGGAGCTGTGTCAAAGCCTCTGTTTAGGAGAACCCTTCAGGGCCCCAGGGCCACCGCTTCATTCCAAGGTCTCCATAGACACAAAAACATATTAGGACACATCCACAGGAGAGTCCATTTCAACTCAGCCTCCTCGGTTGCCCCCCACATCCAGCAGATCTAACCTGTCTTGTTGCTTGGAGACAATTGGAATGCGAGGTGGGCTACCCAGCCATCCATCCTTAGAACCCTGCTCGGAATCGTTGGCCTGGAGCCAACCAACAGGTCTCAATTGTCCTGCAGAAGAATCTTTGCAGTTTGGAGCTTCTCACAACTCCCATCGTGGGAAAACCCCCATGTCCTCGTGATCCAACCCCCTTCAATAAAGGGCCATCAGGGCAGAAAGTCCAACCTGTGCGATCGTTTGATACTTGCCCTGACTTCAGAGGCACGAGATCTCGATTGAGGTCTGTAGATTGTGCCTGCCATATCCTCACCCAGAAACCTAGGCCTAGCTTGGGTTCTCAGACTCCGTCCTCAGACTACTGGCCCACAAGCCCTCCAGTTGGGCAATCCAGAACTACAATGCCGCACTCTGCCTGCCCTACAGAAGTAAAACATTGCCCTCAGGGCTACCCCGAAACCGCAAATGAGGATCAACCTGCACGCCATTCGGCTGTACCCCAAAATAAAGCCTGACCTGGGCACTATTTCCCCTTCTGACCCAGCCTGAGCCTGGACCTCCTGGTCCCACCCAGACAGCTGGCCGCACACTGAGCACATCGGACCCGCCATGGCCTTAGGTCGTCATCTCTTCCCAACTGCGGTTTTCAGGCTCCAGAACCTAGACCTTATCTCCAACCACTGCCCAGGGTTGAAAATGATGCAGAAATCAGAACTCTTTCCCCATGGCAAGAAACCTTGTGGTTGGCATGTTGTCCAACGTTCAGTGTAGTTGAAACAAGCGTGGCCCATGAGGCCCAGCCCATGCTTGCGGGCCACATTGGTCACAAACACACATTGTGACACTCAGCCTGAGCCCAGTCCTCAGGTAAGGCCTCTCAGGGCCTATATGAAGAGACAGCATATTGGGCTTGCCATGCCCCTAGGCCCCAATTTTTAACCATAGTTCGGGTTGTCCCTTCACTCTTCCCCAGGGCTCTGCTTTGGAATTCCTCTTTAGGTGGGACACCTGAGGTAACAAACCTGAAAGGTGTCCTCCCATCCCACAGATTGACGAAAAACAATTGGGATCGGGTCAAATCAACTGAGAGGAAGATTCGTCCATGGCCCATGAGACCGCCCCAACATTCCACGGCCATCGCTGAAACAAAATCCAGAGACAAAAGCCTGAGCAACTCCTCAGACTCGCTCATTCTTCATATCATGAAGAGTTCTTCTCATGGTTTGTAGATCGTGCGTGCCATACCTACGTGCCCACACTTAAGCTGAGTTTGTGTTTTCAGTCTTCTGTCCTCAAAGTCCTGGGCCACACTCCCTCCAGGCTGGGGCCCCAGGAGCCACACATTAGGACTGCCCCCACCCAATCCATGGGAATTCTGCCCATTCCATTGTCAAAAATCGTACAAATTAGGAGAACCCTCCAAAGTCCCAGAGGCCATCCCAATAGTGTAGGTCGCCCGGGACAAAAAAGGGCGGTTGATACCGGCTGAGCATCTACCTCCACTCATCTACCTCCACTCATACCAAGAAGATTGAACCAGACAGGACCCGAGGCCATTATCGGATCCATTGCTTTGGTTTACAGGCATGTCTCCTCAAAAGCCTGGACTCCAATACCAGCAGAGGGGATTTCCTGAGGCACCCATCAGAACAAATCTCGTCTCCACAAGGAAACTTGTGCATGGGAGCTATGCCAAAGCTTAGGAGAATACTTCAGGGTCCCGGTGCCACCTCCCCATTCCAAGGCCCTCATGGACACAAACACACATTAGGACCCATCCTCTGGAAAGTGCATTTCAACTCAGCCACCCCGGTTGCTCCCGCAGATCCATTAGATCTAAACTGTCTGTTGCTAGGAGACAATTGGAAGGCGAGGCGGACTTCCCAGGCATCCATCCTGGAACGGTGCTCTGGAGTCATTCCATAAGGGATGAACTGGAGCTGTCCAACAGGTCTCAATTGTCCCGCAGAAGGAATCCTTTAAGGGGGCATCCCACATCTCCCAACGTGGAAAACCTCCATGTCCTCGAGATACCGCTCCCTTCATGAAGGGGCCGTCATGAACAGAAACTCCACCCTGAGCCAATGTCGGATCCTCGCCCTGACTTCAGATGCATGAGATATAGGTTCAGGTCTGCAGGGGGTACCTGCCGTGCCCTCACCCTGAATCCGAAGTCTAGCTTGTGTTCTCAGACTTCCGTCCTCACTCTCCTGGCCCCGAAGCCCTCATGTTTGGCAATTCCGGACCGACAATAAAGCACTCTTCCTGCCCTCTAGAAAAAATATATTGCCTAATGAGCAGGCCAGGCAGCTTAAATGAAGATAAACCTACACGGCACTCGAATGTACCCAAATTATATAGTCTAACCTGGGCACTAATGCACTGTCTGACACAACCTGAGCCCGGACCTGCTGACCAACACCCAGACAGCTGACCGCACGCTGAGCACATCAGACCCGCCATGGCCTTAGGTCATCATCTCTTCCCTACCTCAGTTTTCAGGCTTCAGAACCTAGACCTTATCTCCAATCACTGCCCACGGGTGACTGTGATGCAGAAATCAGAACTCTTCCTGACCCATGGCAGAAACCTTGTGGTTGGCATGTTGTCCAACGTTCAGTGTAGGAGAAACCAGCATTCACCCTGAGGCCCCGCCCATTCTTGAGTGCGACGAGAGCATAAACACGCATTGTGACCTCAGCGTGAGTCCTGTCCTCTAGTAAGTCCTCTCAGTGGCTGGACCATTACATGTCATAATGGGCTTGACATGTCCCTAGTCCCCAATTTTTAACCAGATTTCTGGTTGTCCAGTCGCCCCACCCCAGGGCTTCCTCTGGAATCCCTCATTTGTGGGACATCTGAGGTTGAAAAACATAATGAAACAAATCGACAACAACAACAAAAAAAACGGACTTCTTCCATCCCCAGAATGACCACAAACTCTTTGGAGGGGACCGGACCCCCAGAGAGTAAGACTCGTCCATTTCCCATGAAGTCACCCGGCAATTTCACGACCATGAGTGACACGATATCCAGAGACAAAAACTTGAGCAAGAGCCTCACACTCGCCCTTTTATCATATCCTGAAGTGTTCTCCTCATGGTCTGTAGATCAGTCCTGCCATACCTATGACCCAAAACATAAGCCGAGTTTGTGTTTTCAGACAACTGTCCAAACAGCTCTGGCCTACACACCCTACAGGCTCAGGGCCCTGGAGCCAAACCTGAGGACTGTACTTGCCCTCTCCAAGGGAATTGTATGTGCCCATTCCAATGGCCACAACCCTACTAGTAGGATAACCTCCAATGTCCCTGAGGCCATCCCAATAGTTGTGGTATCCCAGGACAAACAGGGGCAATCTGAGCCCATCTGAGCACCTACCTGCACTCAGACCCGTAGACTGATGTCCCCAGAGGTAAAAAGGAACGAACAGGCCCCTAGGCACTAATCGGATCCATTGCTTTGGTTTCCAGGCATCTCTCCTCAGAGGCCTGGATTTCAATACCAGCATATGGCTGTTTCTTGACTCACCCATCAGAACAAATCTCAACTACACATGGGAAACATGCACGTTGGAGCTGTGTCAAAGCCTCTGTTTAGGAGAACCCTTCAGGGCCCCAGGGCCACCGCTTCATTCCAAGGTCTCCATAGACACAAAAACATATTAGGACACATCCACAGGAGAGTCCATTTCAACTCAGCCTCCTCGGTTGCCCCCCACATCCAGCAGATCTAACCTGTCTTGTTGCTTGGAGACAATTGGAATGCGCGGTGGGCTACCCAGCCATCCATCCTTAGAACCCTGCTTGGAATCGTTGGCCTGGAGCCAACCAACAGGTCTCAATTGTCCTGCAGAAGAATCTTTGCAGTTTGGAGCTTCTCACAACTCCCATCGTGGTAAAACCCCCATGTGCTCGTGATCTAACCCCCTTCAAGAAAGGGCCATCAGGGCAGAAAGTCCAACCTGAGCGATCGTCTGATCCTTGCCCTGACTTCAGATGCACGAGATCTCGATTGAGGTCTGTAGATTGTGCCTGCCATATCCTCACCAAGAAACCTAGTCCTAGCTTGGGTTCTCAGACTCCGTCCTCAGACTACTGGCCCACAAGCCCTCCAGTTGGGCAATCCAGAACTACAATGCCGCACTCTGACTGCCCTACAGAAGTAAAACATTGCCCTCAGGGCTACCCTGAAAACGCAAATGAGGATCAACCTGCACGCCATTCGGCTGTACCCCAAACATATAGGCTGACCTGGGCACTATTTCCCCTTCTGACCCAGCCTGAGACTGGACCTCCTGGTCCCACCCAGACAGCTGTCCGCACACTGAGCACATCGGACCCGCCAAGGCCTTAGGTCGTCATCTCTTCCCAACTGCGGTTTTCAGGCTCCAGAACCTAGACCTTATCTCCAACCACTGCCCAGGTTTGAAAATGATGCTGAAATCAGAACTCTTTCCCCATGGCAAGAAACCTTGTGGTTGGCATGTTGTCCAACGTTCAGTGTAGTTGAAACAAGCGTGGCCCATGAGGCCCAGCCCATGCTTGCGGGCCACATTGGTCACAAACACACATTGTGACCCTCAGCCTGAGCCCAGTCCTCAGGTAAGGCCTCTCAGGGCCTATATGAAGAGGCAGCATATTAGGCTTGCCATGCCCCTAGGCCCCAATTTTTAACCATAGTTCGGGTTGTCCATTCACTCTTCCCCAGGGCTCTGCTTTGGAATTCCTCTTTTGTTGGGACACCTGAGGTAACAAATCTGAAAGGAGTCCTCCCATCCCACAGATTGACGAAAAACAATTGGGATCGGGCCAAATCCACAGAGAGGAAGATTCGCCCATGGCCCATGAAGCCTCCCCGACATTCCACGGCCATCGCTGATACAAAATCCAGAGACAAAAGCCTGAGCAAGCGCCTCAGACTCGCTCATTCTTCATATCCTCAAGAGTTCTTCTCATGGTTTGTAGATCGGGCGTGCCATACCTACGTCCCCAAACTGAAGCTGAGTTTGTGTTTTCAGTCTTCTGTCCTCAAAGTCCTGGGCCACACTCCCTCCAGGCTGGGGCCCCTGGAGCCACACATTAGGACTGCCCCCACCCAATCCATGGGAATTCTGACCATTCCATTGTTAAAAATCGTACAAATTAGGAGAACCCTCCAAAGTCCCTGGGGCCATCCCAATAGTGTAGGTCGCCCGGGACAAAAAATGGGCGGTTGATACCGGCTGAGCATCTACCTCCACTCTTCTACCTCCACTCATACCAAGGAGATTGAACCAGACAGGACCCGAGGCCATTATCGAATCCATTGCTTTGGTTTACAGGCATGTCTCCTCAAAAGCCTGCATTCCAATACCAGCAGAGGGGATTTCCTGAGGCACCCATCAGAACAAATCTCGTCTCCACAAGGAAACTTGTGCATGGGAGCTAAGCCAAAGCTTAGGAGAATACTTCAGGGTCCCGGTGCCACCTCCCCATTCCAAGGCCCTCATGGACACAAACACACGTTAGGACCCATCCTCTGGAAAATGCATTTCAACTCAGCCACCCCGGTTGCTCCCGCAGATCCATTAGATCTAAACTGTCTTGTTGCTAGGAGACAATTGGAAGGCGAGTCGGACTTCCCAGGCATCCATCCTGGAACGGTGCTCTGGAGTCATTCCATATGGGATGTCCTGGAGCTGTCCAACAGGTCTCAATTGTCCCGCAGAAGGAATCCTTGAAGGGGGCATCCCACATCTCCCAACGTGCAAAACCTCCATGGCCTCGAGATTCCGCTCCCTTCATGAAGGGGCCGTCATGCACAGAAACTCCAACCTGACCCAACGTCGGATCCTCGCCCTGACTTCAGATGCATGAGTTATTGGTTCAGATCTGCAGGGGGTACCTGCCGTGCCCTCACCCTGAATCCGAAGTCTAGCTTGTGTTCTCAGACTTCCGTCCTCACTCTCCTGGCCCCGAAGCCCTCAAGTTTGGCAATTCCGGACCGACAATGAAGCACTCTGCCTGCCCTCTAGAAAAAATATATTGCCTAATGAGCAGCCCAGGCAGCTTAAATGAGGATAAACCTACACGGCACTCGAATGTACCCAAATTATATAGTCTAACCTGGGCACTAATGCACTGTCTGACACAACCTGAGCCCGGACCTGCTGACCAACACCCAGACAGCTGACCGCACGCTGAGCACATCAGACCCGCCATGGCCTTAGGTCATCATCTCTTCCCTACCTCAGTTTTCAGGCTTCAGAACCTAGACCTTATCTCCAATCACTGCCCACGGGTGACTGTGATGCAGAAATCAGAACTCTTCCTGACCCATGGCAAGAAACCTTGTGGTTGGCATGTTGTCCAACGTTCAGTGTAGGAGAAACCAGCATTCACCCTGAGGCCCCGCCCATTCTTGAGTGCGACAAGAGCATAAACACGCATTGTGACCTCAGCGTGAGTCCTGTCCTCTAGTAAGTCCTCTCAGTGGCTGGACCATTAGATGTCATAATGGGCTTGACATGTCCCTAGTCCCCAATTTTTAACCAGATTTCTGGTTGTCCAGTCGCCCCACCCCAGGGCTCTACTCTGGAATCCCTCATTTGGTGGGACATCTGAGGTTGAAAAACAAAATGAAACAAATCGACAACAACAACAAAAAAACGGACTTCATCCATCCCCAGAATGACCCCAAACTCTTTGGACGGGACCGAACCCCCAGAGAATAAGACTCGTCCATTTCCCATGATGTCACCCGGCAATTTCACGACCATGAGTGACACGATATCCAGAGACAAAAACTTGAGCAAGAGCCTCACACTCGCCCTTTTTTCATATCCCGAAGTGTTCTCCTCATGGTCTGTAGATCAGTCCTGCCATACCTATGACCCAAAACATAAGCCGAGTTTGTGTTTTCAGACAACTGTCCAAACAGCTCTGGCCTACACACCCTACAGGCTCAGGGCCCTGGAGCCAAACCTGAGGACTGTACTTGCCCTCTCCAAGGGAATTGTATGTGCCCATTCCAATGGCCACAACCCTACTAGTAGGATAACCTCCAAAGTCCCTGAGGCCATCCCAATAGTTGTGGCTTCCCAGGACAAACAGGGGCAATCTGAGCCCATCTGAGCACCTCCCTGCACTCAGACCCGTAGACTGATGTCCCCAGAGGTAAAAAGGAACGAACAGGCCCCTAGGCACTAATCGGATCCATTGCTTTGGTTTCCAGGCATCTCTCCTCAGAGGCCTGGATTTCAATACCAGCATATGGCTGTTTCTTGACTCACCCATCAGAACAAATATCATCTACACATGGGAAACATGCACGTTGGAGCTGTGTCAAAGCCTCTGTTTAGGAGAACCCTTCAGGGCCCCAGGGCCACCGCTTCATTCCAAGGTCTCCATAGACACAAAAACATATTAGGACACATCCCCAGGAGGGTCCATTTCAACTCAGCCTCCTCGGTTGCCCCCACATCCAGAAGATCTAACTTGTCTTGTTGCTTGGAGACAATTGGAATGCGAAGTGGGCTACCCAGCCATCCATCCTTAGAACCCTGCTCGGAATCGTTGGCCTGGAGCCAACCAACAGGTCTCAATTGTCCTGCAGAAGAATCTTTGCAGTTTGGAGCTTCTCACAACTCCCATCGTGGGAAAACGCCCATGTCCTCGTGATCCAACCCCCTTCAAGAAAGGGCCATCAGGGCAGAAAGTCCAACCTGAGCGATCGTCTGATCCTTGCCCTGACTTCAGATGCACGAGATCTCTACTGAGGACTGTAGATTGTGCCTGCCATATCCTCACCCAGAAACCTAGGCCTAGCTTGGGTTCTCAGACTCCGTCCTCAGACTACTGGCCCACAAGCCCTCCAGTTTGGCAATCCAGAACTACAATGCCGCACTCTGCCTGCGTACAGAAATAAATCATTGCCCTCAGGGCTACCCCGAATCCCCAAATGAGGATCAACCTGCACGCCATTCGGCTGTACCCCAAACATATAGGCTGACCTGGGCACTATTTCCCCTTCTGACCCAGCCTGAGCCTGGACCTCCTGGTCCCACCCAGACAGCTGTCCGCACACTGAGCACATCGGACCCGCCATGGCCTTAGGTCGTCATCTCTTCCCAACTGCGGTTTTCAGGCTCCAGAACCTAGACCTTATCTCCAACCACTGCCCAGGTTTGAAAATGATGCTGAAATCAGAACTCTTTCCCCATGGCAAGAAACCTTGTGGTTGGCATGTTGTCCAACGTTCAGTGTAGTTGAAACAAGCGTGGCCCATGAGGCCCAGCCCATGCTTGCGGGCCACATTGGTCACAAACACAAATTGTGACCCTCAGCCTGAGCCCAGTCCTCAGGTAAGGCCTCTCAGGGCCTATATGAAGAGGCAGCATATTAGGCTTGCCATGCCCCTAGGCCCCAATTTTTAACCATAGTTCGGGTTGTCCCTTCACTCTTCCCCAGGGCTCTGCTTTGGAATTCCTCTTTTGGTGGGACACCTGAGGTAACAAATCTGAAAGGAGTCCTCCCATCCCACAGATTGACGAAAAACAATTGGGATCGGGCCAAATCCACAGAGAGGAAGATTCGCCCATGGCCCATGAAGCCTCCCCGACATTCCACGGCCATCGCTGATACAAAATCCAGAGACAAAAGCCTGAGCAAGCGCCTCAGACTCGCTCATTCTTCATATCCTCAAGAGTTCTTCACATGGTTTGTAGATCGGGCGTGCCATACCTACGTCCCCAAACTGAAGCTGAGTTTGTGTTTTCAGTCTTCTGTCCTCAAAGTCCTGGGACACACTCCCTCCAGGCTGGGGCCCCTGGAGCCACATATTAGGACTGCCCCCACCCAATCCATGGGAAATCTGCCCATTCCATTGTCAAAAATCGTACAAATTAGGAGAACCCTCCAAAGTCCCCGAGGCCATCCCAATAGTGTAGGTCGCCCGGGACAAAAAATGGGCGGTTGATACCGGCTGAGCATCTACCTCCACTCTTCTACCTCCACTCATACCAAGGAGATTGAACCAGACAGGACCCGAGGCCATTATCGAATCCATTGCTTTGGTTTACAGGCATGTCTCCTCAAAAGCCTGGATTCCAATACCAGCAGAGGGGATTTCCTGAGGAACCCATCAGATCAAATCTCGTCTCCACAAGGAAACTTGTGCATGGGAGCTAAGCCAAAGCTTAGGAGAATACTTCAGGGTCCCGGTGCCACCTCCCCATTCCAAGGCCCTCATGGACACAAACACACGTTAGGACCCATCCTCTGGAAAGTGCATTTCAACTCAGCCACCCCGGTTGCTCCCGCAGATCCATTAGATCTAAACTGTCTTGTTGCTAGGAGACAATTGGAAGGCGAGGCGGACTTCCCAGGCATCCATCCTGGAACGATGCTCTGGAGTCATTCCATATGGGATGTCCTGGAGCTGTCCAACAGGTCTCAATTGTCCCGCAGAAGGAATCCTTGAAGGGGGAATCCCACATCTCCCAACGTGGAAAACCTCCATGGCCTCGAGATTCCGCTCCCTTCATGAAGGGGCCGTCATGCACAGAAACTCCAACCTGAGCCAACGTCGGATCCTCGCCCTGACTTCAGATGCATGAGATATTGGTTCAGATCTGCAGGGGGTACCTGCCGTGCCCTCACCCTGAATCCGAAGTCTAGCTTGTGTTCTCAGACTTCCGTCCTCACTCTCCTGGCCCCGAAGCCCTCAAGTTTGGCAATTCCGGACCGACAATGAAGCACTCTGCCTGCCCTCTAGAAAAAATATATTGCCTAATGAGCAGCCCAGGCAGCTTAAATGAGGATAAACCTACACGGCACTCGAATGTACCCAAATTATATAGTCTAACCTGGGCACTAATGCACTGTCTGACACAACCTGAGCCCGGACCTGCTGACCAACACCCAGACAGCTGACCGCACGCTGAGCACATCAGACCCGCCATGGCCTTAGGTCATCATCTCTTCCCTACCGCAGTTTTCAGGCTTCAGAACCTAGACCTTATCTCCAATCACTGCCCACGGGTGACTGTGATGCAGAAATCAGAACTCTTCCTGACCCATGGCAAGAAACCTTGTGGTTGGCATGTTGTCCAACGTTCAGTGTAGGAGAAACCAGCATTCACCCTGAGGCCCCGCCCATTCTTGAGTGCGACAAGAGCATAAACACGCATTGTGACCTCAGCGTGAGTCCTGTCCTCTAGTAAGTCCTCTCAGTGGCTGGACCATTAGATGTCCTAATGGGCTTGACATGTCCCTAGTCCCCAATTTTTAACCAGATTTCTGGTTGTCCAGTCGCCCCACCCCAGGGCTCTACTCTGGAATCCCTCATTTGGTGGGACATCTGAGGTTGAAAAACAAAATGAAACAAATCGACAACAACAACAAAAAAACGGACTTCATCCATCCCCAGAATGACCCCAAACTCTTTGGACGGGACCGAACCCCCAGAGAGTAAGACTCGTCCATTTCCCATGATGTGACCCGGCAATTTCACGACCATGAGTGACACGATATCCAGAGACAAAAACTTGAGCAAGAGCCTCACACTCGCCCTTTTTTCATATCCCGAAGTGTTCTCCTCATGGTCTGTAGATCAGTCCTGCCATACCTATGACCCAAAACATAAGCCGAGTTTGTGTTTTCAGACAACTGTCCAAACAGCTCTGGCCTACACACCCTACAGGCTCAGGGCCCTGGAGCCAAACCTGAGGACTGTACTTGCCCTCTCCAAGGGAATTGTATGTGCCCATTCCAATGGCCACAACCCTACTAATAGGATAACCTCCAAAGTCCCTGAGGCCATCCCAATAGTTGTGGCTTCCCAGGACAAACAGGGGCAATTTGAGCCCATCTGAGCACCTACCTGCACTCAGACCCGTAGACTGATGTCCCCAGAGGTAAAAAGGAACGAACAGGCACCTAGGCACTAATCGGATCCATTGCTTTGGTTTCCAGGCATCTCTCCTCAGAGGCCTGGATTTCAATACCAGCATATGGATGTTTCTTGACTCACCCATCAGAACAAATCTCATCTACACATGGGAAACATGCACGTTGGAGCTGTGTCAAAGCCTCTGTTTAGGAGAACCCTTCAGGGCCCCAGGGCCACCGCTTCATTCCAAGGTCTCCATAGACACAAAAACATATTAGGACACATCCCCAGGAGGGTCCATTTCAACTCAGCCTCCTCGGTTGCCCCCACATCCAGAAGATCTAACTTGTCTTGTTGCTTGGAGACAATTGGAATGCGAAGTGGGCTACCCAGCCATCCATCCTTAGAACCCTGCTCGGAATCGTTGGCCTGGAGCCAACCAACAGGTCTCAATTGTCCTGCAGAAGAATCTTTGCAGTTTGGAGCTTCTCACAACTCCCATCGTGGGAAAACGCCCATGTCCTCGTGATCCAACCCCCTTCAAGAAAGGGCCATCAGGGCAGAAAGTCCAACCTGAGCGATCGTCTGATCCTTGCCCTGACTTCAGATGCACGAGATCTCTATTGAGGACTGTAGATTGTGCCTGCCATATCGTCACCCAGAAACCTAGGCCTAGCTTGGGTTCTCAGACTCCGTCCTCAGACTACTGGCCCACAAGCCCTCCAGTTTGGCAATCCAGAACTACAATGCCGCACTCTACCTGCGTACAGAAATAAAACATTGCCCTCAGGGCTACCCCGAATCCCCAAATGAGGATCAACCTGCACGCCATTCGGCTGTACCCCAAACATATAGGCTGACCTGGGCACTATTTCCCCTTCTGACCCAGCCTGAGCCTGGACCTCCTGGTCCCACCCAGACAGCTGTCCGCACACTGAGCACATCGGACCCGCCATGGCCTTAGGTCGTCATCTCTTCCCAACTGCGGTTTTCAGGCTCCAGAACCTAGACCTTATCTCCAACCACTGCCCAGGTTTGAAAATGATGCTGAAATCAGAACTCTTTCCCCATGGCAAGAAACCTTGTGGTTGGCATGCTGTCCAACGTTCAGTGTAGTTGAAACAAGCGTGGCCCATGAGGCCCAGCCCATGCTTGCGGGCCACATTGGTCACAAACACACATTGTGACCCTCAGCCTGAGCCCAGTCCTCAGGTAAGGCCTCTCAGGGCCTATATGAAGAGGCAGCATATTAGGCTTGCCATGCCCCTAGGCCCCAATTTTTAACCATAGTTCGGGTTGTCCCTTCACTCTTCCCCAAGGCTCTGCTTTGGAATTCCTCTTTTGGTGGGACACCTGAGGTAACAAATCTGAAAGGAGTCCTCCCATCCCACAGATTGACGAAAAACAATTGGGATCGGGCCAAATCCACAGAGAGGAAGATTCGCCCATGGCCCATGAAGCCTCCCCGACATTCCACGGCCATCGCTGATACAAAATCCAGAGACTAAAGCCTGAGCAAGCGCCTCAGACTCGCTCATTCTTCATATCCTCAAGAGTTCTTCACATGGTTTGTAGATCGGGCGTGCCATACCTACGTCCCCAAACTGAAGCTGAGTTTGTTTTTTCAGTCTTCTGTCCTCAAGTCCTGGGACACACTCCCTCCAGGCTGGGGCCCCTGGAGCCACATATTAGGACTGCCCCCACCCAATCCATGAGAATTCTGCCCATTCCATTGTCAAAAATCGTACAAATTAGGAGAACCCTCCAAAGTCCCCGAGGCCATCCCAATAGTGTAGGTCGCCCGGGACAAAAAATGGGCGGTTGATACCGGCTGAGCATCTACCTCCACTCTTCTACCTCCACTCATACCAAGGAGATTGAACCAGACAGGACCCGAGGCCATTATCGAATCCATTGCTTTGGTTTACAGGCATGTCTCCTCAAAAGCCTGGATTCCAATACCAGCAGAGGGGATTTCCTGAGGCACCCATCAGAACAAATCTCGTCTCCACAAGGAAACTTGTGCATGGGAGCTAAGCCAAAGCTTAGGAGAATACTTCAGGGTCCCGGTGCCACCTCCCCATTCCAAGGCCCTCATGGACACAAACACACGTTAGGACCCATCCTCTGGAAAGTGCATTTCAACTCAGCCACCCCGGTTGCTCCCGCAGATCCATTAGATCTAAACTGTCTTGTTGCTAGGAGACAATTGGAAGGCGAGGCGGACTACCCAGGCATCCATCCTGGAACGATGCTCTGGAGTCATTCCATATGGGATGTCCTGGAGCTGTCCAACAGGTCTCAATTGTCCCGCAGAAGGAATCCTTGAAGGGGGCATCCCACATCTCCCAACGTGGAATACCTCCATGGCCTCGAGATTCCGCTCCCTTCATGAAGGGGCCGTCATGCACAGAAACTCCAACCTGAGCCAACGTCAGATCCTCGCCCTGACTTCAGATGCATGAGATATTGGTTCAGATCTGCAGGGGGTACCTGCCGTGTCCTCACCCTGAATCCGAAGTCTAGCTTGTGTTCTCAGACTTCCGTCCTCACTCTCCTGGCCCCGAAGCCCTCAAGTTTGGCAATTCCGGACCGACAATGAAGCACTCTGCCTGCCCTCTAGAAAAAATATATTGCCTAATGAGCAGCCCAGGCAGCTTAAATGAGGATAAACCTACACGGCACTCGAATGTACCCAAATTATATAGTCTAACCTGGGCACTAATGCACTGTCTGACACAACCTGAGCCCCGACCTGCTGACCAACACCCAGACAGCTGACCGCACGCTGAGCACATCAGACCCTCCATGGCCTTAGGTCATCATCTCTTCCCTACCTCAGTTTTCAGGCTTCAGAACCTAGACCTTATCTCCAATCACTGCCCACGGGTGACTGTGATGCAGAAATCAGAACTCTTCCTGACCCATGGTAAGAAACCTGGTGGTTGGCATGTTGTCCAACGTTCAGTGTAGGAGAAACCAGCATTCACCCAGAGGCCCCGCCCATTCTTGAGTGCGACGAGAGCATAAACTCGCATTGTCACCTCAGCGTGAGTCCTGTCCTCTAGTAAGTCCTCTCAGTGGCTGGACCATTAGATGTCATAATGGGCTTGACATGTTCCTAGTCCCCAATTTTTAACCAGATTTCTGGTTGTCCAGTCGCCCCACCCCAGGGCTCTACTCTGGAATCCCTCATTTGGTGGGACACCTGAGGTTGAAAAACAAAATGAAACAAATCGACAACAACAACAAAAAAACGGACTTCTTCCATCCCCAGAATGACCCCAAACTCTTTGGACGGGACCGAACCCCCAGAGAGTAAGACTCGTCCATTTCCCATGAAGTCACCCGGCAATTTCACGACCATGAGTGACACGATATCCAGAGACAAAAACTTGAGCAAGAGCCGCACACTCGCCCTTTTTTCATATCCCGAAGTGTTCTCCTCATGCTCTGTAGATCAGTCCTGCCATACATATGACCCAAAACATAAGCCGAGTTTGTGTTTTCAGACAACTGTCCAAACAGCTCTGGCCTACACACCCTACAGGCTCAGGGCCCTGGAGCCAAACCTGAGAACTGTACTTGCCCTCTCCAAGGGAATTGTATGTGCCCATTCCAATGGCCACAACCCTACTAGTAGAATAACCTCCAAAGTCCCTGAGGCCATCCCAATAGTTGTGGCTTCCCAGGACAAACAGGGGCAATCTGAGCCCATCTGAGCACCTACCTGCACTCAGACCCGTAGACTGATGTCCCCAGAGGTAAAAAGGAACGAACAGGCCCCTAGGCACTAATCGGATCCATTGCTTTGGTTTCCAGGCATCTATCCTCAGAGGCCTGGATTTCAATACCAGCATATGGATGTTTCTTGACTCACCCATCAGAACAAATCTCATCTACACATGGGAAACATGCACGTTGGAGCTGTGTCAAAGCCTCCTTTTAGGAGAACCCTTCAGGGCCCCAGGGCCACCGCTTCATTCCAAGGTCTCCATAGACACAAAAACATATTAGGACACATCCACAGGAGAGTCCATTTCAACTCAGCCTCCTCGGTTGCCCCCCACATCCAGCAGATCTAACCTGTCTTGTTGCTTGGAGACAATTGGAATGCGAGGTGGGCTACCCAGCCATCCATCCTTAGAACCCTGCTCGGAATCGTTGGCCTGGAGACAACCAACAGGTCTCAATTGTCCTGCAGAAGAATCTTTGCAGTTTGGAGCTTCTCACAACTCCCATCGTGGGAAAAACCCCATGTCCTCGTGATCCAACCTCCTTCAAGAAAGGGCCATCAGGGCAGAAAGTCCAACCTGAGCGATCGTCTGATCCTTGCCCTGACTTCAGATGCACGAGATCTCTATTGAGGTCTGTAGATTGTGCCTGCCATATCCTCACCCAGAAACCTAGGCCTAGCTTGGATTCTCAGACTCCGTCCTCAGACTACTGGCCCACAAGCCCTCCAGTTGGGCAATCCAGAACTACAATGCCGCACTCTGCCTGCCCTACAGAAGTAAAACATTGCCCTCAGGGCTACCCCGAAACCGCAAATGAGGATCAACCTGCACGCCATTCGGCTGTACCCCAAACATATAGGCTGACCTGGGCACTATTTCCCCTTCTGACCCAGCCTGAGCCTTGGACCTCCTGGTCCCACCCAGACAGCTGGCTGCACACTGAGCACATCGGACCCGCCATGGCCTTAGGTCGTCATCTCTTCCCAACTGCGGTTTTCAGGCTCCAGAACCTAGACCTTATCTCCAACCACAGCCCAGGGTTGAAAATGATGCAGAAATCAGAACTCTTTCCCCATGGCAAGAAACCTTGTGGTTGGCATGTTGTCCAACGTTCAGTGTAGTTGAAACAAGCGTGGCCCATGAGGCCCAGCCCATGCTTGCGGCCCACATTGGTCACAAACACACATTGTGACCCTCAGCCTGAGCCCAGTCCTCAGGTAAGGCCTCTCAGGGCCTATATGAAGAGACAGCATATTGGGCTTGCCATGCCCCTAGGCCGCAATTTTTAACCATAGTTCGGGTTGTCCCTTCACTCTTCCCCAGGGCTCTGCTTTGGAATTCCTCTTTTGGTGGGAAACCTGTGGTAACAAACCTGAAAGGAGTCCTCCCATCCCAGAGATTGACAAAAAACAATTGGGATCGGGCCAAATCCACAGAGAGGAAGATTCGTCCATGGCACATGAGATCTCCCCAAAATTCCACGGCCATTGCTGAAACAAAAGTCAGAGACAAAATCCTGAGCAAGCGCCTCCGACTCGCTCATTCTTCATATCC